>NC_134840.1:50010384-50610384 GCF_965363235.1 Mytilus galloprovincialis | reverse complement strand
AAATATAATATATCTAAAAACTTTTGAAAGGATTAGAGTAGAATTTACTTGCACCTCAATGGTATAATGAATCGGTATCCTGAAATCATCAGTGATAGACATGTAAAATAGATAAACTGGCAAAAGGTATTATAGATGTTATTTTCTTTATGCATAGCCCTATACATGCATTAAACAAAAACCAAAGGAGAAGAACGCGTACAGTGTTTTTTAGGGCTTTTCTTTGCATTTATTTTATTTTGTTTTGTAACAAGCTAAACAAAATGTCATCCAAATTATCTCTTCTAATACACTAAAGCACATTATACGAGTCACGGCTCAATTTATTGAAACATTCTATCGTTTAGTTTTCTTTCTATAAACATAACATTGGTTGTTTCCAATGCTACATGGCTTTGTACAACCCGTTGCTTGAAAAAAAGACCTCACTGACCCATACTTTTTGTTAATTTTTTCCAATAGAAATAATATAAACTACATTTTGGAAAAGTATCAAAATATTCTAACGTTAGTAATTTAGATCACGCTCCCCCAAACTCAAGTACACACTACCGTGACCAATACAGTACCTAATGATAAAGTAAACTCCAATGGCAGGCAGATACGGTAAACGGACAGAAAGTCACAGGACGACATAAAGTCACAAATTTGGAAGGACAAACTCACAAAGTCACAAATTATATGTAGACAATTGTTTGAATAGCACATAAGAAATATATCTTGAAATATTTACTTTTTAATACATACATTCATATTAAAGTTTAGGAAATGTGTCATTATACTTGAAAAACGAAGATTTATTTAATTTTAATCATGCTGAAAAGAAAGATTTCTTGGCACCATGAAGCCATTTAAGTGCCAAGCCACTTTGACATTTTGATTTTTTAACAATTATATAATGATTTACTTTTATATCTTTTTTTTAAATTTTGTTTTCAAAATTAGATTTTATACAATAGTTCAAGAGAAATACAAAAATATTTTTGTAGAAATAAACATGTTTTATTCAAAGAAAATAGTCAGAAAAAATGAATTGTGACTTTTTGTCCGTGACTTTTTGTTTGTGACTTTTTGTCCTGTGACTTTCTGTCCTACATTCGGACAGAAAGTCACATATACCAGGAACATATATATTATACATGTCTCTGCTCCATGGCTTAGAAAAGAGGTCATTGCCGATGATGTGATGAAACTTCCGCTCAACACTTAAATATTGACTTTGTTTTAAAACAGACATTAATCTATTTGAGTCAAAACTTAGAGTTACACCCCGGCAACTAGAATAAATCATTCAATATATTTCAGATCATTTCATAAATATTGCATTACCACGTAAAATTACGGAAAATTGACAAAAACCGGTCCAGAGTTTACATTTGCAATTGGAGTTATCCCCCTTTACAAGAAAACGTCGAAATGGTAAGCATTTGCAATGTTTATAATATTATGACTTACAAGTAAAATCGACTAGAACAGAATAAAGAAATTTGGTTCAGGTCGACACATCATTCAGTCTTTAGCAACGCTTTAATATGGTTCACTACGGCAATTTCGTTCGGCCTAGAAGGCTATATCAATAAGTCCATGCGTTTCTGACATGCATGTTAATTATTTCAAAACAACAGACATTTTGTTATGAAATGAACGGAATTGACGGCCTGTATCGTAAAAACATATAAATGGATAAGTTAACAAACAGAGTTTCATCTTTCCCTTGAATCTCAATGTACCAAGGGTGGATCCAACACAGGATAAATAAAAAAAAGGGGGGTGAATGTTCAACCATCTATCCCTACAACACTATTAGGGGGGGGGGGGGGGGGGGGGGGGGGAATGTTCAACCATTTATCCCTATAACAGGAATCAGAAATTCTATCAATAATTCTATATAATAAAGTCTACTATCAGTACTATCTACTGATAGTAGACTTTTAATATTGTTTACAGACCTACATTTATTTCATATTTATATATATACATGAAACTTTGATATTCAATGTTTACAACACTGGGGGCAGTGTAGTCCAAATAATTATGACGTCTGGCAAGGCTATTTTTTTTGTTTCTGGGATGCCTTCCGTCGACGTCATAGGAAGGCGTCCCAGATAAAAATTAAAATAGCCTTGCCAGACGTTATAATTATTTGGACTAGGGGCAGTGATGCAAATTGATTGTTTAAAAAGATAAATCAATCTTTCTTTGGATTTTTTTTCTGAATTGTTAGCTATAGTCTATAGAGCAAAAAATATCTTCAAAGCTTATACTAAGGTGGCATTACCTCCAGTTTATTGTTAATGTTTGTTGCATTTGTTATAAACAGATAAAGGTAAGATTAAGTATTCTTTCACTTCTTAGTTGTTTTGTCTACTTTTTGATCTACATGTAGAGGGTGTTCATTTGTTATATATCAATAAGTATTTGGTGTTGTTTATAATCCTGTAACAACTGAGGGTAATTGCCAGTCTGTATGACCAGGTTTGAATCTCCCCCTATAATTATAGTACCTGTTGAATTTCCGTACCATCTGAAATGTTTTGTATTAGAGAAAATGTAAAATAACTCTATCTTATGCCAATTTAGGTTAGCATGTACATGTACATCTATAGCTTAATTAAAAAAATATGAATGTTAATTGCAGGGAAAGGCAAAGAAAACAAGGAATTTTGCTGTCATGAAAAGGATGATAAGTCTGAAGGATACTAGAATGTAAGTTGTTCATTGTCAATATATAATTATTTTTGAAGTAGAAATATTATCATGGCTATGTAGACATTGAAGTCTAAATGTAAAATGTCATTTACAGCAAATATGTAACCATGTTATAATAAAATGAATAAACAAAATGTATCTTTTATCCAAAAGAGCAAGTTTTATGGATTTATATACCAAGTTATTGGAATGGAAAAGAGACCTACAAATGTAAGGCTGATGCACTTCAACAAGTTAGAATGTGAAATAACTGTTTAAATACAGGTCCCATAATAACCTATTGACTACTGAACAAAACCCACTATATCTATCACTTTTATGAAAAAGTCAAAAAGGGCTGATACTTAAAATTGTTCTGTCTATTTGTATAAATACTATATTCAGGACCAGTAGAAGTTCATAATAATGTGTCACTTCTTTTAACAGTGGCAGAATTCTACAAAACAAAAATATGAAATATTGTCAAATATTATGTAAAACATCTTAAAAACAAATATAAGATACATGAATGTAGAAACCATTCATTGATATAATAAAAACAAGCACTTTATGGCTAGCACAGCAGTAGCCAGTGCAAGTGAAGTTCCAAGCACTTTATGGCTAGCACAGCAGTAGCCAGTGCAAGTGAGGTTCCAATGCTCCCTCATTTATCATGTTTATATAAAATTTAATGATTTATGTCATACATTTACTACCATATGATATATACATTTTGTAAATGTCTATATATGTTACAGAAAAGCTGAAGACAGAGAGAAAAAGAAAAGAAAAAAGCCAGATCCTCAGAACATGAAAATCAGAGAACTGTGAGTAAATATACATATCTTGTTTTCAACCTTATTATTTGTTTATTTTGCCACTGGAAATTAAAAAGAAATCAACTCATCCATCCATCAAATACTGCATCTTATAGTACAAAGGTGCTTTAAAAGGAGCTGTGGTATGATTGCAATGAGAGAATTATTTGACAGAGACCAACATATGTGGATATAAGCAGCCATGGGTCATCATACAACCTTCAACAATGAGAAAAAAAAATCATTTTTTAGTTGCAAATTTTTACTGTTGAAAGTACAATTAGTTAAATTTACAAAATTACCAGTATAAATTTAATTCTGAATAACAATGTGAGCTAATTGAAGATATGGCACCAAACTTATATAATTAGATTGATTATTATGAATGTGCATTGTACTATTTCTTGTATCCATACATACCTGCCAACTTTTCAAAATGCCCATGGGGGTTTTGCGTGGAAGATGGCTGTTATAATCCTAAAAAACCTTCAAGGGGGCCTTCAAATACATTTTAATGACCATAACAAAAAACAGGATATGTGGTATGATTCCCAGTGAGACAACTCTCCACAAGAAACCAAATGGCACAGAACAACTATAGTTCACTGTACAGCATTTAACAATGAGCAAAGCTCATAATGGCATAGTCAGCTATAAAAGGCCCAGAAGTGACAAATGTAAAACAATCCAAACGAGAAAACTAATGACCTAATTTATGTACAAAAAAGGGAATGCAAAACAAATTTGTATCCCAACAACAAAAAGACACTAAGTACAGATCTGAGAGTACTCGCAGTTACTGACAGCTAGTTCAAAGCCACTAACAACTAATAAAAAAAATCATGCATCTAAGACTAGATCTGTCCATTTTTCAATGCATAAAACAGGTTAAGGTTTAGAATAATCATTGAATCCAGTTTTAAATGCTTTACTTCTTTTTGTTTTATTTTTTGAAAATATTTCAGTACTTACATGTATCATAAACAAAATCGATGTGTTTAAGGATGTTTGCTCCTCCATTTTTTTACTTTTTGCCAGATTTTCGTAATCCTCTGGTTTTATCCATGTATTGTCATAAAAAAATTTTGCCCACTAACCCCTACTTTTCTTTTTATAATTTTATTACATAAAGTTTAAAAAGCCATATTTCAAATTTTTATAAAATTCTTGTTATTTTTTCATGGTGTTAGAAACAAATAAGGTGCCAATGTGAAATATATGAACAATCTAGAGAGAATAATTTCTCGCCAAATTTTCAATGGCTCATATCTCTAAAACGAGCACACGGACCCTCCATTTTTTTCTACTTTTTTAGTTTCATTATCTATATACTATCAATTCAAAATAGTCTTTTAAATAGCTTGTTATTTTTTAACAGAGTAGCGAACATCCTTAACTGCATTTTATAAATAATCTTCTGACTCTTTCTATCTTAAGAAAAGTAAGTTCAGTTAGAAGTTTAATCATTACGATTCAATGATAAACATTTATGTTTGTCTGATTGTAATGGAATATTCTACTACATGTATAAGTAAATCAATATAGCATTAACACCATGATTTAATTTTCATTAAACTTTTATGATGTTTATTTCTTTTTTAGACCACAGGCTTCATCAGCATTATTTTTCCAGTACAACACACAGCTAGGACCCCCATATCACGTGATTATAGATACCAACTTCATCAACTTTTCCATAAAAAACAAACTAGATATCATCCAGTCAATGATGGACTGTTTATATGCTAAATGTAAGTAGTAAGAAGCTACATGTAATATAAAAAAGTGGTATGATTGCCAATGAGACAACTCTCCAAGAGACCAAAATGAAACAGAAAATACAACTATAGGTCACTGTACAGCATTTAACAATGAACTCATACCGCATAGTCAGCTATAAAAGACCAAGAAATGACAAATGTAAAACAATTCAAACAAGAAAACTAGTGGCCTAGTTTATGTACAAAAAAAATGAAGGAAAAACAAATATATAACACAAACAAATGACAATCACTGAATTACAGGCTCAGGACTTGGAGAGGCACATACAGAATGTAGTGGGGTAAAACTACAAACAAATGACAATCACTGAATTACAGGCTCAGGACTTGGAGAGGCACATACAGAATGTAGTGGGGTAAAACTACAAACAAATGACAATCACTGAATTACAGGCTCAGGACTTGGAGAGGCACATACAGAATGTAGTGGGGTAACCATTGAATTACAGGCTCAGGACTTGGAGAGGCACATACAGAATGTAGTGGGGTAGAACTACAAACAAATGACAATCACTGAATTACAGGCTCAGGACTTGGAGAGGCACATACAGAATGTAGTGGGGTAAAACTACAAACAAATGACAATCACTGAATTACAGGCTCAGGACTTGGAGAGGCACATACAGAATGTAGTGGGGTAAAACTACAAACAAATGACAATCACTGAATTACAGGCTCGGGACTTGGAGAGGCACATACAGAATGTAGTGGGGTAAAACTACAAACAAATGACAATCACTGAATTACAGGCTCGGGACTTGGAGAGGCACATACAGAATGTAGTGGGGTAAAACTACAAACAAATGACAATCACTGAATTACAGGCTCCATACTTGGAGAGGCACATACAGAATGTAGTGGGGTAGAACTACAAACAAATGACAATCACTGAATTACAGGCTCAGGACTTGGAGAGGCACATACAGAATGTAGTGGGGTAAAACTACAAACAAATGACAATCACTGAATTACAGGCTCAGGACTTGGAGAGGCACATACAGAATGTAGTGGGGTAAAACTACAAACAAATGACAATCACTGAATTACAGGCTCGGGACTTGGAGAGGCACATACAGAATGTAGTGGGGTAAAACTACAAACAAATGACAATCACTGAATTACAGGCTCGAGACTTGGAGAGGCACATACAGAATGTAGTGGGGTAAAACTACAAACAAATGACAATCACTGAATTACAGGCTCCGGACTTGGAGAGGCACATACAGAATGTAGTGGGGTAAAACTACAAACAAATGACAATCACTGAATTACAGGCTCGGGACTTGGAGAGGCACATACAGAATGTAGTGGGGTAAAACTACAAACAAATGACACTCACTGAATTACAGGCTCAGGACTTGGAGAGGCACATACAGAATGTAGTGGGGTAAAACTACAAACAAATGACAATCACTGAATTACAGGCTCAGGACTTGGAGAGGCACATACAGAATGTAGTGGGGTAAAACTACAAACAAATGACAATCACTGAATTACAGGCTCAGGACTTGGAGATGCACATACAGAATGTAGTGGGGTAAAACTACAAACAAATGACAATCACTGAATTACAGGCTCGGGACTTGGAGAGGCACATACAGAATGTAGTGGGGTAAAACTACAAACAAATGACAATCACTGAATTACAGGCTCGGGACTTGGAGAGGCACATACAGAATGTAGTGGGGTAAAACTACAAACAAATGACAATCACTGAATTACAGGCTCCGGACTTGGAGAGGCACATACAGAATGTAGTGGGGTAAAACTACAAACAAATGACAATCACTGAATTACAGGCTCGGGACTTGGAGAGGCACATACAGAATGTAGTGGGGTAAAACTACAAACAAATGACACTCACTGAATTACAGGCTCAGGACTTGGAGAGGCACATACAGAATGTAGTGGGGTAAAACTACAAACAAATGACAATCACTGAATTACAGGCTCAGGACTTGGAGAGGCACATACAGAATGTAGTGGGGTAAAACTACAAACAAATGACAATCACTGAATTACAGGCTCAGGACTTGGAGAGGCACATACAGAATGTAGTGGGGTAAAACTACAAACAAATGACAATCACTGAATTACAGGCTCAGGACTTGGAGAGGCACATACAGAATGTAGTGGGGTAAAACTACAAACAAATGACAATCACTGAATTACAGGCTCAGGACTTGGAGAGGCACATACAGAATGTAGAGGGGTAAAACTACAAACAAATGACAATCACTGAATTACAGGCTCAGGACTTGGAGAGGCACATACAGAATGTAGAGGGGTAAAACTAGTTAGATGACCCCAAATTACTTATTATATTACATTTTTTTTTCAAACTGTGTGGTTTTGTATGAAGGAAAGAGAAATTGCTCTGATTTACATCCCCAACTAATTAAACTTATAGAATATACTGATAAAAGTTTCAGATGTAAATGCGGTAGTCACCTGCATTCACTTTGAAAATTTTTCAATGAGTGATTTTTACTGAACAATGTGTGTGTACTGTAGTTATTCAAATGATTCCTTTTTGTTACATTGTTGATAAATTGTCCATTATCCATTGTATTTTACTGATGTCCCATAACTAGTTATATCTAAATGTTGTACTGACTACATTTTGTTGAAATATTACAGGTATTCCTTACATAACAGACTGTGTTTTAGGAGAATTGGAAAAACTTGGCAGGAAATACAGAGTTGCTCTTAGGTGAGATATCGTATAGCAAGTCAGTTCATGACACTTTCAGCCATAGCATGAAAAAAATAGATTAACTTTTATAGCATAAACATGTACAGGTTGGACTATAAGTAGATAATTGAGGTATCAAAGGATTATATCTTTTTTTCTTAAAAATGACTCCAAGTTGATATTCATTTAAAACAAATGATAAAAGACCTACAAGAACTTACTCTCAACTACCTGTATGTTTAAGATTAAATAGAAATATTTTATTGTTTTAAAATCAGCAACATTATATCTTTACAGAATTGTGAAAGACCCAAGGTTCCAAAGAATACCTTGTTTACATAAAGGAACATATGCAGATGATTGTATAATGCAGCGTGTCACACAGGTATAGAATAGCACAGTATCCATTGCTATTTCTCCCAATACTAGGTTCACACACGTGTCACGCAGATATAGAATAGCGCAGTATGCATTGCTATTTCTCCCAATACTAGGTTCACACTCACTCTGTAGCTTCTCAATAAAAGGTTGAAAAAAATATTGAAATCCAGATAGGGGTTAAGTTGGGAAATTGTCAGACATTAAAACATTATTTTCATGCACTTAGAAATGATTTAATTATCTGTTAAGACAGCTGAATACTAATGCCCACCTGAGAGTTCACATTTGAAGAGTTTGAAAGTGGAAATATATCATACCCTTCAGCATGAGACTTAATGGCAGACTTGACAAGTCAAGGTGGAACATAGAAATATTGTCAACCTGTATTTCTCCCATCAGGCAGAAAGATCCATCTTAAGGGCCTCAATCTGTGATGTATAAGTATCTTGGTACACACCCATGTCCTATCAGAATGGAGATGATAAATATGATGCCCAATGTTGTAATAGTACAATGGTCTCTGCACATATAAACATTACAATAACTCTCAGGGGTCTGCAGTTGACAATCCAAAGCATGATTTCTGCCCATACCTTTCATACCTAGCTTTTCCAGGGTAAATACAAATGTCCCTCCTTAATCTTGGTTGATCCACTTTCTTAACCGACAAAATTGATTTTGTAAAATATATGGCAATTAGTAAAAAACAATCTATTATCATTCTGTGAAACAGTGTTTTGAAATTTGAAATTTACTGATTAAACTGATTTTGTTATATTTTAATATTATTGGTAGATGTCAGAAAAAACAAGAATGTGTCCAACGTACACGGATGCCCCATCTGCACTTTCATTTTCTATTTCAGTGGACCATGAAAATGGGGTAAAATCTCTAATTTGGCATTAAAATTAGAAAGATCATAGAAAGATCATATCATAAGGAACAGTTTTGCAATCAAAACCTTATGGACTGACTTGATTTCTAAATTTTCCAAGGCTTATCACTACCTATTTGATACACAAAATAAAGTGTATTGATCATAACATTCTATACATCCTATCCATGAACATTTCCAGAAATTTATTGATGTTAAAATATTCAAGGCACAAAATGATGTTACACTTGTCAAGAAAATTACACAACTTTTGCAAGGTGCAGGAATCAAATATCTGTTCTAAAAATATAAATGATGTCATTGTTAGAGTTATCTTTAAAGAATAGAGTTATCTTCCTTTGTCTAGGATTACTGTAAAATCAACTAAAACCAATGCAATATTTAATTTTACTTCCCACTGATAAATTGATGCAATCTTTACCCTCAGTTCTTACAAGCACTTTGATTTAGAAATACATTTGTGATAGTTATACAATGTATTATTGTTCATTATTAAACCATATCAATCTGATCTAGCTAATATTTGTGCATAATATTCAAAAATATCTACTTCACTCGTTATAGCACAAATGTTACATAGTGGCCACATGTGATAAAGAATTAAAGAGAAGAATAAGAAAAATTCCTGGTGTACCTATTATGTACTTACAACAGCACAGGTGAGTTAACACAACATTTCTCCTGATGAGTAAACAAACTACTCATTGCATTTTCGAAGTATAAAAGTTAAATTGCAAACTTGTGAACTACTTTAATGCAGCACCTTGATTGTTTTCTTTTCTTTATCTCTTAGTAGAATCCAATAATCCAACTTTTAAATTGCATGCTGAAGGGATTGATTGACATCATTTAGCATCAGTTGTATTGTGATCCATTTACTATTTAATTCCTGTTGTGTTTGAACAGTCAAGTGAATATTTTGTTATTGTTTATAATTATGTTGACCTAAAAGATATCCTTCTTACAAATCAATTGACTGATTGACTTATTACTTAAAATAACATGATCATTTTATACTTTCAAGTTTCAAATTTTTTCCAATGTTCATGAAGGTAAAACAAAATAGGTTTACAAGAGAAATTAAGCAAATAGGGATTTATTTTTTGGCATTACTTGTTTATAAAGACTTCAAGGAGATGTAAAAACTTTTGTCTGATTATTTGGTCTTTTAATTTAATATGAAAATGTGATAATCATAATTTTATTCTCAGAAAACTACAGGACTATTTATGTTATGAAGTAAACATGATTCATTGCTGACATGCTCTTAAGTAATCAGTTCCTGCTTTTAATATTAAAATACAATGTGTACATAAATCAATTGTAAATGTATATCAATAGACATATTACTCATAATTGTAATATTTTTGTTTTCAGATATTCAATTGAAAGAATGCCAGATGCATTTGGAGCTCCAAGAACTTGATTATAATAAATTGAATTTTGTAAATTTATGATTGTATGCTCTTTTTGATATGAGGTTGATAGTTCCAATCCTGTGTGTGGCAGGGGTATTCATCTACTGTATCACTAGGCTGTCAACTCTGAGGTTGAAAGTTCCAATCCTGTGTGTGGCACTAGGCTGTCAACTCTGAGGTTGAAAGGTCCAATCCTGTGTGTGGCACTAGGCTGTCAACTGTGAGGTTAAGAGTTCCAATCCATTTGTGTGGCACTAGGCTGTCAACTCTGAGGTGGAGAGTTCCAATCCTGTGTGTGGCAGGGGCATTTGGGGCCATTCTTAATTGACTAGAATTGTCACTTTTCCTGTCAAAGAATTGGTGGTTTTCTCCGGCTATTTGGCTTCCCCCTAATAATAACGTACCTCTACGATATCGCCAATAGTGCTGAAAGTGGGATTAAACATCAATCAATCAATCAATCAATCATGTTGTGCTTAATTCTGTGAAATATAAAAATATCTGTAAATAATCTTTTGAACATAACAATATCTTTACAAATACAAAAATTTGGCAATGAAGACTGAATGCTTACTACCACTTAATATCATAAGATGAGGATGTAAAAAACAATAGGTCATCCTACATCCTTCAACAATGAGCAAATCCCATAATACTTAGTAAAAGGCCCTAGCAAAACAAAATGTGAAACAATTCAAAAAAGAAAACCAACAACCTGATTTATACTAAAAACAAATACAGCAGACAGTTAACAATAAGAGTGAAAATACACAAAGTAATGATCTAAGAATACTTGCATTTACTGAAAGGTAGTGAGAATTAAGGTAAAATTACAGAGTAGCAAACTCCAAAATTGTAGAATTTACCAGATTATAATCCTTAGAATCCAGACAAGGCATATTGAACAAATTGAGAAGAGTCTATGAAACATAACCTTTTAAAAAAGGAAAACTAACAATAGAAAGTGAAAGTTGGTTTGATAATCCTTAATGAAGTGAAGAAATATTTATTGTTTTGATGTCACCTGGTTGGAAGCTACTGGTAGTTAGTTTGTACCATAAAAATTTTATACTATTGCCATTTCATACCTAAACTTACGATTTCATATCAAGAAAAAAAAAGTTCTATACCATACATAGCCATTGTTACCATATTGGCCAAAGTCATATATAGCATTTTGTACCCAATGCAATACTATTTTGTTCCTTATTTCTTGCAAATCATTGAACCTTTGTAAAAACATGAATTTTGAAAACGCTTCGATTAAAAAATTAAGACTTTTAGAAACATACTCTCAGAGAATTTAATTAAATATTACAAATATAATTTATTACAGAACCAAAAAAATAGGTTTAGATTTTTTTTTAAATTTAAATATAAGACCGTGTTCACACCAAACGGCGTGTACAGTAAACATGTTTACATTTGGTTTAATGTAATGTACGCTAGTTTCACATTAAATTTGTTCACATCTATACACCTTGTTTAGTTACATAAGATTTGTTCACACTTGTAAACTACGGTATATGTCATTTAAATGTTAATTACGTAGAACCGAATTCAAATTTTCGAACAACTTTTCTAGCAGTTAGGGAACGACCATTTGACTTTAAAAAAAAGGGGATGGATTTTTCAACAATTTGATTAAAATAAATAGGGTCATACAGATGATTAGAATGAACAAATATTCTGAATCCAAAGTTTCCCCATACATTATAGTGTTAAATATTGAAGTGGTACCATCGAAAAAAAACAAAAAAACTTTCGCGCGAGAAAAAAATTCGGACTCGGACACCCACCGTTTTTGAATTTAAGTGGTTACTCCTTTAAGAAAGTCATTTTGGATGATTTGCAGTAGTTTAAAGATGTCTCAATTAAACCGTAGGCTGCATCAGCGCATACAAAGAAAGAGAATTGCGATGTTAAGGATCACTACATTTCTACTCTTTTCTGTTTGTTTCAAATGGTATTTTTTCTCCAAGGAGTTTTTGACACGGGAGGGGGTAATGTTTTTTATTTCTTGTTGTATTTAAACGGATCTGAGATACTGCACAAGCAAACAATTAACCTCACTCTTTTTCAGTGATGCATTTATGAGTGAATCGCTGTTTGAGTAAAGACCAGTGGCAAATATTTCTGTCAGTGTGTGTACGTCCAGTCGATTCGGGAAGACCTTTTCAAATGAATTATGTGTTCGGCAATGATGATGGATATGAGTCTTGATAAGGGGTTAATAAGGCTACGTAAAGTTTTTTTTATAACAATAAATATATAAGTTTAGACAAATATTTCTGTAAAGAACTTTATTGATAAGTGTTATAAGTATCAATTTTATATAAAAATCGTTTCTTTTTTTACATATATATACATGGGGAAATTACTGTTCTGAATGCCTAGTTTTGTGTACACTTACCCTACACAAGGCCTACATCGACTATCGACTGCATGTAGACAAAATATGATTTAAACTACATGTAAACATTGAGTTTTATCAATGGGAACGTAATTATGTTTAGTTTATGTGTGAGTTACACTAACACAACACCGAGTTTAGGTCAATGTGAACACGACCTGGGTTACATTACAATTTACACATGTGTTTGTTTACATGAGGATATGATCTATAAGGCTGTTGAATTAAGTAGGACAAAGACACAGTTATAGTTTTAATTCAGCTTTATCTTTAGACAGGACTAGTCCTAAGGGATGTTCACTGCACTTTTAAAATAACAGGATTTAAAAAAGATTTAAAAAAAAATGATGGTATACCAACAATGCAAGTAAAAAAGCTAAGAAAAAAATGAAGTCTGGCTTGAATTATGTCATTTAAGTCATTTTATAAAAATCCTTCGCCCGGTAATCATTATGCTGTTTATAAAAGATTAATTTTGCTCTAGGTTTCTTTATATTACTGGACCACAGAAGTTAATTACATGGTAATTCTTGTTTTGTGTGTTTATGACTACATGTTATCAAGTATATTAGGACACTTTTAGTTGATTTATTGTTTCATTTGTATCTTCTGATATTAAAGTACAAACACTCCTTATTGTAATATCCTTTCTTATATTGAAGTACAAACACTCCTTATTGTAATATCCTTTCTGATATTAAAGTACAAACACTCCTTGTTGTAATATCCTTTCTGAACTATAAATTTTATGGTTTGCCATATATATATAGCTGCTATTTCGATATGTGTTACTCTTGTTTAATACCCCTGTTTCCAGTAGACATGATGTGTGCATCTAGGTAGTTAACTTTTCCAAATTGTGACTAAGATGGAGAGTTGTCTCATTTGCATACATACCACATCTTCATTCATCCAGTTGTTTATGATGTATGCGTCCAAGTATTTTTTTGTGATTTATGCATCCTGGTAGTTATTTGTGATGTATGCATCCAAGAAGTTGTTTGTGATGTATGCATCTAGGTAGTTGTATGTGATGTATGCATCCAGGAAGTTTTATGTGATGTATGCATCCAAGTCATTGTTTATGATGTATGCATCCAGGTAGTTGTTTTTGACGTATGCATCCAGGTAGTTGTATGCATCAAGGAAGTTGTTTGTGATGTATACATTCCGGTAGCTGTTTGTGATGTATGCATTCAGGTAGTTGTTTGTGATGTATACATGCATGCAGTTTTTTGGGGTGTATATATCCAGGTAGTTGTTTGTGATGTATATATCCAGGTAGTTCTTTCGTTTCTGATGTATGCAACCAGGTAGTAATGTGTGTTGTATGCATCCAGGTAGTTGTTTGTGATGTATGCATCCAGTAGGTTGTTTGGGGTGTATATATCCAGGTAGTTCTTTTGTTTCTGATGTATGCAACCAGGTAGGAAAGTGTGTTGTATGCATCCACGTAGTTGTTTGTGATGTATGCAACCAGGTAGCTGTTTGTGATGTATACGCCAGGTAGCTGTTTGTGATGTATGCGTCCAGAAAGTTGTTTGTAATTTATGCATCCAGATAGTTGTCTGTGAAGTATGCACTCAGGTAGTTGTTTATGATGTATGCATCCAGGTAGTTATTTTGTTTCTGATGTATGCATCCAGGAAGTTGTTTGTGATGTATGCATCAAGGTAGTTGTATGTGATGTATGCATCCAGGAAGTTGTTTGTGATGTATGCATCAAGGTAGTTGTATGTGTTGTATGCATCTAGGTAGTTGTATGTGATGTATGCATCCAGGAAGTTGTTTGTGATGTATGCATCAATGTAGTTGTATGTGATGTATGCAACCAGGAATTTGTTTATGTTGTATGCATCAAGGTAGTTGTATGTGATGTATGCATCCAGGAAGTTGTTTATGATGTATGCATCTAGGTAGTTGTATGTGATGTATGCTTCCAGGAATTTGTTTGTGATGTATGCATCAAGGTAGTTGTATGTGATGTATGCATCCAGGAAGTTATTTTACGCGACTTCCTAAGCATCAGTAAATACAGGTGAGCGACACAGGCTCTTGAGAGCCTTTAGTTTAGCACACCTGGTCCGAAGGGCCAAGTGAGCTTGTCTCCTCACTTGGCGTCCGTCATCCGTCGTCCGTCGTCGTTAACTTTTACAAAAAGCTTCTCCTCTGAAACTATTGGGCCAAATTTAACCAAAATTGGCCACAATCATCATTGGTGTATCTAGTTGAAAAATGTGTCCGGTGACCCGGCCAACCAACCAAGATGGCTGCCATGTCTAAAAATATAACATAGGGTAACATGCAGTTTTTGGCTCATATCTCTGAAACCAAAGCATTTAGAGAAAATCTGACGCCAATAGAAATGTTCATTAGGTCAACATCTATCTGCCCTGAAATTTTCAGGCCAATTAGGCAACCTGTTGTTATGTTGCTAACCTTGAATTGGTAAATTTGCAGCTTTTGGTTATAATTTTCAATATTATTATAGATAGAGGTCAATTGTAAACAAAAATAATGTACAGCAAAGTAAGACTTACAATTAGGATAACACGACCAAGATGGTCAATTGACCCTTAAGGAGTTATTGCCCTTTATAGTCAATTGACCCTTACGGAGTTATTGCCTTTTATAGTCAATTGACCCTTAAGGAGTTATTGCCCTTTATAGTCAATTTTTAACCATTTTCCTAATTTTGTATTGTTAGTATTATGTCCGGTCAGAATAGGGATTTAAAACCCGATGCGTCGTTCCAAAAGAGTCCTTTCTCTATGCAACTATTTGATAGGTCTGTCGATGGCTTGTTGCAAGGTAATATTTTTGTTCCTATCCAATTATCTGACCGGCAGCAGAACCCTTGCCAAAGTAGTGAGTACGTTTGGCTATGCGGGATGTATAATATCGCATCAACTTCTGTTTAGAATGGGGGCATTAAATCTGATGCCTCGTGTAAAGAGTGTGTCACACATTTTGAACGATAAGAACCCTTGCAACAAAACTCTGCGGGTTCTGTGTGTGGCTTGTTCCAAGCCAAAACTTTTGTCCTTATCTAAGATGCCTTTATTGACCAGTGGCAGTCCAAATTTCCCTAACTTTCATCATGGTGGGCCCCTATTACAGGAGCTACCTATTGTTTTAATTGTTAAGACGTTCTCGTTAACCGGATTTTTGTGACAAAAATGTCGGTTATTGATTTGGGGATGTACGGCGGGCGGCCGGGCGGGCGGTCGGGCAGTCGGGCGGCAATCAAATGTTGTCCGTGCATTTACTCATGAACCGTTCAACCAAAGTTTTTAAAATTTTAATATGTTGTTACTGACAACTAAATGAAGGTCAAGTTCAATAATGGCGATTTTGACTTTTACCGTTCAGGAGTTATGGTTCTTGAAAGATTGAAAAATGAAGTTTCCAGTCATGTCCCTGCATTTACGCATGAACTGTTCTACCAAAGCTTCCCAAATTTTAATATGTTGTTACTGATGACAAAATGGAGGTCAAGTTCAATAATGACGATTTTGACTTTTACCGTTCAGGAGTTATGGTTCTTGAAAGATTGAAAAATGGAGTTTCCAGTCGTGTCCGTGCATTTACGCATGAACTGTTCTACCAAAGCTTCCCAAATTTTAATATGTTGTTACTGATGACAAAATGGAGGTCAAGTTCAATAATGACGATTTTGACTTTTACCGTTCAGGAGTTATGGTTCTTGAAAGATTGAAAAATGGAGTTTCCAGTCGTGCCCGTGCATTTACGCATGAACTGTTCTACCAAAGCTTCCCAAATTTCATTATGTTGTTACTGATGACAAAATAGAGGTCAAGTTTGTTAAAGACGATTTTGACTTTTACCGTTTAGGAGTTATGGTTCTTGAAAGATTGAAAAATGGTGTTTCCAGTCGTGTCCGTGCATTTTCTCATGAACCATTCAACCAAAGCTTTTGAAATTTTTATATGTTGTTACTGATGGCAAAATAGAGGTCAAGTTCAATAATGACAATTTTGACTTTTACCGTTCAGGAGTTATGGTTCTTGAAAGATTGTAAAATGGTGTTTCCATTCACGTTGTTGCATTTACTCATGAACCATTCAATCTAAGCTTTTCAAATTTTAATATGTTGATACTGATGACAAAATGGAGGTCAAATTTGATATTGATGATTTTCACTTTCACCATTCATCAGTAATGGTTCTTGTGATATTGCCAGGACACAAATAAATATTAATAAATCCGGTTTGCTGTCGTTGTGACAGCCTCTTGTTTTGAATTTGCATCAAATATTTACAACTGAACATAAAGCAACCAACAATCAATCAATCAATCAATAAAACATCTTGTTTGTTATCCAATGATGATTCTGGTTTCATATAAGTAATTGTACCAAGTACGTCAGAAAATTCTGGTTCAAGATCAACAAATTTGTCCATTGTGAGGTCAGCATTAATTATAGTGTTGTAAAAATAATAGATATAGTCAAAAACCTGAAACGTTTCGCACACACATCAGATGAAAATTTGATGATGAACGACTGAAAATAAATGAAGAAAACACTTAAAGCTAAAAAATTGTTATTGTTGGTACTTGTTTTTTTTTGTATAGAACAACGGAAGTAGGTTTTTAATATTGAAGACTTGAACACTTTGATAGGCCACTAGTCAAAATGCCACATGTTCAAGCTTTGTACACTATGTGTATGCGAGTTTCCATGTGGGGAATTGTATTAAAATTGTAACATTAGGATTTAATTGACGTAGGAACATTTTAAACTCATTTACATGCAGAGAGCATCACTGATCATTGAACAGTTAAATTGCAATGGTATAAAGAAAACTAAGTAATGTTATTACATAAACAAACCTACGGAAACGTATTAGGGACATAGAAAAAATTAAAATTTTCAAAGTCGAAATTTTGACATTTCAAATCTTAAAATTTCGACAGTCGAAATTTTAACTTTTCTTATCTTGAAATTTTTACTTTCTAAAATCTTGAAATTTCGACTATTTAAAATCTTGAAATTTCGACTTTCTACAATCTTGAAGTTTTGACTTTTCAAAAAGTCGAAATTTTGACTTTTTTAGAATTCGAAATTTTGACTTTAATAAAATTCGATATTTCGACTTTAAACACAAATTTCGACTTTTTTCAAACTCGAAATTTGGACTTTTTCTAAACTCGAAAGTTCGACTTCTTTTAAACTCAAAATTTCGACTTTTTTAAACTCAAAATTTCGACTTTTCCTCAGTATTAATACGTTTGCTATTATCACATTCACAGTCATTTATATCAGCAAGCGGAGAGCCATATACATCATAAACTTGATAAGCATATTTTAATAAACTAAACCATTTTCAAGAGGTTATTTTAGATAGAAAATCTTGTTTTTTTGCCGAAGAATAAATAAAATATGTTTCACGTTCTAATACAAGTCTGGACTTCCAGGGGCGGATCCAGCCATTTTAAAAAGGGGGTTCCCAACCCAGGACAAACGGGAGGGGGGAGCAACTATATATCCCAATTCAAATGCATTGATCGGTAAAAAAAGGGGGGGTTCCAACCACCGGAAGACCCCCCCCCTCCTGGATCCGCCAATGACTTCAGATATGTGTATGAAGACAACCCCGTTATTCCGACACACCTATATTACGACATGCTTTTATTCAACAGTCTTAATATATAAAGACAAGGGTTAATAGCTGTGTCATAAGAATGCCAACTTGTAGAGAATGTTCCAGAAAAAAGAACCAACATTTCAAAATTCCAAAACTAGAAAACTGAGCAGCTCATTAGTCGTCCTGAATATGCATGGCATGTTTGGCTACTTGATTTACCATTGTTTAAACAAGGCAAAAGTCAGTGACTTGCTATTGGGAAAGCAAACAGGCCTTTGAAACTGTGGTGCTAAATGTCATCAGATCTGATGATCCTATGACAGTGTCGTGGAAACTAAAACATGGAATAGGGGAAAATATTTTTTTCTGTCAACATGCATGTTCTTTCCGAATGAAACTCTTCAATATTAAATGCTAATTCATATCTTAATTTAAGAACAAAACCAATTTCTGAATATAAATTGCCAAAATGTGTGGATAACTCTTTAATAATTTGCGTCCATGTCTACTCCTTCTAAAATTGTAATAACTGTGTTTGAATACTAACATCAAAGTACTTAAAAAAAGTCAAAATTTCGAGATTTCAAAAGTCAAAATTTTATAACTTTAAAATAGAATTTCGAGATTTTAAAATATGAAATTTTGAGTTCAAAGTCGAAATTTCGAGTTTTAAAAAAGTTGAAATTTCGACTTTTTGTAAAGTTGAAATTTCGACTTTTAAAATCTCGAAATTTCAAGATTTTAGAAAGTCAAAATTTCGAGATTTTAAAAGTCAAATTTCAAGTTATAGTCAAAATTTTGAGATTTGAAATGTCAAAATATCGTCTTTGAAAAAAAAGTTCACTGCCAATTTTATTTTTACTATGTCCCCAATACGCTTCGTACAAACCTAATTAGAAACTATATGCAAGTAAAAATTCACCGAATACTACCATATTTATTATATAATGTAACTGAGATAAACCCCATGCGTATTCAACAACATGTCGAATCATTTTCATATGCACTCATTTGATAAAAGAAAATAATTTAAAAATTATAAAAATTATATCAAAAAGATCAAGGTTTTTATGAGGGTCTGGATTGGGTTAACAGATTAGAAAACAATGGGCAAAAAGTGCAGAATAAACAGCTGGTGTCAACGCCTCATCCGCTAGCCTGTCTCACTCAGCCAACTAGGTTACGTAAAATATAGCTATCGTTAGTCTAGTTATGTCTTTTCTCGCCCATAACTATATACATGTACCTAGATGTAAACGTGGTTTCGTCTTCTCCTGTAGAAATACCTGATTTGTGTATGCGAGAAACTATCATTAAAATAGAAAGTTCTATTATAGAAATGAAATTGACACATGAAAAAACCACGAAGGGGACAAACGAAAAACTAGACAAACTTACACAGAAAATAGATCGATAATAGTGCGGTGACAGAAGTGTAAAAAGTCGTCTAGATCGCGAGTTTAATCTCCCCAAATAACACACGGCTAAAAATGGTCTTAACTTAAAGACAAATATGTCTTCTTTAGTTTTTGCCCTGTCGTCAGAATTTCGTACGGTCACATTTTTCTAAAAAGTCGTTTTAATGACTAGTGGTATATTGAAGAGTTTCAACCCCCCTTTTCCATAATGAAAAATTGTGTATGTTTGCTTACATTTAATTGAAATAGTTTTTCCTGAAGCTATTTTCATATGTCAAAATATTCTATTCAGTATTTTATTTTCTTCTAATCTATAAAATTTGCGAAGTTTGGACTGATTAAAATTGAGGTAATTTTAATTGCAAATTCAGATACAAACTTTAGTTTATTCTTCATAGTAGTAATAAAAAGTATCCTATAATATTTTAAGCATATAGTATTTCATAAAACTAATAAGTGATAAAAATTTCGGAACTAAAATATGTAAAAAACCTTAAGAAATCAATGGAAAAAGAATGGCGTAAAAAACTTCAGTTTCAACACGGAACTTAATCACTTGCCTTCCGTCACATTTTGTGTGTTAGTCAATAATTTGCTCTCAACTGATATATAAAATTACTACCTTTTTCGCTATTATATACACATATTTTCAATTAAAGTGCACTGATAAATATACTTTGTCAGAAAAGTCTTATTGTAAAATCAAAATAATTGACGGATAGTTTCAGTAAATATTCCGTGTTATGTCAAGTCCGTTGCAACTTGCTCCACTAATTCCAAAGACAAATTTTATGCAGTGCTTAATATGCCAAAAAAACCTCGACTGAAATTTTGAGTCAATTTACCAGTATAGGGAAGTCAATTTTTGTATCTGCATTGAATAAAAGCCTGGATGAGGTGAACATCAAAATCTTTCCATGATGCGATAGCTGTTAATTTGACGAACACCGTGCATGCAATTTATCATCGTTCATGCTACAAAAGTTACAAAAGTAAACATATTTGTTCCCCCTTTAAGAGCGAGGAAGCTTATAATCTGTTATTTAATGACGACATGCAATTATCGGACTGTTGTCCCTCAGTTTCGGGTATTTGTACGCGTTCTAGAATTCAACTGGAGCGCTTGTATATTTTTTTGCAACAAAACATTTTAGAAAGATCAAAAACTACTCAAGTTTGAATCAGATTAGCGTATTAAGAATGTTTTATCCGTGTCAGATAAAGTTAAAGTTGAAATAGTTTCCCGTCCATCTTCTAAACTCCAAGCACTCTGTCATTTTGGTTGCATAACAAATTATTTGCTAAAAACGAAAAAAAAAAAAAAAAAAAAAATCAAAACGCGTGGAAGCAGATATCTCAGATCACGATACTGCTTTTACTATTTTTATTTTGGCTATTGACAACGATTTAATGGTCATTCCTCATGACACCGTTACTTGATAAATATAGATCTTTTCTTCCGGCTGATTCTAATTTAAATATTCTACTTGTAAAATGCAAGTCTATACTCATTGATTTCTATAGAAGTTCGGTTGTCAAACAACTTCAATAAGTTCAAGGCAAATATAACATAATATTTAGTTGAAAAATAACTATTTGAGATGCCATATCAGCTGCTAGTCAATTGAAAACTGACCTCAAAATCTCAATGTCAACTGTAAAAGACACATATAACGGATAGATATTTCATTCCGCTGCAAGTGTTCTTAGAAAAGGCATCGAAACTCTACAGAAGAATACCCAACTTCGGATGAACTGTCTCTTCCTTCTTCAATTCAGTCAATGCCTTCGTATTTATTGCAATTCATTTTATGGTTACTCGATGAAACTGCATACAGCCAAGACTATTCTCAGGAAATGGCACCAGAGAAATTGCGTAAATGCTAAGCAATTGTTGAGTCAATCGTTTGTGTGGCCAATTTGTTTTTACTCCTTTTCATTTAGGATTGGCTTTAAAAATGTACCATGAGTTTGGTTCAAAACACCTTGTTGAAACATTGAATGCCAATGGATTTTATGCTTCTTAAAGTAAAGTGCGACGCTATCTAATGTGTTGCTAACCATGAAATTGAGCGCATTCAAGATAGTGTGTACGTCTCGTATAATGTATCCCCAGCATCTTTGCAGACAAGCATATGCATGGATGTCATCACACCTTCCTAAATCCCCTTTTAGATCTCTGTTAAATCTTACAATCTTCCTACAATACCATGTCTGTACTTGTAAAGAAAAATTCAAAATGACGTGTTTGCTTTGAGCAGAACCTTTCATGTGCAGACCTGTGGCCATGAGTGAAATGTGTAGAAATATTAAAACATGTTTTGTGCCGGTTGATGAAAAAGAAGATGTACAGTTGATTTGGTATAAAGCTTGTTGCACCAGTACACACGGTCCCAGTCCCCAGGTTAGGGAGTGTTGGCGCGCCCTTTAAAAAATTAAACCCCGCCGCATTCTGTATGTGTCTGTTTCAAGTCACGAGACGGTAATGAAGTGTTTGTCGTTTGTTTCTATATACTATATTTGTTTCTTTCTTATTTATTTTGTACATTAATCAGGCCGTTAGATTTTTCGTTTGTATTACATTATTCATTTCGGGAATTGAAGACTATGCAGTATGAATTTTACTCATTGTTGAAGCCCGTACGGGACCTATAATTGTTAATTTATGTCTTATTTGGTCTCATTTGGAGAGTTGTCTCATTTGCAATCATATCACATCTTCTTTTATTTATATGGAATACTTTTGAAGTTTGTGGTACGTTGAAAGGAAAAAAAGGGGGGATATAGGTACAAAACCTATAATGTAATAGATATTAACCAGAGTAAAATATACAACAACAGATAATACTATGAAAGCAGTCATAATTGTGAAAAAAGAACCAAAAGCAGCGAGTAGTCTTAAAAAAAACTGAAGTATCCGCAAATTCAATTTGAGGTCATATTTGACGGTAGTGTTCTATTGTTTTGGTTTGATACCTCACCCAATATGATAGTTTAAAAAATAATTTTAAAGTAATGTCCTGCATGACACTTGATGTTTACCTGAAATTAAAATTTTTCATAAGGTTAAGGTGCTCTAAACATTTGATAGGTTGAAAACTTGATTTTTGAAGTTTTGTTTATAAAACGTCGTTTTATGATTTTTTTTGATAAAAAAATCTCAATGATTAAGGTTTTATGTATAATAACAAACATTACTAAAGCCAAAACAGCATCATTTGTATTTAGGTAGAGTATAGAAATAGAAAAAAATGTCAAAATTGAAACCCTCCCAAATTTTCACAGATTTTTACATATGACCTTTGACCTCAATTAAAAAAAAATGTGACCATATCAAGTCCTGACGACAGGCATATTATTATAGTACACGATTTCCTCTTTCCAATGATATATTATATAGGTGTGTGTTCGGTGGGGAGATTAAATTAAAAAAAATCTGCCTTCAGTCACCGCACTATAAATAGCAAAATAAACAAGCAAAATGAAAGGTTAATTAACATTCAAAATCAGCTCAATTTATCAAGATCTACTATTTCACGATTGAAGGATGAAAATTCCTATCTAGAAAAGACGGTTACCGATATGCCTGAAAAACTATGTCAGAGTTCAAAAATACATGAAACAAACAAAAACGCCATTATAGAACTAACCAATAAAGTGAAGTCCTTACAATTGGAAATTTCCACAGAGAAAGTTCAAGCCGAGAAAAGCAAGTCAAAACTTGAGGCGACAATAAATTGTGTACTGAAACCATGTAAAGACTCGACTCCAAATGTATCCGAAGTACAAAAATATCTGACTCAAAAGCCTCCGGTGTAAATTCATTGCGTACCAAAGTTCAGGTTTTAAGCGACCAACTTAAAGACACTATAACCAGCATAGAAAAATATGACTCGTCATCATCCTCACTTACCTCATCAATAACTGATATCAGAAAACGTATCAACACAGTTCAACGGAATGCAAAAACGAATGAGACAAACATACAAAAATCATATGCCAAAATTGTATCTGAAATGCAATTTGACGAATTTCTACGCTTGAACATAGGCAAATCAAAAAACACACGAATCAGTCTCAGATGTATTGCAAAAATCACCGCAAATAAAGGAACCCGAAGTTGAAGCGTCATTTGTTAAAAGGACAACACTTGCACCAAAGAACCCTGAAAACGAAAACGACTCTGCACAAAAGATTGATGTACACTTTCCAAGATCCGTATGTAATCCCCGAACTTCCGAATTTAAAGATGTATCAAGAAACAGGAAGAGAATATACCGATTTTATGTTGGCGGAATCGATAAACGAACTACATCCGAAAATGCAATGTGTTCATTTTTAGACAGTCGGAACATTAAGGTGACTTCTTACGATATTTTGACAAACAGTACAGACGGAGTGCATCTGCTCACCTGAATGTCGCAGCTGAAGATGAAGCTCTGATAAAGAACGCTGAATTCTGGCCAAAAGGCATTTTTGTTAAACCGTGGTTACCATGGGAGCAATTTGCAGCAGAACATTCAATTTCGGTACCTCACAACAAAAATCATGGACTAGTTTAAATTTCATGTGTTGGAATTGTAGAGGAATCTTTTCTAGCATTCCGTATCTCTCAGAAGTCTTACGCAATAATAGTGTTGACATTTGTGCTCTGTCTGCGCTTCGATCATATCAATTGCATATACTTGACTCAATAGATAGAAACTTTGTGTCTATCTCGAAAGGCGTAGACAAATCAAATATTGAATCCTTACGAGTAAATGATAGGTCAGGAGTAGCATTCTTAGTCTTGAAAGTCATTTATCCGTATACGTCGGTGATAGACTGTAACAACTCTAGATTCATTGGTATTGAAATCAATATTCCAAATTGTGAAACATTTTTTGCGTTTTGTGCGTACTTACCTGCATCTTCTCACTCAATTGATTTCTTTCGTGAACATGTCGAATATATGTTTGAACTATATACTACTTATCAGGAAATTGGGACAGTAGTTTTATTGGGAGACTTTAATACGAAAATCAATGGACCAAGATACATGTTTTCATCAGACCAAAGAAGTGATTTTTCCGTTCACTTATGATTGAGCATAACATGTCTGTAAATATGGAGTCGATTTGCACAGGACCCGTTTGTACCTTTCAGTCGCATCATGGAGGTCTGGCTACCGGAATAGATCATATTATAATTAACTTTGACAACATTGAAAACATTCGGAAAGCGAGTGTCTTGGACAACCACACGTTTTGTATCTCTGATCACCACCCAGTATTATGTACGTTCGAATTTCGTGGAAAGGGAGCTAACTTACAACCTCCAGTGTTTGTAAATCGTCCAAAAGTGGCATGGGACCGTGCGCGAAATAAAGGCGAAATAACAGACTATTCTTATGCAGTATCTCAAAATCTGTGGACTTTAGAGTATCCTAGTGGACAAATTAACGAAACAACGATTGAAAGTTATTACGATGAAATTATCAATTCTATAAAAACTGCTGAGATTGAAACTTTACCACACATCAATTATAAAGGTTACATGAAACCATACTGGAATAACAACCTGACTCTTTTACGTAACAAAATGAGATCCGCTCGAAAAGAATTGATAAATCGATCTCATTGCCATGACAGCAATTGTAATGCATTTGTGACATATAAAAATGCAAAAAGACTGTTTCGTGCTGCACTTCGAAAGGCATTTGATGAGGTTGAAAGTTCAACTGCACGCAAGTTAGAAAAAGAAATCGATATCGATCAAAAACATGCATGGACCATTTTAAACAGACGAAAGAAGAAGTCTTCCGGATGCATGGCGCTTAAGAAAGATGACATTATCGACACCGATCCTGACGATATTTGGTATGAACATTTTTGCAGTTTTTTCGCCTACAAACTACAAAGATTGTAATCGTCAAAGGAAATTTCTGAGAAGGTAGAGACTATCAGAAATACTGCTACTAAAGACACTTCAGCCAATTGGATTACTTTTGAATTTTCGGAAGTACATGACATATGTAATAAGCTTAAAAGCGTGTGGTCATGATGACATTGCTTACGAACACCTGCGTTTCGGTGGCAAACTGTTAATGGAACACTTGTGTTATTTATTTAATCTGATTCTGCAATATGCCTACGTACCAAAAGAATGGCACAAAAGTATGATTATTCTCCTGTATAAAGGTGATAACAAAAGCCGAACTGATACACATTCATATCGGGGAATTTCGTTAGTACCAAGTATTACAAAAGTATTCGAAACACTAACCGACATCAAGCTCTCCAGCATACGAACAGATTTTCCAAACGGACAGCAAGTAGCGTATCAAAAGCTCTTAAGGATGTACTTAGGTGAGGTTAGGTGAAAATTAATAAATTAAGAAGTTAAAATTGATATTATAAGCTGTTAGAGCATCAATTAAGGATAAGAATAAGCTAACAATATTGATAGGTAATGGACCTCCTTTTCGAGATATTTGAGATTTAAAAAATGGCGGGAAAAGGCTGACTCGGACTTTTACCTAATATTTGCATTGGTATTATTAGGTCTCAAAACAAAAGAAAGAAAATTAAATCTTCTAAAATTTTGGTAAATGACCTTTCATGAGCTATTAAGTCTTATATGAAAAAATAAATGGGTGTTATGGGGCAAAATATTTTACATTGTATTGTATGGAAAAACACCAAGGAGTCCGAACATTTGACACAAATTCCAAAACCTCACCTAAGTACATCCTTAAGCAGCCTCAATGCGTCTTTTAATCTTCAAGAAGTAACTATTCATCATATTGAAAAGAATGGGACTATTTATATTGTTTTACTTGACAGCATGAAAGCTTTTGATACTGTTCCTCATTTGATTGACTTCGTTTAAAACTGCACGAGTACAGAGCTCATGGTAAACTTTGGCTTTTGCTTGATAGTATGTACACTAATCTGTATGGTGCCATGTCATTAAATTGTAAATTGTATATATATATATATATATATATATATATATATATATATATATATTTTATTCAGAAAACTACCCCTTTACATCGGGGCACCAGTCATCAGGGTAGAAGTGATGGTGCGTCTATACCATATTATTTACAATTATATACATTTTAGTTAATGGTTTCATTATAGAATGTCTTTGAAACAATAACATACATGGCACATTAATAAGACAAAAATAGAGATTTCTAAAATACATAATCATAATAAAAAAAAAAAAATTTGTAGAATGTTAAAATATACATGTAATTAAAACACTCATAGACAAATATGACCATGCAGCATGTATAAAGCATAAAAACTAAGATCAATCAATATATAATATTATTTCTTATGCAGCAAAAATACTGCAATCTGATTGGTTAATTACCCCGGTGTAAATAACACCCCACCCTGGTTCACCCCGGGATAAATAAAATTTTGCCAAAAATTTCAGAATTTTTTACTTTTTTTTGCCAAGAAAAAAATTTTTTAAAAAATAAAAAAAAAAAAAAAAAAATAATCAAAATAAAATGTTAAAAATTAAAAAAAAAAAAAAAAAAATTGAAAAAATTTTAAATAAAAAATATTTAAAAATTTTTTTTTCCGGAAAACTCAAAGAACACAAAATTTTTCTGATTTTTTCCAAAAATTAAGTAAAAAGTATTTTACAATGCGCAGCAACATAGACATTGAAAAAAACGTTACACTGTAAATTTTTCATTACCATTTTTTCAATTTTACATCCTGGTTTCAAAATGAGTTAAGGAAATGTTCATAAGAAATAAATTCGTTATCTTGGTGTAATCAGGGGTGTACGGAATTTTACACCGTTGTTGAAAATTCATACACCCATTCGGCTGCGCCTCAGGGTGTATGAATTTTCAACAACGGTGTAAAATTCTGTACACCCCTGATTACACCAAGATAACTAATAGTACATACGAGTAAGTTAACTCAAAGGTTATTTTGGTTCAACCATAGTTTGACGTAATCTAAATAATTCTAAGAGATACATTCTTCCATAAACATCATAAAATGAACCAATTTCATCGTTAAAAGCATAACCAATATCGCCAACTAAAATAATACTTGTGCACGTGGCGACAGTTCCAGAAAACTTACATTTCTATCATTAAAAGAGGCAAATAAGGTGAAAAATTTAGACCTGGTTTGTTCAAGAGATGTACACCCGAGCAGAAAATGTTCTAAATCTGACTCCCCTGAATCACAAATGGGACATAGGTTGTCCTCGGACATATGCATTCTAAAAAGAAACTGCTTTAATGGCAAATAATTTGTTCTTGCGAGCAGTTTAAGACGAGATGAATTAAAATCACTTATGTCCTCTAAGTATAACTGGCTGCCTGTCTTAATATAGCAGTGCTGATACAAATCAAGGCTACTTTTAGTAGTAACATCAATAATTAAACTTTCCCTAATGGCATTACCATATTGACAGTTAAATTTATCAGACCCAATACTTTCGTGTAGGTGTTCATCTCTTGAACATATTTCCAGACACTTTCGTTTAATTGAACCATTTCACTAAAGACTTGCTTGCACAGTCTATCGTCTGGTAGGTTATTAATCCTTTTAAAGTACGCAACTTTTTGGCGGGTGATAAATGCAGATACGGGTTCCCATCCAAGCTCGAGAAGGAGAGCGGAACGTGGAATATTCATTTTAGTGTTCATAATGATCTTAGCTGCGCGGTATTGCCAACTGTCGATGATCGATATATTTGTAGCTGAAAGTGGCATCCAGACGGCGCATGCGTTTGAACTAAAGCGTGGTATTCGTCAGGGAAGTTCGTTGTCAGCTAAACTGTACTTGATCTTTATAAATGACCTTTTAAACGAACTAGAATCTTCAAAAGAAGGTGCATTCTTTCATGATCTTAATGCTAGCTCTCCAGTTCAGGCAGAAGATATTGCTCTTATTGCTACAAACTGCGTTTCGACACAACGGATGGTAACAATATGTGAGAACTATAGTAAGTTAGTAACATGTGGAGTTTCACGTTTTCACCAGCAAAAAGCATATTATTATAATTCGGTAAACGCAGAACTTCTACTCCAAGATATCTATATCAAGAACCGATCAACTATGTAACTTCTGCTCGACATATTGGTATTCAACTAGATACATCTTTAAAAACAACGGACAGAACTCTTAAAGCTTGTCGCACCTTGCGATCGACAACGACATCAGTTATAGTTACGCCTTGGAATACACTCAGCCATTGTAAATCCAATAGTATGCGCAAAGATTATACGTCAGCTCTGCTATCCGAAAGCACTATACGGTTGTGAACTCTGGGGAAAACTTACCTGCACTGAAACACTGATGCTTGAAAGAACTCACCACTATATTTGTAAATTTATACAAGGATTACCAAGAAGAACAAGAAGCGACATGTGCGTGTCATTGTTAGGATGGCTTTCAATTGAAAGTTTTATATGTGAACGAAAACTGTTGTTCTTTGGAAGAACATGTCGCCTTCCATACTCAGCTGTCTCATTCCGTATTCTTCGCCGTAGACTCATTGATGCTAGATATAATCAATATGACACCAGATTAGATTTCGCTTGTGACATTATTGAAATACTCACAAAATATGGTTTATCGAAATATCTAGATCAGTTTCTCAATGATGGACAATTTCCAAGTTCGGCAACTTGGAAATCGGTAGTCAAGACGTCAATTTATCAGGTTGAGGTAGTAAAGTGGCATCATTGTATGGTTTTGTTGTTTTTAAAGGCGTTCACTCGTTTTGTGTACAGCATGCGGCGTGGAGAGTAGCACTACGTCACCCACTGATGCGCAGGCAGGCCCATTTTGTAACATCAACGTGCTATCTTATACGCGAGAACTTACAAAACAACAGAATATTATGCGATAAATGTGGTAAACATTTTTGATGATCCTTGTACTCATGCCATACTATCATGTGACTATACAGTTGATGCTCGAGATCAATTTTGGAGGAGTGTTATAGACATAAACCCGATTACATTTAGTGTTCACTTAGGAAATATAACTGACAATAAATTGCTAAATTGTATTCTTGCCTGTGACACCGATTTTGATCTAAAGAATGAAGAACGTGAACAGTTTAACTTCATGTGTGTGAACTTTATTTATAGTTCTTGTAAATTGTTACAGAACCGCAACTGCTGCTATAAAACTGTTCTCCAAAGTCCAAACTGTAAAGAACATATGTAAATAATTTAACTTTTCGTCGTGATCCCGTCTTTATTGACTGTCTCTGTGTAAATCATAACTCGTGTTGTTTGTATATGATTAATTGTAATTGTCTTTGCTTCGTTTCATATTCTCCAATAGGAGGCAAATAAAATATAATTGAAGACTTGGTCACTTTGCAAGACCACTAGTCTAAATGCCACATGTTAAGATAGTAAGATGAACTAGATTTTTCACAGAGTGTGCTGTTAAGCTAATCCAATACTAGTATATATGGGGTGAGTAAATTCAAGATGGGGTTCAATAATATTGTTCCAAGTCACCTGAATTATTTTGAAAAATGACTGCGGCTGATTTACCCTTTAGCGGTCGTACACCTTGAACTGAAATTAATCAAAACCAAAATCAAAATTGTCCATAGGTAATTACAAGTGCATGTCACGTACAGCTACGCTGTGCATGTATTTCAATTTTGTTCGTAAATTTATTTCTTTTCTCTTCAAGCTTTGTACTATTTGTATGCGCGTTTCTATGTGGGAAATTGTATTAAAATTTTAACATTAGAATTTAATTCACGTAGGAACATTTTAAACTCATTTACATGCAGAGAGCAGCACAGGGAACGCGTCACTGATCATTGAACAGTTAAATTGCCATGCTGTAAAGAAAACTAACATTATTAACAAACCCAATTAGAAACTATATGCAGATAAAAATTCCCCGAATACTACCATATTTATTATATAATGTAACCGAGATAAACCCCATGCTTATTCAACAACATGTCGAATCTTATTTGATAAAACGAAAATAATTCAAAAAGTTATAAAAATTATATCAAAAAGATTAAGGTTTTTATGAGGGTCTGGATGGGGTTAACAGATTAGAAAACAATGGGCAAAAAGTGCAGAATTTATAGCTAAAAACATACTGGTGTCAACGCCTCATCCGCTAGCCTGTTTCAACCAACTATATATACATACTATGTAAAATATAGCTATCGTTAGTCGAGTTATGTCTTTTTCTCGCCCATAACTATATATGAATATATGTCTAGATTCAATATATAATTTTACAAAAATGCTTTTTAGAAAAACAACATACGCAGCATGTTTTAGAAGAATTTACTTCAAACATTCAACAAAAAAATAAATATAGAAATAAGCGTCACATTGAGTGTTGAGTTGAAATTTGGCATATTGACTTCTTAAAACTCACAATTCACTGAAATGACGGAATCTATCATAGCAATGCTCAAAACGTACAGATAATTCACGATAAACTTAGCCCTCTGGGCTCATCTTTTCAAAATGATACTAATATTAACTGTTAATGTATTAATGTATGCAGATGAAATCGTTTAGCTCTCTACCAAACCAAATGGTCTTCAATCCAAATTTTTAAAATAGTTTTATTCTGATGATGCTTAAACATAAACAACAATAAAACAAAAAAATAGCAGGGTAGAATTATCAAGATAATCCAAGAACTTGTACTAAATGCGATTTAAATAAAGTGGAAGATAAACTTAGAATGAAATTCAAAACAGTGTGGCTGTGGCCATTGTTTGACACATTGAATTCATCCATTGACTGGGACAATTTAGGTGAACGTTTGTATGTAACGACCACTGCTCACTATGTACTTTTTAAAGACACTTAAACTATGGGGTCACCAAAGGTTCTCAACACCTTAATAAAGTAATTCGAAAAATTAATCAGAAATAACACGATGTTTTGATTTATATCAATTATATAAATCAAAACATAAAGTTATTCCTGATTAATTTTTCGAATTATTTTATAATTAAAGGCGTTAAGAAACTTTTTGTGACCCCACAGTTAAAATATCTATCGTAGGTGCGTCGTGAACAGTGGTCGTTACAGACAAACGTTCACGTAAATTGTCCCAGTCAATGGATGAATTTAATGTGTCAATCAATGGCCACAGCCACACTGTTTTGAATTTCATTCTATGTGTTTAAAGAATGCCTTGCATACTTTATAAGGATATATCGATTGATTGCTGGTTGCTTAACGTACAGTGGCAAATGTTTCATGCATGTTCAGAACGAAAAAACATTTACAATTCATACAATAGATATGTCCTGTAAAAGAGGCCGTTCGAGATGAAGAGTATGGCAGTTTTGGACTGCTTGGGAAAATGGTGGACTGGTAAACAAAGTAGGGAGAGAAATTTAGCCTTGTACGTAACAGGCCACCTACCGAAAAGAGTTGTTGTAGGGGTTCTTAATGTGCAAAAAGCGCGGCACTTTCTTTGCAAATAAAAGACTTTCTGTTATATTCTTCCCTTCTCTTTCCTTTGCTTCCCTTCTCTTCTTTTCTCTCCCATTCCTTTCCATTCCATTCCCTTCCCTTCTATACTATTTTATATAATATGTGTGACGTAGTCTATATTATATTTATAGATTTTCCTTATGTATAAAAATAGATGAAAACAGTTGTTGTTGTTATTGTATGTACGATACTGATTCAAAGATAACGTACCAAACATTGTAACCGCATACATATTTTCCGTCAGAATACAAGAATATACAAGAACGCTGAGTGGAGGGTTGAATAGTTCCACTTAATTTTCAGGTATTTATTTAATTGCTCTCCGTTGGTTTATAGGTCAAGGAAGTCAACCTCCAGAAGTATCCGAGCGAAAATCGGTTTGTGTTCACTGAAAAATTAAACAGATGAACTATTCAAGACCTCCCCCTTTTTTTGTCTTTAGAGAAGATTTTCAGACATTATATTCCAGATAATGAAGTTATACGTTCTAGGTGAGTAATAAGATAAGATAATATATGTAGCATTGAAATTACATTAGTAACTGATATTGATTTGCACCACTTTTCGATTTACTTTTGTTAAGCATAAGAAAAACCGGTGATATTCAGGTTGTAAATGCAAATTATCGAGTTGTGTCGAAGCGGAGAAATGTTAACAGTCGTAGGCCAATATAAATGGCTCCCTATCCCAAAGCGGACAGTGTTATTACTTGGCTCAGGTCGATCTTTAACTTTTACCAAAAAAAAGAAAAACGTTTAGCCAGTTGCAACTGATGGTCATAATCGTACTATATAAATATCTAGTTTATAAAGTGTGTCCGATGAACCCGATGACCAACACACATTGTCGACATTGCTAGAAATAAAATAGGGTAACAATGTAAATATTGTCCATTATCTTAAAACTCTTGGGACAAAATTAAAAGAGATCGTCAGGTTAGTTAAACGACCGAATTCGTCCGTTGATTCTTTACAGGAGATATTGTTCTTAATTTTAATCCATTTTTCGCGGTTTTTTGTTTTGGTGAATTGAAGTCGTAGATAAAGAGAAACTGTAACGATAAAAGTGATCAGCGAAATAAGATCAACAGAAGAGAGATTGTCAGTTTAATGCTATAAAATGTTGTCTTTAATAAAATCAATTTTTACATTTTTTTGCGTTTTCTTTTACTTATATTAACTTGAAAATTAAAGATTATCAAAGCTTCGGTCACACCATACCGGATAAGACGAACGGACGACTAACGGATGAAAATAAAAGTTGTCCGTTGACAAAATTGTTATCCGTTGCACGGTCGATATAGTGTCCGGCTAGGATCGTGGTTTTTCGAGTGATTTGGTCCATTTTTTTCGAGTGTAGTTCGGGCTTTTTCGAGTGATAAAACATGCGATAAGTTCAATTAACGGATATTTAGTAATTATAACAGTTTTTAACATTACTGCCCATCTTATATTGAATACTACATATGTTTTGATCAACAAAGAATCTCAATGTCCTTGTATTTACTAAATAAATCAGTGTTTGTTATTGTCCGGGTTTTTTTCGAGAGCAACTGTGATTTCGTCCGGGTTTTTAGACAAATGGTCCGGGTTTTTTACAGAAAATTTGAAGGTATTCTAGGCTTTAAAAAATGACTTTTTTTCTAGTTTATAACTGTAATTAAGTGAAGGACAATATCATATTTCCTCAATAAGTCATCAAAAACATATCAAAATGATTTTTTTTTCTCAAAATAATGCAAATATTCTGTTTTGAGAGCGTTATACAACTACTTACCAGTGTTCATTTAGATATAACTTGATCCTTAACAAAACGGTGTCTAGAACATTATGCAGGGGTCTCATATTCATTTTAACTTCATTTCATGCTACTTTTGATTTTACAGTTAATAATATAAAATTCGAATAAAATTTCATAAAAAATCAACAATGAAATGAATAGTTCATTAGCCTAAATATGATCCTTTAGCAATGATAGACAAAAACAAAATGTGTATATCATGTGCTATCACCAGCTAGATTGTCCAGTGCATCGAACGACACCAGGAACAACATTTTTTAAAATGTCTTGATTAATATTCATATTTTCCACTTTTTAGACACTTTGATCCTTAACAAAATGGTGTCTAGAACATTATGTTATGTGCGAGACGTCATAGAAAATATTTTTAAAATAAAATTAACACGTAAAAGACCATAATGATAGGACATTCAGTATGATAAATTAAACAACACATAGTTGAAAGGGTGATAGAGCAGATTGGTACCCCTCGAAAAAGCATTGTCAACCTTGGCATCCCCGCGGTTGACAATGTTTTCTCGGGGTAACAATCTTCTCTATCACCCTCTCAGCTATGTGTTAGGGATGACATCAAAAGTTCAATGAAGGATAAAAAACATAATTCACATAGTTTTTTCACTGACCCCCCCCCCCCCCCCATCCCCCTCTTAACTTAATTTGGGAAAAATTGATTGACCCATGGGCATATGGATATATGTAAAAATCCCTGTCGGATAACCAAATCTTGCAGCCGTTCAACCCTCCCCCCCTCCCCACCCCCAAACTATTTGAATTAAGTTTTTTTATCTTACATTGATCTTTTGATGTCGTCCCTTATTTATATAAACCCCAAGGGTGACTGGGGTATAGAAATATGGTCACTTGTTCTTCTCCCGACCGGCAGTAAAACGCTTGCCGAAGTGGGGCGTCCGTTTGGCTGTGCGGGATGTATCAAGTTCGCAGTCACGTCCGTTCAGAAGGGGGACGTTAAATCCGATGCCTCGTGTAAGGAGAGTGCCACGCTCTTTGCACGTTAAGAACCCTTGCAACAACTCTTTGAGGGGTCCGTAGGTGGCCTGTTGCAAGGCAAAATTTCTGTCCCTATCCAATATACCCTCATTTTCCAGTGGCAGTCCAAATTTCCCCGACCATCAGCCCAGATGGCCTCTATTGGACCAACCTACCTATTGTATTTATTGTGAACTTGTTCTCGTCCTGAATATGCATGAAATATTTGCCACTGGACGTTAAGCAACCAACAATCAATCAATCTTATTTATATAAAGGTAAACCATTATAGGCCAAGGTACGGCCTTCAATGCGGGGCCTTGGCTCACACCGTACAAGCTATGGAGGACCCCTTAAAATAGTTCAAAACAATTCAAACGGGAAAACTAACGGCTTAGAGGGTGGGGCGGAGTAGAAAAAAATTTAAACGAAAGATATAGTTATGTTATTTAGCGAAAAAAGTAATAAAGTGGCGAAAAAATACGTGCCCAAAGGGAACCCCCAATTTGGAACCATATATGTATATCTTCTCATATTGGTTATGATGGTATGATGCTAAATGCTATTGTGCCTGATATTCATATGATGAAGACATAATCTTTCAATCAGTTTAATTGAAGTCTGGAGTTGGCATGTCAGTTAACTGCTAGTAGTCTGTTGCTATTTATGTATTATTTTAATTTTGTTTATTTTTTTGGTTTCATCTTCTGACATCAACCTCGGACTTCTCTTGAACTGAATTTTAATGTGCGTATTGTTATGCTTTTACTTTTCTACATTGGCTAGAGGTATAGGGGGAGGGTTGAGATCTCATAAACATGTTTAACCCCACCGCATTTTTGCGCCTGTCCCAAGTCAGGAGCCTCTGGCCTTTATAAGTCTTGTATTATTTTTAATTTTAGTTTCTTGTGTACAATTTGGAGTTAAGTATGGCGTTCATTATCACTGAACTAGTATATTTATTTGTTTAGGGGCCATCTAAAGGATGCCTCCGGGTGCTGGAGTTTCTCGCTGCATTGAAGACCTGTTGGTGACCTTCTGCTGTTGTCTGTTCTATGGTCGGGTTGTTGTCTCTTTGACACATTCACCATTTCCATTCTCAATTTTATACATTAGAAACGATTCAATAAAACAATAAACTTATCTATAACAATGACGGTTACATGAAATGTATTAATTTTAAAGTTCAAAGGCTACCCAAAACAGCACAAGTTACAAGTTGAAACCCATTGTTTTACAATTAATTGTCTTAGTTGGGTGTGTCTGTTTTCTGTCCGTCTCTATTATCAATTATTAAAAGACTCTTAAGCATATCGATATTTTTGTCAGTTAGTAGAACAGTTTAACTCTTGTTTACTAGTTCATTAAGACATTTTTGGAAGGTATCTTCCAAGTCGACATTTTGCTGTTCAGTAATAGTCATCCCATGAGGTTCAAATACTTGTATGGTCCGGAACACTCACATTAGATGTTGACATCACGGATATATACTGCACATGCAATTTATAAGATTGAGAAAAAGAATATATATATATACAAATGAACGATACTTGTTTCATGATAAAATGCAAGTGTTGATACACCATGTGCCTTGAAAGTGCTTAATTTGAGCCTTTATTTTATAGTTTTTAAACGTAAACACATAAGATTTTTAGCTATAAGAAATGTGTATAATCACTCGATAAAAAAAGGACACACTCGAAAAAGCCCGGACTGCTCTCAAAAAAACCCGGACATGAAAAACTGAATTTACTCTCAAAATGTCGTTTTCAATGCAATAACAATAGTTTTTGTCGAGCCTGTAACTTTTGTTGCAGAAAGCTCGACATAGGGATAGTGATCCGGCGGCGGCGGCGGCGGCGGCGTTAGCTAACTTCTTAAAAGCTTTATATTTTAGAAGGTGGAAGACCTGGATGCTTCATACTTTGTATATAGATGCCTCATGTTACGAAGTTTCCGTCAGTCACATGTCCAATGTCCTTGACCTCATTTTCATGGTTCAGTGACCACTTGAAAAAAAAGTTCAGATTTTTTGTACTGTTGAATTCTCTCTTATTATAAGTAATAGGATAACTATATTTGATATGTGCGTACCTTGCAAGGTCCTCGTGTCTGTCAGACAGTTTTCACTTGACCTCGACCTCATTTCATGGATCAGTGAACAAGGTTAAGTTTTGGTGGTCAAATCCATATCTCAGATACTATGAGCAATAGGGCTAGTATATTCGGTGTATGGAAGGACTGTAAGGTGTACATGTCCAACTGGCAGGTGTCATCTGACCTTGACCTCATTTTCATGGTTCAGTGGTTATAGTTAAATTTTTGTGTTTTGGTCTGTTTTTTTCATACTATATGCAATAGGTCTACTATATTTGTTGTATGGAATGATTGTAAGGTGTACATGTCTAGCGGGCAGATGTCATGTGACCTTGACCTCAGTTTCATGGTTCAGTGGTCAAAGTGAAGTTTTTGAGTTTTGGTCTTTTTATCTAATACTATATGCCATAGATCAACTATATTTGGTGTATGGAAATATTTTATGATCTTTATGTCAGTAGCGCAGGTTTCTTTTGACCGTGACCTCATTTTCACGGTTCATTTCTCAGTGTTAAGTTTTTGTGTTTTGGTCTATAAGTAATAGGTCAACTATATATGTTGTATAGAAGCATTGTTAGCTGTACATATCTGCCTGGCATGGTTCATCTGACCTTGACCTCATTTTCATGGTTCATTGGTCTTTGTGTAGTTATCTTGGTTAATGTTAAGTTTATGAGACAGTTGTAATAAAGCTTTATACTTAGGACTATCAACATAATATCAATGATTAGTATAGAAGGCGAGACCTTTCAGTTTGTGCACTCTTGTTGATCAAATCACTCGAAAAACCACGATCCTAGCCGGACACTATGCCTACCGTTCGTTGGGAATCCGTGGATGTACTGACCAAATAAAACGGACGCCTAACGAATGCATAACGGACATGCAACGGATATGCAACGTACAAGAAACGTACCGGATAAAACGGATGATGAACGGATCTGAAACGGATAAATGCCTATTGAAAATTTCGCATCAGAAATGCCAATTATTGGTATATCAGATTTCTTAAGGTTCATAAAATTCTTATCATTCATAATCAATCTTAGAGTAAGGACACGTCTTCACAATCAAGCAGCTCTTATTCAGCTTTGGCGGCATTTTGAAGAACAAACCAAAACCAGTTACACAGAAACATTTTGAATATTTATGCGATTTACATGTACTATTATTGTCGCCTTTAATTTTGCCGTATATCTTGTTCATCCGTTTTATCCGGTACGCTTCCGTTAGTTGTCCGTTTTATGCGGTACTCGTCCGTTGGATGTACGTTTAACATCCGTTCTGTCCGGTACGTTTCTGTTTCTCGTACGTTGCATATCCGGTGTGTGTCCGTTATGCATTAGTTCAAACTCCCCGGCAGTTCCAGTTCCGATCCGAATACGGGTCCGCATACTACTCTACACTAATAAATTCTTAAAGCCGTCTAGGCGTCCGTTCGAGCTATCCGGTAAGGTGTGACCGAGGCTTTATTTGCGAAATAAATAAAAACCAATTTTGGGTTATAGCAAATACAGAGACAAAACAAAGATAAGAAAAATAAAAAGAGCGAAATTTAAACTCTATATACAAGTTTAATATCACCATGGTATGAAATAAAAGTTATTAAATTGGCTGAAATTCTTAAAGTCAATTTCCTATATATATAGGATTTTTTGTCCTGAATAAAAATGTATTTACATATTTGGCATTTTAGCGGTAACTAAACAGTAATACCCACAAATAAGTCAACATGATTCAGTGTATGTAAAGTGCGGATCCTAAAATATCATTTTTACTGTATATGCCATAAATGTCTAATGTAGAATGATAAATAAACAGACGAACTTTTTTTAATTTTTGAAGAAAATGAAGAAAATTAGTTAAAATGTATATGTTCAGAAATACATAATACTAATAAAACAAAGTTAGAGATGCGAGCGGGGTTTTATCGCGCCTAAAGCCATCCAGCTGTGAAATATATACCAAAATAGGTGAATATTTAGGACATTTCACGAACAGATCGTGCAGGTGCTTTATAACTAACAGGTGAGATGTTGTTGCAGTAAAAAATATTCATTTAAATACAATTATTAAAGTTGTATAACGTAGAATATGTTTTGTCTTTCAGTTTCTTCATATTTAACTAAATTCCACTATGATGATTTCGTAATGCTAGTCATGTTTACTGTCGAATAATGATACTATTCTTTCATTTTCACTGTGGAGCGAATCATTAGTATTGTATATGCGGTGCATTTTCACTGTATAATTTTTTTTTTTTATCTATTACAGCTCATTTCTTTAAGAATTGAATGCTTCTTTTTGTAAATTTATTGGGTGGTAAAAGCGTTGACCGAAGTACATTTTGTATGAAGCGCGGAAGCGCTTCATTCTAAAAATGTACGCACGGTCAACGCTTTTACAACCCTATAAAGTTTCAAAAAGAAGTATTCAATACTTATAATTACATTTTTTTAGCTAAAATCATGAAAACACGATTTTTATCCAGTTTTATTTAATTCACCTGTGCACTTTTTTGTGGGACCTCGTGTTATCATGCATGATAAATGTTATTGTCTGATGCAATTGTTTACGGAATAACATGTTAGCCAATCAGAATAACGTATTATAATGAAACTTACATCTAATGTAATTATTTAAGCATGTAGAGCAAGACTTTAGTTGATTTGCTTGCTTTTTTTTTTATTGGATAATCATTATGATAACACCCAATTTAATTCAAATATTAAAAATACAGTTTAAACTATGCCTAGTCATATTGTTTAAAAATGTCAATCTTATTTACAAAGTTTGTATACACAATTATACAAACAAAGCAAGCAAGCCAACCAAAGTTTTGCTTTACATGCATTAGGAAATTAGCTGTAAAGCCTTAATTTAGCCGACTTGCTCAAACAATAGATAAAGTAAGAGAAAGATTTGATAAAATTTAACTTAAGGAGGAAAGTTTGGTTTTAAAACACTCTAATAAATTCAATAGAAATAACATTTATTTCAAATGTATTCCATTTAGTTTCTTATAAAGCGTATAGGGATCTTTATCCTTATTTTTTTATCCATTTCATGACACTTCACCACTAATTACGTACTACATCTTGATATAGATTGCACCTTTGTTTTCCCGTTTAAAAGGTTTTACACTGGATCCCTTTATAACTTGCTGTTCGGTGTGAGCCAAGACTCCATGTTGAAGACCGTATGTTGACGTATAATGATCTACTTTTATAAATTGTGACTCGGATGGAGAGTTGTCTCATTGTCACATACGACATCTATATATGGCTCAAAAACGAAACGAGATGGGATAAAAAGGGATAAAAAAATCTACGCTACTTTTTTAATATATTTATAATGGGCTTAATATGAGTCAAAATAGAGTAAAATAGTGGGTCGTATTTGGGTATAAGCGTCACGCCGGATTGCCGATTTTTTGCAAGCGTGACAGGTGAAAGTCAAATGATTGTGTAGTGAAAAACGGGAAATGAAATCTAGCGGGACACGGATAATTACAAAAAATTAGAACTGCATAGTATAAGCGGGATGCGGGAATCTGACAAAACAATACTAGTAAGCGGAATACGGGAATCTGCGAAAACAGTAAGCGGGATCAGAACCCCCCAATGAGACCCCAGAATAAGATATTTTTGTATATTCATCCTATTGTTACAGTCATGCCTTCAATAACAAATGTATCCAGTGCATGCATTTTTTTATATTTTTGGTCCCTTTTTCAATTTTGTGGGGTCCAAATTTATAGACAAAAGTCCTTTAATATGGATATTTGGAATTCGTTGACATGCTGAATCTAACCGTGTATCTAGTTCGGGGATTGTTTGCCTAGATGCTGAAATAGCCCACATAGAGTTCCAAAGGGTCTAAAATCAACAAAAATGAATTGTAGCATGCATTTCGTGTACAATAACCCAAATGTGCATGGTTTTACCTCTGCGGTAGTATCCATTCGCGGATCTAGAATTTTTCATAAGTAGGGGTCCACTGACTGCCTAAGAGGGCCCCCTGCTGTCACGCTCCAGTGATTCCCTATATAAGTTAAAATCAAGGAGAAACGTAATCGTAAGAATACAATATGACATTTTGAGAATCGCTTTTGTTACAAGTTTGAAAAGCTATATATTTGATGAGGAATGAATGAGGAGTTTGTATTTCAATTTGAAAATACATGTATCATAAATCCTAAAGTCATCAACTAAGTTTTTTTTTCATTTGTTGCAAGTGCATTCATCACATAATTCTACAATAAAAATTCCTCGCATCTTTGAAAATTCTACATTAATAATGACTGCACTAACAGTGATAATTCATCGCATCTATAGTTAAAATGGATCGCTTTCAATAATCGATATGCTATATTATGATGCTTTTATAACACTTATTTGAACTTTAATGCTATGTTTGTATATTATAAAGACATATCACAATGAAAATATGTTAAAACTTTACTTAAAATCCTTTAACTTGATATTTTCAAAACGTAAACAAATACAGTTTTCCCATGATCCTTTATTCTACAATAGACATACCCGCATATAACAGTAAAAATGAACTAGCTGGATTCGCACTTTATATACACTGATGATTGAAATCGTCGTTCCACTCCTTGATATGTTGTTGCCCTTAATCAATTTCAGAATGCTATTATCCTAAATGTCTCTTTTTAGAGGATCTTAAAGCAGAGAGGCACTAATAAGTTATGTCTTACGTAGACGGGTATCGAGACCAGCGAATTCCCACACTCGGGGCATGGAAACTTCCACGTGTGCACCGAGACGCTTAAAGGGATGTGACCTGGGAACATTCTTTTTCGACTTTGTATTTCATATAGTTTTTTTTATAAATAAGACTGAAATTAAAAAGGAACTTTTAATGATAATGCTCGGACTAAGGGAAATTTCATTTGAAAAAAAGCAAACACATACTTTATGGCGATATTTATGACGACGGTTGGTGAACAGTTTCTTTTTAAAATTGAAATTGCAAAAGTTTTGACAAAATACTGTTCTGATTATATTAACATGATTGAGAATACGATAATTAGAGATTTGAGTTGATTTTCTGTGTTTGTTTTCATTGTATATTAAATCAGGAAGATTTGGTATGTTTGCCAATAAGCAAAATATACACAAGCAGTGGTGCAGCACCAACTATTAAAATCGACTGGAACCTAGTAATGCTTAATATTTTAAAAGTGCATATATCCTTCGTCATAACGTTTATTAATTTTAAAAACATAAACTTACTAAGAAATTGTAAATTTTATTTTCTTTTCCTTCGTCATAACGTTTATTAATTTTAAAAACATAAACTTACTAAGAAATTGTAAACTTTTTTTTCTTAATTTCAAAATTTTATTTTGTTAGAACTCCAAGCAATTTTCCTAAATTCTAATCTCTTACCAAACTCTTATGCTACACCCCCCTCCCCCCCCCCAAAAAAATATATTGATTAACAAATTAGTTAATATCTTTTTCTTAAATTAAAAAAAGTACAATACATGAATGCATATTAGAATATTTAAAAGACGATGCAGGCCATAATGTTGTTTATGGGCTTTCCTTTACCTTTCATCTGAAAGCCGATCTTATCGTGTTGTATTCATCTCAATGAAGTAAACATCTACTGTTTCCAGGGGACTGACCTTATATCATCATTTCATCGAATAAACCTGAAAGAGAATAATTAGAGCTAAAATAGATTGTAGCTAAATAGATAACATTTGTCGTGAATATTTGGTTGTTTTCAATGATTTACGATATTTACGATATGCAAGTTTTACCTCACAGATAACAAAGATTTTAAAAGAGCAATGCATGGTTAAATACGAAGGCGAACGCCTGATTTCGATTGGGATAGTGATAGCATTGTATGCGGTTGTTATTATTGAACATGTTTTGCAACTTGAAGCGGTTTCATACGGTGACAGTGCATAGTCAGTAAACAGCGTTCGTGTTTTTCTTTTTATAAATTACTGGTAAACATTTGGACTTATTCACGTTCGGATTTCCCGGATTAACACCTTAGCTTTCAAACATTTTCATGTCCTTTCCTCAAAGTTGCCTGGCAAGTTTGTTAACCCTTGCATGTCTTTATGTCGCCGTTATTGTAACATGCACAGACACTTATCTCAGGAAAAAATATCCCATTATACTTAATATTAAGGTATACTGGATTTTTTTTACTGCGACAAGTGCCTGTGGTCACATGGACTAATTTCCCACAGGAGTAATTGAGCTTTTTCATCACACACAATAGCCGAAGGCCACTTGTGGGTCTTCAACGCAGCGAGAAAATCCTACACCCGGAGATGGTCCTCATCTGCCCCCTAAATAAAATTGTGTTCTAGTTCAATGAAAATGAACGTCACATTAAACTCAAAACATTTAAATGAACTAAAATTTAAAAAAAAAAAAAAACATTCAAGAGTAGCAATGGCCAGAGGCTCCTGACTTGGGTCAGGCGAAAACATGCACCGGGATTAAATATGTTTTGTGAGATCTCAACCATTCCTCTATACCTCTAGCCAATGTAGAATAAAGAAACACATATATAGCAATACGCACAGAAAAATTCCGTTGCATGTGTTTTTACACAATTTGGAATGCTTGTGATTCCAATAATTGCTACATTAACCAATTATGGTAGTGTCTTCATTGTTTATATAACGGATTTATAAACATTTGTTACGCAAGTGGGATGTTTAGTTTGCTACCAAACCAGGTTTATGCAAGATAAGTGCATAAAGATAATAATGACTAATTTTCTTACGACACAAAACATGCGAAGCATAACATTCTTAAAAGTAGGTTACATCTCGTATGATTTGTATTTGTTTAAGTGCATTTAGTCTAATGATGCTATTTTCATGAATCGTACTGTGACAACTCCATAGGCGGCAGAACACATTAAACACTTGTTTAACAATTTATAAATACTAAGTACATTTTTTTGGTTGTTTTCAATAATTTACGATATTTACGATATGCAAGTTTTACCTCACAGATAGTAACGAAGATTTTAAAAGAGCAATGCATGGTTAAATACTGAAGGCGAACGCCTGATTTCGATTGGGATAGTGATAGCATTGTATGCGGTTGTGATTATTGAACATTTTTTGCAACTTGAAGCGGTTTCATACGGTGACAGTGCATAGTCAGTAAACAGCGTTCGTGTTTTTCTTTTTATAAATTACAGGTAAACATTTGGACTTATCCACGTTCGGATTTCCCGGATTAACACCTTAGCTTTCAAACATTTTCATGTCCTTTCCTCAAAGTTGCCTGGCAAGTTTGTTAACCCTTGCATGTCTTTGTGTCGCCGTTATCGTAAAATGCACAGGCACTTATCTCAGGAATTATACTTAATATTAAGGTATACTGGATTTTTTTACTGCGACAAGTGCCTGTGGTCACATGGAATTTCCCACAGGAGTAATTGAGCTTTTTCATCACACACAACAGCCGAAGGCCACTTGTGGGTCTTCAACGCAGCGAGAAAATCCTGCACCCGGAGATGGTCCTCATCTGTCCCCTAAATAAAATTGTGTTCTAGTTCAATAAAAATGAACGTCACATTAAACTCAAAACATTTAAATGAACTAAAATTTAAAAAAAAAAAAAAAACACATTCAAGTGTAGCAATAGCCAGAGGCTCATGACTTGGGTCAGGCGAAAACATGCACCGGGATTAAACATGTTTTGTGAGATCTCAACCCTTCCCCTACTCCTCTAGCCAATGTAGAATAAAGAAACACATAGTTTAAGTTTAGTTTAAACATATTTTATTTGCTGAATTAAAGCAAAATGGATTAGACACAAGTAAATCATACTTATGAAGTCTTCTCCATAATACAATATAAAGTTACAATAATAGTATAATATAATGGACATGCATATAAAACAAACAGTTTATACAATATAATACTAGCTTTCATAGGTGAACAAAGAGGAGGCAAAGTAAAAAAGGAAAAAGAAAGTTTGAAAAATCGTATACTTCTGTGACGATGACTTGTGGATTGATGGCAACGATGACGTCCTGTGTCAGCAATAATAACGCTCTATCAAGGCATAAGAAATCTGTTTGACCTTTTTATGTAATTCTGAACATGTTTGAAAATTTGAATATTTTGTTCGTTCGAAAGCTCCAAGTGTCCGCAAATTAATAGTTTTGTATCTAAAACAAAGTTTTCAGATAGCCAGTTAAGGTTATCGAATAAGTTTTTCCTACATAATGTGTATTTTGGGCAAACGAAAAAGTAATGGTAGACATCCTCAATATCGGACCCACAATGACAAGAGGGATCATTTATAATGTTAGCTCTAAATAGGTCATTGTTTAAGGATGAAGCGGAACATCGCAATTGCGTTAAGATAATATTTAATTTCCTTGGGCCGTACAAATAAAACGTTTCAATTTTACATACTAGACTATCGTTTTTTAATTCTTTCTTAAATTTAGAAATAGAGTCGACACTGCGAATTTTTGGATCAAGTTTATTCCATTCACGTATAGTAGAGGGAATAAACGATTCAGTAGTAAGGGAAAGTCTACAAAATGGAACAATAATATCTTGACCATTTCGCAACGGGTAGTTGGTTGTACTTTGTACACAAGGAGGTACAAGATTACATAGATATTCTGGTGCATGCTTTTGGTTCATGTTATAAAACATCTGTAATTTTCTTCTTCTTCTTCTTTCAAAAAGAGATTCCCAGCCAACCTCAGAATATAAAGTTTCAGTTTTTGTAAATATTGGTAGACCTGTTACTATTCTTGCGGCCTCCAATTGTAAATTTTCTAATTTATTTGAGTAGCCTATTCCACAATTATCCCACACTTCCGTGGCATATTCGAAAATGGGTCTAATAAAAACTAAGTATAGTTTTTCTAAATTATTTCGAGATAATCGATATTTAAGTTTACGTAAAACATTTAAGTGTTTCTTTACACTTGTAATTATACTTTCAATATGATTGTTCCATTTTGCGTCACTACTGAAATTAACTCCCAGGTGCTTATGAGATGTACTTAAAGGTATATTTTTACCATTTAAGGAAAAGCTGAGGTCTGGAGTCTCAATATTTGAAAAAATCATAATTTCGGTTTTATCTGGGTTAAATGACATAAGCCATTTAGAAGACCAAACATCCAGCTCTTTCAAGTCGCGATCAATAACAGATCTAATCTGTTCTCCATCGTTACCAGAATAGTTGAATGATGTGTCGTCAGCAAATAGCCGACACAGTGAAGTAAGCTTATCAGCAATATCATTAATATATAAGACAAAGAGAAGAGGGCCCAGAACTGATCCCTGGGGGACACCAGCTGAGACATTACAGAAGGAAGAAGACGAGTTATTTAATACTACTCTCTGTTTTCTGTCGTGTAGATAATCCTGAAACCAATTCAATACGTTTCCGTCAACACCATAAGCTTTCATTTTATATATAAGACCCCTATGCCAAACTTTGTCAAAAGCTTTAGAGAAGTCACAGAATACAAAACAATTTATATCTTTTTTTTCCAAAGAGTTTAATATGCAATTATATATTTCTAAGAGTTGATGAACAGTTGAATTTTTAGGGAGGAATCCTGATTGATACTCATAAATTAATTTATTAGCTTTTAAATGATTGTATAAGTGCTTAAACACTACTCTTTCCATAACTTTTCCTACACAACTAATTAAGGATATCGGTCTATAATTTGATGGCAAGGATGAATCTCCCTTTTTGAAAATGGGTATCAGATTTGCTATCTTCCAGCTAGTTGGGTATATTCCCTCTCTTAAGGATTTATTAAATATAATATGGAGTGGAACTGCTACCTTTTCTGGACACAGCTTTAGCATCTTATGACTGATCACATCAGGACCAGATGCTTTGTTTGGATCTAATATCTGAATAATATCTATTATTTCTTTTATATTTACTTGAATATCTGAAAACTTACTATTAGTTTTTGTATCAAATTCGGGCAAATCAACATGATCCTCATCTAATTTTGAAATCATACTAAAATATTTGTTCAACAAATTACATTTCTCCTCATCTTCATATACAGTATCATTCAGTTCATTATCATTTATAATATTTTGGAGAGGGGGTATGGTTTCTGAACCTTTTTTGGATTTAATTAACGTTTTCATTAATTTCCAATACGTTTTTGAGTTTGAGGGTTGTTTTGATATTAGACAGTCCAAATTTGTTTCAAAATTTTCTTTGGCGATTTTTTTCATATTATTTACCTTATTTCGTTGTTTTTTGTACTTCATAATATTATTTTCACAATTATATTTAATCGCTTTTTTTCTTAATCTGTCTCGGATTCGAATTTCACGTCTTATGTCATTATTGAACCAGTGTTTGTCATTATGTCGTACTGTTACTATTTTAGTAGGAATGCATTTTTTAGCTATTTTCAAAAATTCTATTGTGAAACATTCACACATCTCATTAGTGGTTTTACTTTCGGGAAGCATAGTATTACAGTCTATTTCGTCTAATTTCTCAGCAAATTTGGCTTTATCAGCCCGATCGTATAGCCATACTTCTCTTTTAAAAGATTTAAAATCGGACATTGGACATTCGAGAAATGCAACAGGTGCATCATGATCACTAATTGCAGATGGAGTTTTTAGAACATTTGAAAAGGAACATGACATAGAGTCACTAATAATAATCGGATCTAACAGAGTACTACTATGGTCCGTTACTCTAGTAGGTAATTCAATAACATTGGTTAAATTGAACAAATTTAATGTGTCAATCAGTTTGTTATTATGCGTAGTAAGTAAGTCAGAGTTCAAATCGCCCGTTATTACCATCCTCTCATTGACCTGCAAACCCATCCCAATTGCATGATTTAATCGTGTCCAGTAGTTATTTTCTGAATTAGGCGATCGGTAAGTGTGACACAATAGGAAGCTTTGACCTTTAGCATGGATATTGACAAAAAGGGATTCGTCTTCTTTCGTTTCGAGTGCATTTATTCGACTAAGTCCGATACCATCTTTGACATAAATGAGTAAACCACCACCAAAGCTATTTCTATCTTTTCGGACTATTTTTGAAGAGAAGGAATCAAGTTTTATATCGGCGTCAGCAATGTTGGGATCTAAGTGTGTTTCCGATAGCGTAATAATATCAAATTCATCACAAAAATTATTTAGAAATTTTAGTTTATTTCTCACGGATCTTATGTTGAGACTACAAATGGATATAAAATTTTCTTGTGGTTGTGTTTCATTCATCGACGGTGCGTTCGATTCATTACGAAAACTTGGACCAGGATTTGTTTCAACATTTCCAATAATAAGGAGAAAATGAAGTACGTACAACAGAAAAATAATGTTTGATCTTGGATTAATTGTTTGTAAAACAGAGAGATTGAAGATGAGGAGACTGCAAGTTGATTATAAATATGTCTAGATAGGAAGCTATGTGTAAATTGGATGAAGGTCCACATCGTTTTTTTCTGTTATTAAATATACCTATAGCAGCCCTGTATTCCTGGACGCAGTTATCCATTACATGAATAAACTGTTACAGGAATTAGGAGAGGACTGCTGTAGGAGAACATTACAAAACTGACACACATATCATCATTATCATCACCACCTTCATCATCACAGAAAAATACAAAAAAGTAAGAGCAAGAAAAGTTGAAAAATGTTAAAGGCCAATAAATAAGCCTCGCAAATATGGAAGTCATAAAAAAAAAGGAGAATGAAAATGGGATATTGTAATACTGAAGAAGTTATATGTATTGTATTTAGAAATAAAAAAATAAAAAAAAAAGCAATTGGTAAATAAATAAAGAAAGAAAAAAGTACATGGGACTGTATTTGATAGTTACCCCAGAAACTAAAGTATGATTGCCGATGAGACAACTATTAGCCAGCGATCAATAGACATGGCTGTAAGTAGGTTTGTAGCTTTAAGTTTGTTTTTTTTTTTATATATCCTGGCTAAACAAAACAAATGTTTTTGTGTTATGACTATTATCACAAACTTCCAGAAATGCTGTTAGCTTAATAGAGTTAAAGACAGGCTATAAACATTAGATAACAAATTATGATATGATACGCAATAGGTTAGTACGTCAACATACAATTTACAATTTGCAGACAAGCAAAAATCCCGTTCAATTTATAGTTGTTTCAAATGGCTTATCTAACTATTGAACAATGAATTGTGATGCTTGAAAAACTTAGTAAGTGAAATATTGGATTTCCCCATTTCTTGACATGTTTAACTTTTTTCTTATTCTTATCAAATAGTTGATATTTTTTAATAGGGTATTAATATTTTTTAATAGGGTATTATGTTAGTTTAAAGCGGTCATCTGTATGTAGTTCGGTTAGATTTTGTTTGTGGGTGAACTACAATTAATTCGTGAATCTCTAGGCAATGTATAACGGTTTCGAAATGGTAAATTACTCGAGCTTAACCACAATTATCTATTGTTGACACCTATGGTCAGTAGACTGGTTAGAGTATGTACTCATAGATAAACATAAAATTTACGGCAAACGGAAATGTTCAATCGATGTAATTTTTTTAAAGACTTTTAATGAAATGGGCTATAATTATTTATTTTTAAAAAAGATTCTCATTAGGTCTCTGTCAAGTTAGTGCCTGCAATAAAATTAACAAAATTGTTCAATTTTTAGATGCACCTAATAAACATAATATATACATACAAACAAACAACATACCATGCAATTGAAAATATTAAATACAGTGGTGAAGGTCAAAATAAGTGTAATATAAGGTAACAAAAAAGGCTATGATTTTAGGGACACTTTTGGATTTAGTTTTTGTTCCTTTCTAACCAAAGAAAAACAAATCAAAAACAAATCAAAATAAAAAAAAAACAGATTGGAACAAGTTTTACGGATTCCGACAACTATATATCGAGAATATACACACATATTAATTTGGAATGTGTATTATTTAACTAACAGTACTAGCTACTGCTTTTTGTTTTTTAAATTGATTTTTCTTTCAAATGAATCTTTACTTCAGTGTTTTTCAAGTTTAAGAATAAGAATGAATGAACCTTTAAAAAACAAAACAAAAAACAAAAAAACAAAAAACAAAAAAAACCGAGAATTTAATTTACTCTCAATACATTGTGTTAATGGATGAACATAGAATTTTTTAATAGTATCACTGACTTTGATTGCTTTTGGTAAGATGCGGGGTTTTCATACAGTTTCACATTTGGGAAAGAAACAATCTGTAAATATAATATTTTGTTATTAACTGTTCAGTACATATGACACACTCTCAAAAAGTTATTCAATTGTAGTAGAATTAAAGATAAGTCTTTATTATATATATATCAATATGAAATATGGTGAAACCTTGTACTCTACATTCCATCAGAGTTATTTGTGTTCGTGCGTTCTTCAAGTTGTTGGATATCTGACTCGAGATCACTAATATCATCGAGGTTGTTAATAATGCGCTTTTGACTGTTAGCATTCACTTTGACAAAGATCCGACCGTCTGTGGTCCAGCAGGCATTGATTTTGTTGTTGTACTTTAGCGTTGCTAACTGTTTGACGAGGTTTGTCCTAAAATGTGTTAGGTTTTCTGTAATAAATGTTCCATTAGGATCACCTTTCAGAGCTTTTTTGTTAGAGTATACCAGTTGTCTAGTTCTGTATGAAATAAATCGGACAATTACTTGAGACCTTCCTTGTTTGAGCTTGCCGATGACATGGGATCGTCCAATGTCTCCAATACTAATGTCGAGTCCGAGTTTGTTGTTACATATATCTAGGATGATGCTATCAGTATCGACTGGATGTACTATTTTTGCCCCTTGAATTCTGTCTGCGGGAATAGCAACATTATTGAAACGCAGGCTTGTCCTTCTAGAGTACTGTTCCTGAATTTCAAGCCTGTTTTCCAGTAGAGCGACCCTATTATAGAGAAAGTTGATTTCTTTTTCACGTTCATTGTTTGATGTGATTTGGTCTTGGGTGGTGCGTTGCAATGACGAGAGTTGTATGAATTGTTTAATTAACTGTTGCTTTTGTGTTTCAACTATACTAGACTGACAATCTAGTTTCTGTAATAGTGGTTGGATTTCTTCGGCAACACATTTTTTAACTTCAGCTTCTATAATTGGCTCTAATGTATCGCTAATTTGTTTAGATAAAATGGGTATGATAGTATTTAGTACCTCTGGGCTGCTGAGGGCTTCAAGGACTCTGTCAGCTACAGACTTACGTATTGAAGCAGCTTTTTTTGGATTGTCTATCTCGGTAAGGTCACCCATCGAGTTACCTCGCCTCCTTAGTTGTCTTGTTTTCTGTTTAAGTGTCGCTGGGAGGTTATCGGGACTATCTGGGAGTGATCGCTTGTTGCTAATAGATTGCTGTGGAGTGATTGTGGAAGCTGGTTGAGAGCAAGTAACTAAAGTGTCATTTTGGATTTCACCTTGAGAGTCATTGTTTACTTTCATAGGGGAAGCCATATTGTTTTCACTCATTACGAATCTAGACTGAGCTAATCTCACTTGGAATTCAAAGTCTACTGCAAATTTTGTCCAAATACTTTCAACTTCTTATAAACTTAAGTATTCTAGTATTCAAATTTTAGCAATTTTATGATTAAAAAATTCGTTATCCATCAATTATATCCCATTTTCTAGGACTGTTCGTTTACCCTACCATATCGTTTGACGCATGCCCACCAACTAAGAAACACATATATAGCAATACGCACAGAAAAATCCCGTTGTATATGTTTTTACACAATTTGGAATGCTTGTGATTCCAATTATTGCTACATTAACCAATTATGGTTGTGTCTTTATTGTTTATATAACGGATTTATAAACATTTGTTACGCAAGTGGGATGTTTAGTTTGCTACCAAACCAGGTTTATGCAAGATATACCTTTGATAGAGTTGAATGGGAATGGGTGGATTTTGTATTAGAAAAGTTTAATTTTGGGGGGAAATTTAGACAATCAAAATGTTACTCTATGATGCTATTACTTGTATAAAAACAAATGGACATGTTTCAAAATATTTTTCGATAACACGTTCGGCCAGACAGGGCTGTCCAATGGCACCACTTATATATATTTTGCAAGCAGAACCAATGGCATTTGCAATACGAGGTAACAAGGAAATTGAAAGGATTCAAATACCTGGCGAGGGGGGCAAAAGTATAGAAACTAAATTATGCATGTTTGCTGATGACACTCAGCTTTTTAACAAAAATGAGAAATCAGCAGAAAAATCTTTTGATGTCCTAACGCTATATGAAAAAGCTTCGGGATCTAAAATTAATTTTGATAAAACCAAAGGTTTACATATAGGATCCCTTAAAAGGAAAAAACTAAAATTTAATAAAATTTTACAACCCTCGGAGTAAATCACGGATATGAAATTGATAATGATGCTATATGGCAAAGTATAATAGAAAAGATTAAAAACTGTGTCCACGTTTGGAAAAAGCAGGAAGCTTTCATTTTGTGGTAAAACCTTAATAGTAAAAAAAAATCATATTGCCCATGTGTAGTTATGAAATTGAAATGCGAGGAATTCTTGAAAAATATTTAAAATAAATAAATAATATTATTTGGAATTTTATATGGGATGGGAAATAGAAAGACAGATTTGTTGTCTTGATATAACAAAGGGCGGAATGGGCATGATAAGTATAGACTTATTCATTAGAAGTAAGCAAATAAAGTCTCTTTATCGCATTCTCCATGAACCGTTAGAAAGCTGGAATGCGATTGGCAAGTATTGGCTTCGACAATTTGACAACAAGTATAATGATCAGTATTTTTTATGTAAATGTTCAAATATTAAAGGACTAAATCTTAAAAATATTCTTTATTTTATCAGAAAATGATTTATACATGGTCTAATTTTCTAAAAATTGGAGATAATCCGAAAACTAAGAACGAGGTACTTAATATGAGACTATTTGGTAATTCAAAAATTTCATTTCAAAATAAGCCATTGTTTTTTTCTTCCTTTCTAAAAAGTAACATGAAGTATATCAAAGACATATGGAATGAAGAAACCAACACATTTTACAGTTGTTGTTCTATATTTGAAAAACTTGTAGATAAACGAAACTGTATATCGGAATTTTCAAGAGTTAAAAGTTCAATACCAATTGACTTCTTACAAATTTTAGAAACTGATAATGAAATTAATGAAAAAACAAACATAGAATTGAAACTTTCTAATGAAATGGTTATATTAGACAGAAATGGAAAAAAAAATCAAACCTAAAGAATTAAAACTCAAATATATTCGAGACATGATTAATAAGAATATATATCCAAAATGTCAACTTCAATGGCAAGAAATTTATGACCACGAAATTAATTGGAAAATAGTATGGAGCAATTTGAAAAAAGTTAATATCACCAATAAAATGAAAGAATTTCAATGGAAATGCATTCACAATATCATATATACGGAAAGTAGACTTAAAAAAATGCAATTGTCAAACGGAAAATGTCATATTTGCCAAACAGCTAATAATACTGAAAATCTGCAACATTTATTTTTCGATTGCAATACAACAAAATTAATCATTAGTAAAATCAAAGATACTTTTACATTATGGAATGTTCAATTAGATGATGAAAATTTAAAACATTTTATGCTTTTGGGAGATAGCAGTGGTCAATCGAACCAAACTTTACTTGTAAATCTCTTTTTTATTTTGACAAAGTGGTCCTTGTGGAAAATAAGAAACAAAATCAAATATCGGATGGGATAAAAATGTCCTCTACATATATTTTGAATCTTCGGAAATCATACATGATAACACATTAATTATACTATAAGTACATACCTTGCAGGAGATAACAGTCACGATGTTATATAGTCTGTTTTTTTTTTTTTTTTTTTTTTTTTTTTATCTCTTTAATTTATATTGATTACAGTAATCCATGGTTTAAAGATGCACTCGATTATGTTATGTTATGTGAATCTGGTTTATAGGTGCACTCGTTTATGTTATAATGTTATATTATTCATCACTAGTATTACATTCTAGAAAGATATTCCTTTTTTCACTCATTGTCATATAAAAGAATATAAGTATAATTACATGTATACTATTTTTTTCTGATAAAACAGTGCACTTTTTCAGCCTCCTGCTTCCCGGACAGTTGGTTTAAATGTAAATGGGAATCCACAGTTTGCATCCTGGGCAACTGAGGAAATTGTAAACAGGAAATATTTGGAATAAACAAGTATCAATTTAAAAAAAAAAAAAAAGATAAGTGCATAAAGATAACAAAGACTCATTTTCTTACGACACAAAACATGCGAAGCATAACATTCTTAAAAGTAGGTTACATCTCGTATGATTTGCATTTGTTTAAGTGCATTTAGTCTAATAATGCTATTTTCATGAATCGTACTGTGACAACTTCATAGAGCAGAACACATTAAAAACTTGTTTATCAATTTATAAATACATTTTTTCGTGGTTTTCAATGATTTACGATATTTACGATATGCAAGTTTTACCTCACAGATAGTAACGAAGATTTTAAAAGAGCAATGCATGGTTAAATACGAAGGTGAACGCCTGATTTCGATTGGGATAGTGATAGCATTGTATGCGGTTGTTATTATTGAACATTTTTTGCAACTTGAAAGCGGTTTCATACGGTGACAGTGCATAGTCATTAAACAGCGTTCGTGTTTTTCTTTTTATAAACTACTGGTAAACATTTGGACTTATTCACGTTCGGATTTCCCGGATTGACACCTTAGCTTTCAAACATTTTCATGTCCTTTCCTCAAAGTTGCCTGGCAAGTTTGTTAACCCTTGCATGTCTTTATTTCGCCGTTATCGTAACATGCACAGGCACTTATCTCAGGGAAAAAAATCCCATTATACTTAATATTAAGTTATACTGGATTTTTTTTACTGCGACAAGTGCCTGTGGTCACATGGACTAATTTCCCACAGGAGTAATTGAGCTTTTCATCACACACAACAGCCGAAGGCCACTAGTGGGTCTTCAACGCAGCGAAAAATCCTGCACCCAGAGATGGTCCTCATCTGTCCCCTAAATAAAAGAGTGTTCTAGTTCAATGAAAATGAACGTCACATTAAACTCAAAACATTTAAATGAACTAAAATTTGAAGAAGAAAAAAACATTCAAGAGTAGCAATGGCCAGAGGCTCATGACTTGGGTCAGGCGAAAACATACACCGGGATTAAACATGTTTTGTGAGATCTCAACCCTTCCCCTATACCTCTAGCCAATGTAGAATAAAGAAACCCATATATAGCAATACGCACAGAAAAATTCCGTTGTATGTGTTTTTACACAATTTGGAATGCTTATGATTCCAATTATTGCTACATTAACCAATTATGGTAGTGTCTTTATTGCTTATATAACGGATTTATAAACATCTGTTACGCAAGTGGGATGTTTAGTTTGCTACCAAACCAGGTTTATGCAAGATAAGTGTATAAAGATAATAATGACTCATTTTCTTACGACACAAAACATGTGAAGCATAACATTTTTAAAAGTAGGTTACATCTCGTATAATTTGCATTTGTTTAAGTGCATTTAGTCTAATGATGCTATTTTCATGAATCGTACTGTGACAACTCCATAGAGCAGAATACATTCATTTTAAACACATTAAAAACTTGTTTATTAATTTATAAATGCATTTTTCCCACTCAAACGAAAACGCGAAACTTCTTCCGTACTAATTTACTTTTCAGTAAAATATGAAGATGAGGTACACATCGATACATTGTACCTACATCACATGTACCAATTTGCAAAATAGGAAATATAACATAAACTAAGCCTATCTATATTGTTTGTGGATGCAAATCTTAAAAAAGGTGCTTGAGGAATCGTTAAAACAATCAAAGCAACCAACCCGACTAAAGTCTTACTCTACAAGCATTAGGAAATTAGCTCTAAGTGACTGTACCTGACATGGTAGAAATAGAAAAACAGACTGGACCTAGTGAATTTAATCTTGCATTCGTTTATAGAAACTAAACTAGTAAAATATCCAAAGCGTCAAAATACTACCCTTTATACTGTTTACACAGTTAAACAGTTTATTATGTTGTGTCATGTGTTCTATTGTTTGTCTGTTTGTCTTCTTTCATTTTTAGCCAGGCGTTGTCAGTTTATTTTCGATTTATGAGTTTGACTGTCCCTTTGGTATCTTTTGTCTCTCTTTTAGAAAATAATTGTTTATCTAATTTTACTAGATTTATACAATATTATGATATAGAAAGTAACTGCTACTGTTTTTCACAAAGAAACATGTACAACCCTCTTTTACAGCACGTTGTCTAGATTAATCTAACATTTTATATTTCGTTAGTACTCATATACAGCAATACATCATTGAGTTTTAACCAATTCTATCATTTAATGTTTCTTAAATATGGAAACAAATAAGTTTTCCGTAAATATGAATATGAAATATCTGTGATTTTGTTAGTCTTAATGTATTTTAATGGAATATTTAAAAGTCCGGATTTCCCAGATTATATATTGAAATTTCGAAGTACATTGACCCATAAGTCTTTTTAATCGCCCAACATTTAGATCACCCTAACTTAGTAATACGTTAAATTTTGTAAACATACATTTTTGTTTTGAACTGAACAGCCTATTTGAGTACAATAAAAACTGATTAGAGCAGAGAATTTTAAATTTTAATTTTTACTTCGGTTCGCGAAGCATATCTCCACCACACAAAGCATGTGAACTGTAATGGTCAGATTACAAGTTACAAGAAGCAATTTACCAAATTACATCCCATATAAAAGTCATTAGTTAGTGTCCTGAAATGATCATTTCCTCCCTATCTTTATAGTTTGACTTTTATCTTAAAAACAATAATTACAATAGAGATAAACTTTCTTTAAAAAATGCAGATCAACGAGATAGAAGGAGTTACAACTAGTTGAAAAAAATAAAATTGAGACTGATTTCTGTTAGGTCACGGTGTTACTGCCCTTAAATAATTACTTGTACCACAGGTACTTGTCTCAGATAAAAAAAAATCCTGTTAATTTAAGGTTTAAGGTATATAGGAAATTTTTTTCTGAGACAAGTGCCTGTGAGTTGAACCACTTTTTGCGATTGTTTTGCCGTTCTTGAGAAATCTAATAGATAAAGGCAGTCAGTGAACAACATGCATGACCATCAAGATTAGATTCAAATTTAACATAACTAAAATGGTGCATCCACTTTCTTTAGCACTTATTGCTCGACGGAAAGACAGTTTTTACTCAATTTTGAGAATTTGTTATTATCATAAACACAATAATCATAGATAGGGGTGAACACCAAGATAAAAATCTACAAGAAAAAAAAAATTATATTTTGAAAAACACACATTATATTTTTCTTCAAGGAGAAGGGGGTGATGGGAATGATATATCCACGAAAAAAAATAGTAAATATTTAAGCAATTTAAAAAACATAGTTGGTAAACTTGACAGTGATTGAGATCGGGGTAAACATATTTTTTTCCGTCCACGCCATATCCTCTTGCTCTATCCCATTAAAGAAATAAATGGTCGTCCTCATAGCAAGTCTGTTCATTTCCTCTCCAGTATCAAGATTAAAATGATTTCTCGTAATAATAACCTTTGGATTTGCGATAAAATACAAAAAAAAAAACGTTTTGTGTTGTTTTTATATTTTTCAATTAAATTCCCCAAAAAAAAGTATTTCTAGAGTATTCCTCTTTAAAATTCATTTGGAATAATTCAATAACCCAACACATACAATGTCTGATCTTTGAAAGGATTCTTAATTTGAAGAAAACCTACATTTTTACATAATTTTTTCAGACATTTTTCCCAAGGAAACCGAAAATTTATTGTTGCTAGGCACTTTCTATAATAAAATAAATGGTTGCTAAGTACTTGTGGGATGAAATTGAGCGATGACCTTTACTTTGTTTGTTCTTTGACCACATGCATTCTGTGTCAGAACCCTCTGATGTTTCAAATAACTTATCCAAATTTAGAACTGTATAAAAATTGAATGCAGTGTCCATACTTGCCCACACCGTTCAGGTTTCGACCTCTGCGGTCGTATCGAGCTGCACCATGCGGAGCATTTTTATTACTCTAAGCGTTACGAATGATTATGATCGATTATGTATTTGAGGAGAGTGCATGGTCCCTGAAAACCGCCAGGACACGTAATTATGCTCATTGTAAGCTAGGCACTGTTTCGAAATTTTTAAACGGAGTTTTATCAATAATTTACTGAAATAGTTGGTTAATAAAGCCTCATGCTGTTTGCAAGCGATAAAAATATAAATCTACAGGAATGTTCAAATTTATAGTACAATGAACAAAAGGTGATTGTGTACTCCCTACATAAAGCTTATAGAAAAATATCGCGATTATAAATCGTAGCGAAAGTGTTTCCCCTTACTTAACTACATCAAGATTATTTGAGAATCGCGAAATGGGCTAGAAAGGGCTAAATGCGAAATAAAGTATCCGTGAAATAAGTTGGTTAACAGTAATCAATCTGACTGAAAAAAATGATACAGTTTGTTTTCTGTTTATTCTCTTTTAAATAATTTTTAACTGTATACAGTAATTCTCAAAATTTTCCTTCACGAACACCAATTTCACAAATGAAAAAGTCAGATAATTCGTTAGCTGAGATTATGCTTAAAATCTACCGCAAAGCTGTGTCAAACGCGCTTTTTCTTTTAATTCGACGAAGGTGCAATACAATTCCCCCTATACACAAGTAAATTTGATGTAATATCTCGAAATCAAAATATAAATTTTGGATTAACAAAAAAATATCTTACATAAAATGAGAAAAGTACTCGACTGTTTTTATACGACCAAATTTTTTTTGGCGGTTCGTTTAATGCTAAATATATGATGTCGTCGTCGTCGTCCGAAGACACCGTTTAGGTTTCCAGACAATAAATTCAGTTTTAGTGAATGGATCTTTATGAAACTTTACGAGAACTTCAATACAACAAAAGGAAGGTTGGGGGTTGTGGTACCAATAGTTTATGAATTTCTGGACATTAACTTGTGTGTAAGTGTATGGACCTCTTTGACATTATACCACAAGGTTCCATATCACAAAAGGAAGGCTGTTATTGATTTTGGCGTAACCTGCAGGAATAGGGGACAAACTAGAGGCTCTAAAGAGCCTGTGTCGCTCACCTTGGTCTATGTGAATATTAAACAAAGGAAGCAGATGGATTCATGACAAAATTGTGTTTTGGTGATGGTGATGTGTTTGTACATCTTACTTTACTGAACATTCTTGCTGCTTACAATTATCTCTATCTATAATGAACTTGGCCCAGTAGTTTCAGTGGAAAATGTTAGTTAAAATTTACAAATTTTATGAAAATTGTTAAAAATTGACTATAAAGGACAATAACTCCTTAGGTGTCAATTGACCATTTCCGTCATGTTGACTTATTTGTAAATCTTACTTTGCTTAACATTATTGATGTTTACAGTTAACATTATTGATGTTTACAGTTTATCTCTATCTATAATAATATTCAAGATAATAACCAAAAACAGCAAAATTTCTTTAAAATTTCCAATTCAGGGAGAGCAACCCAACAACGGGTTGTCAGATTCATCTGAAAATTTCATGGCAGATAGATCTTGACATGATAAACAATTTTACTCTTGTCAGATTTGCTCTAAAGGCTGCGGTTTCAGAGTTATAAGCCAAAATCTACATTTCACCCCTATGTTCTATTTTTAGCCATGGCGGCCATCTTGGTTGGTTGGTCGGGTCACCGGGCACAATTTTTAAACTAGATACCCCAATGATGATTGTGGCCAAGTTTGGTTTAATTTGGCCCTGTAGTTTCAGAGGAGAAGATTTTTGTAAAAGATAACTAAGATTTACGAAAAATGGTTAAAAATTGACTATAAAGGGCAATAACTCCTAAAGGGATCAACAGACCATTTTGACCTTGTTGACTTATTTGTAGATCTTACTTTGCTGAACATTTTTGCTGTTTACAGTTTATCTCTATCTATAATAATATTCAAGATAATAACCAAAAACAGCAAAATTTCCTTAAAATTACCAATTCAGGGGCAGCAACCTATCAACAGGTTGTCCAATTCATCTCAAAATTTCATGTCAGATAGACCTGATTAAAAATTTTACCCCATGTCAGATTTGCTCTAAATGCTTTGGTTTTTGAGTTATAAGCCAAAAACTGCATTTTACCCCTATGTTCTATTTTTAGCCATGGCGGCCATTTTGGTTGGTTGGCCGGGTCACCGGACACAATTTTTAAACTAGATACCCTAATAATGATTTTGGCCATGTTTGGTTGAATTTAACCCTGCAGTTTCAGAGGAGAAGATTTTTGTAAAAGTTAACGACGACGGACGACGGACGACGACGGACGCCAAGTGATGACAAAAGCTCACCTGGCCCGAAGCTAAAAAGGGGTCAAAACAAGAATGTATGTAGTTTCCAGACAATAACTTGTGTTTAAGTGTAGCAATCTCTCTAAAATTGTACTACAACGTTCTTTCATCAAAGGAAGGCTGGGATTGAGTTTGAAGCTAATTACTGCAATTTGTTCAAAAAGTTTGGGGAGAACCTTTTTCCCCCATTTATTTTAAGGAGCTCATATATATTATTTCCGGATAGATATGGGTATTACATCTATGACCAAACAGAGGTGATAAAAAAACGTATTGATATTTCTTATTGTTTCAGTATTGAAAGTGTTGAGTAACGTAGTTAATTTTATATTTAGTTTGGGAAGTCGTGTACATCTCCCCTTTTTTTAGTTATTCGAAGAAATAAAAAACACAGCTGGTTTTGTGTTTTTTTTTTTAAGAATTGCAAATATTTAACAAATTCAAATTATCATACAGAATTGTTTTTCTCCTTTTTACTCAACACTGTAAGAAGAAGATAATAAACCAATTTTTACTTCAAGATTGTTAAAATCAATTGGTTTAGCTATGAAAATCATTTTTGTTAACTTTAACTTTATAGTTAACAATCACATAAAAAAAAGATTAATAAAACGACGTGCATGTACTTGAGATATTAAAATGCATGTTTAACAAACGGTTTTATGAAGAATAAATGTGTTATTTTTTTTTATCCTTTTTGCAGTGAGGTATGTGTTAAATCTTTTGTCAAAATTAGCGTGGTGTGTTTTCGGAGGCTGATATTTCGTGTACTGCCATCAAATGTGATCACCAGACATCTGCCATCTAAGAGTAGGTCATGGAAGGTAAGCATCTAAGAGTAGGTCATGGAAGGTGAGCATCCAAGAGTAGGTCATGGAAGGTAAATATCTAAGAGTAGGTCATGGAAGGTAAATATCTAAGAGTAGGTCATGGAAGGTAAATATCTAAGAGTAGGTCATGGAAGGTAAATATCTAAGAGTAGGTCATGGAAGGTAAATATCTAAGAGTAGGTCATGGAAGGTAAGCACTTTAAACGGTAGTGTGCAGGAACACATATTTAGCATCAACATAGTTGTTTAACTCCGCTGTCCAAATGGGTCCTCTTATTGTTGTTAGAATTGCAGTACGTGGTCTATCTTTCAACATTGTCACGGTTTATTTCAAAATTACATCCTTTGTTCCTTCTGATCAAGGGATATGACAATCGTAACTAATAGTAGAAAACATGAGTAAACCAAGCAAACGTTTTGAAATATAAACAAAACACTAAATATAATTGTTAGTGGTATTGGTTTTGTTCATTGTTGAAGGTAATACGGTGACCTAACTTGTTAATTTCTGTGTCATTTAGGTCTCTTTTAAAGAGTTGTCTCATTGCCAGCCGGACTACATATTCTTTTTATAAAAACTTGAAAAAATCATAAACTATATGAAAGTTCTTGCTCAGTCTTCAGAGTATAAAGAGTAAAACGAGTATCGTAAACTACAGGTCTGAGATTATTCATAGACTTGGTTCGATGTACTTTCAAATCAGTATCCCTTCTCTCTTCAAAGCTTCAATAGTCTTGTCGTATCTTCCATCTTATGTAATTTGTATTCTATGTGTTACTTTCTGTCATTTTTTTTTTAAATTTTCAATATTTATGTGGTTATTTTTTAAATGATTCAAGTGCTCTAGTTGTGATACAAGATTATTTTTTTTTTCATATAGATACACCGCGTGTGCAGCCATCTATGATTTCACTTATGATCACAGACTGCTTGGTGAATCGTATCATTGTAAAACAAGAACAATATTGATTATAATGATAATAATATTGTTGTCATAATTCATTAGATCATTAATATATATGTTCCTGGATTATCCTATTGAACTTCCGATTAAAATTAACATCCTTTGATATTTGCGCATAACTCTTCGTGACATAGCAAGAAGTTTTTTTAAGTCAGGAAAATCCTTATTACAACATTATCCGAATACTATAAATGGCAACTTGTATGTGTTTATCTATTTATTGACATTTCATTGGTTAAAAACTCACACACCCCCTCTTCCACGTGGTTCAATACCAAATATAAAATGCAGAAAATAATTCTGTCTGCACAACTTTTACAGATTATTTTGTGGTCTTTTATAGACAAAACTAAAATCAAATATGCCTACAGATGAAAAAGTGGCCAAAATAGGACTAGTTGGTGTGCCTTTCAGCAAAGGACAGGTGAGCGGTTATCTTTAAGAAACTGAACAATTGTGTAGCTTGAAAATCAAGTAGCATTTTAAGAACAGCGAATTGAAAGAAAAAATAATTTTGGGTTGAAAATATAAAATCTTAATCTCTAAAAATCTTAATAAAATAAATTGTTTTTTTTCTTAAGCTGGGAAGTTGTTCATATTTATATATAAGCAAATTACCATTTCATATAACATTATTATTCTGATATTCTTATTAACTGATTATCGAAAATATGGTAAATTGATTAATGCATATAACTTTTTTTTAATTTGGCACAAAAAAAGGTAAACGCCAAACAGCAATTAAAAGCGAACCGTAACCAAGTTACATTAAAGATATAAATTTGTCGCCAAAATTTTCCCCGCACATAACTGTTGATATCGTATCGCAAACGCTTGAAATATTTTCAGATTGATGTTTTAAAAGATTATATTTTAAAACTATACTAAATTGTAGCATAGTTTAAATAAGCTTTAAAAAAATGAAAATGAATAATCATGCTTCATTGAGCATTTATTTTAAAGATGCGCGATATGCAAAATGTCAGATTTTGTTACGATTATACGTTGAAAAACTAACCTTTGTGGGACTCCTTAAAAAACAAAATATGAGAAGAAAGCTCCTTGGGGGAAATAAAAAAGGTTGCATTTCATTATAAAATTTATTTTTGTGAATTATCTCCCCTTACATGGCTAAGTAATTAAACAATGGAATCAAAGGAAAAAGATTCTGTATATGCACTAACAGACATAATAATAAGTTAAATTACATAATTGTGATTTATTTCGGTGAAAAGTCTTAAAATTGAATTGCTTTCCTGTCTCAAATTTTGCGTGTGTCATTAAAGATTAAATCCCGACCATTTTTGCTATATTACAATACAAGGTTGTGGAAGGCCATATACTTCCCTAGCAGTTGACATAGAGCAGTTAGTTGTTGTGAAGGGCGTTAAACAGCACCACCTCACTATGTTTTACATTGGAATGATAATTCATCAACACAGTGTCAACGTTATAATTGTGAAAATAACAACGGAAACATGTATCATCACCTACACATTAAAAGGGTAATGATCAGCAATTATTCAAAACACTGGAAACTACAACAAACAATTGCAACCAACAAAACTATTGATGTTTAATCAATTAAGCTTAGCTTCGATACTTGTATTTTTAGCTGCGTTGCAAATGACCTATGTTGGTCTTGTAACCTATCGACTCATTTAGTCCGTCCGTCCCTCTGTAAGACTTTGGTACAAAACTTTTGTAAAGAATTTCTAGAATCTATGATCTTTTATTTGGTCTGTAGCGTGAAGATGTTGAAGATGTTGATTTGTAGCGTGCAAGCAATTATATATTTCCGTGTAGCTACTTCCTGTTTACCGATAGTTCGAAATATAACAACAGTCATTGAACAAGGGAATTTCTTTTCTTTATCATTACATTAATGAAAGAACTTTATTCAAGGCCAATTAGACATGGCTTTTTGAAATACTCTTCACCAGTTATGTTTCAGTACACATGTTATTTCAAATCAATTACATACAACTTTGCAGGTCCAGATCCCATTTTAGTCTTGTTTCCGTTTGTGTAAATATAGAAGGTTGTCAGCACTGCTATTTGTTTCTGGGTTCTGTTCGTTTCAACGATGTTGATAAATGATACAGTAAAAGATAACTAAAGATACTGATACGTACGCAGTAAAAGATAACTAAAGATACTGATACGTACGCAGAGCAATACATGTTCAAAAAGATACCTTTTTTTCTACAACTGAATCCCCCTTTCACAAAGTAATCTATTATTATTTTAGATGGAAATCATGTTTTACTTTTCTAAAAATCCGATGACCTGTCAAAAAAGTAAATTTTATAACTCTGAAAACTGTATCTTTATATTTAATATACAGTTTTAATGATATTCCTAGAATGATTATTCGGTCATCACTCTCCTTAAATTTCTAAGAAACTCTCCTTTTCACCACTTCGTAACTAATCTTTGTAGTGTTGTTTCCGGAGCAAATCTTGTTTGATGTGACTAATTTGTGCTGGTGTTGTCTTTATTAATTCATTTAAAATTGATTGACAAATTAACATCCTAGTGTGTTATCATACCATTATGATAGAGAATATAAATTTCTTAAATCCCAAAAGCTTATAAACCCTCTCTATTGTTTTATATACCCTGCATGTACTATAAAAAATGTCTTGACAATGGGATTAAAGGCTAAAGATTAGTCAATTAGAGAATTTAAAACTTACTGCATAAATTATGGCTTTAACTATCTGCTTAAAATACTGTAGCTTAAACAGATTAAACAGTTCAATCGACAAACAGATAAAGGAAAGACTTAATTAATTTAGTTTGTAGACCCCTCCACGCAACCGAACGTACAAGGGCTGTATAGCCAGTCAATGTAGACAAATTCCGTCGTTGCCCTATCCCTCCCGAAATATCAACTTCCAATTGATGAAACAGTTTTAAATTTTCACAGTTTTATTACAAACAAAAAATATACAATTTAAAAATTATACAATTTTTTTTCTGGAACAATTCCAGATACATGTACCATGTTCATATGCAAATTACTATATGTAATCGGAAATGTAAATATATTACCAAAACATTTATCTAAAAGTCTATGGTTTCATATCTCTATTTATACATTTAAATATCCAAAGCAAAATAATTAGTTCATATATTAAATATTTCTCATCTGCAAATAATGAAATTTTGTTACTTGTCAAACTAAGCTTTCAAAATTGAGGTTTCCACATTCAAAATGTTTTTTTCTTACTATTAGACATTTCCTTAGTGCACAAGTGCATCCCAGAATGGGTTTTCTTTAAGGGAAAACAATGACAGAAACCCGCCAAAGGTCTTTCCATTATTAAACGAAGTTTAAATTAACAAAATTGACATTTAATCTTTCTATATTTACTTTCTCAAGGTTTGATCTGAGTTTCAGGGTTGTATTTCCCAGTTTGAACAGATCGAATCATGAATATTTTGTGCTCCATCATAATTGATTTTAATCATAAATTTGGGGTATGAAATCTTGTGCAACTGTTTCAATCCGAGTAAATGATTGCCAATGACACAATGTGCTTAAAGACCAAACGACCTTGAGTTTAAATATAGGTCATCTTAAATCCTTTAACAATGAGCAAAACTCATACCGCAGAGTAAGATGTAAAATGCACCGGTATGACACTGTAAAATAATTCAAAGTTGAAACGAGAAAACATAGACTGTTATAAGTAGGGGGCAATAGTTAACATGTTAACAACACCTCGATTTTGGCAAAAACAATTAACAACAAATGCAAAACTGCTGATTACAGTTAACAAAGTGGGTTGAAAACAGTTTTCAGCTTTAATTGATCTCAGATAACAGTTGACAACACCTTGAAAAGGGCCAAAACAGGTAAACATAAAAAGGTATTTGCCTCCCCCTTATCAATGTTTATCTTGTAGATAAAGTCTCACGTCGTTAGTCGTTAAGTGTTTTTTCAAATACAAGTATTTATTTTAGCAACGAGATGGGACAGAAAAAGGACCTGGAGCACTTCGAAATGGAGGTTTACTGGAAACTTTGACATCAATCGGTCACGATGTTCATGATTATGGAGATCTGCCGTTAGACTTCAGTGATGACAAAGAGGGACAAATAGGGGTAGCAAAAAATCCCAAAACTGTTGGACATGCATCGAAGATGGTAATTATTAATTATAATATAAAACTACCCAGTACATATTTAAAAATGATTTATTACTGATCTTTATTTCTAAATTTTTGTGCATACTCTTTGTCTTCTTTTACTTTCGTTAATACAATTGTCATACGACCACAAACATTTTGCAGTCGTATATTGGTATCACGTCGTCGTCGTCAGCGTCGTCCGAAGACGGATGGTTTCCGGATAATAACTTTAGTATAAGTAAATAGAAATCAATAAAATGTTAACACAATGTTTATAACCACAAAAGGAAGCTTGGGATTCATTTTGGGGGTTATGGTTCCTACGGTTTAGGAATTAGGGGCCTAAAGGGGCCCAAAACAAGCATTTATCCAGTGTCAGTACAAAAAGTTGTGTATAAGTATTTCAATTGTTCTGATATTGTACCACAATGTTAAATACCATAAGTAGAAGGTTGGGATATATTTTGAGGGTTATGAGGCAACCAGTCTAGGAATAAAGGACAAAATAGGGGCCAAAAACAAGCATTTTTGTAGTTTTAAGACAATGAATTGGAGTTATCTTTCTTTGTCCAGAATAGTTGTTGAATCACCCAAAACCAATGCTTTATGAAATCTTCTTTGAAAATTGGAGTTATCTTTCTTTGTCCAGAATAGTAGTTGAATCAACTTCAATCAATGCTATATACAATATACAATGCAATATTAACTTTACTACCAACTGATAAATTAAAGCAGTCTTTACCATTCAGTGATTAAAAGCACTTTGATTACCATTCTAGGGTTATGCCCTTTACAAATGGAAAAATTGAAGAATTTTTTAGTTTCTGTTCTCTTAACTTAAGTTTGTCTCAACTAAATTTAATGAAATGTGTATATAATGCTTATTACCTCTAAACTCAGCTTATGTTCAATTTTTGGCAGCTTCACTTTTACAGTCCTTGAGTTATGTCCCTTTATAATGTTATATGCTAGCGGGGGCATCATCTGTGTCCCTATACACATTCCCCATTTATTTTTTTAGAAGTTACTTTTTATTAATATTAATTTTAACCGTGACTGTATGACATTTTATATTTTAATATTCTATGATGTATTTAATTGAGTAGTTTTTGTTGCAAACTCCATTAGAAATTTGAATTGAAATCATTTTTGGAATAAGGGAAAGGGGAAGGTGAAAAAAAATGGGGGTGGGGGTCAATTTTTCTCATTTCAGATTTCAGAAATTAACACATATTAAGTTTATTAGAACAACATTCATTCTGTGTCAGAAACCTATGCTGTGTCAACTATTTAATCACAATCCAAATTCAGAGCTGTATCCAGCTTGAATGTTGTGTCCATACTAGCCCCAACCGCTCAGGGTTCGACCTCTGCGGTCGTATAAAGCTTCGCCCTGCGGAGCATCTAGTATGAACATTTTTTAATTTTTTTTTGTCAAATGAAACATCTTGTCTCATATACACGAATAGTTTAACTATAATATGGATATTTTTGCATTTTATAAACATGTGTTTGAAAAATCTTCCAGATTGCAGACAAAGTTTCTGAAGTTGTTAAATCTGGTCGAACGTGTTTGGCATTGGGTGGAGATCACAGTATGGCTATAGGTACTATATATGGACAACACCAGGTTCAACCGGACCAAGTCGTTCTGTGGATTGATGCACATGCTGATATAAATACACCTTTGACATCAGGAAGTGGAAATATGCATGGAATGCCTCTGTCCTTTCTTGTTAAGGAATTAGATCCGTATTTACCCAAGATTCCAGGGTTTGAATTTGTAAAACCATGGTAAGTAATACCTGAATCGACACTTTAGTAACAGAAATTCATAATGAATGATGGTAGCTGTCTCGTCTTACGTTCTGCGTGTTTTTGAATATAGTATCTCTGGATAAGGTCGTCTTTCTTTATTTTATGGACTTCACGATGTTGTTGAAATGTTCTGTTTGTTTGTGGTCTATGTTTAAGTGTTCATGTACATTGCAATTGCTTTTTGTTTCGATAGTTTTCAGAAGAAATAAAGCATCTCGACTTCTTTATGGTACTCAACAAAGCTTTAATACTCCTTGATTTGTTCACAGAGCATCGGAAACTGTATTAAGTTAAACTCAACGTATCCTTCTTCAGATTATATACTATATAAATATATATGATAACAATAAAAAAAAAAACAAAAAAAAACAAAGATGTGTGTAATGTGGTTTTGCATTTCTTTACTATAAAACATAAAATACTACTATCAAATATTTTTATCCGACCATTTCACTGGGTTAAAATGATTGAATTTTCGTTTAAAATCAGAGAGACGAGGTTTGGGCCCTAAGGAACTACATACATGGTTAATGCCATACACTTATTACAATTCCGCTCATAATGGTGTCTTGTTGCCCCCTTTCATAATACTTTTATGCGTTCATTTTTAATCTTTATTTTAAACAGCCTGACAGCAAAAGATATAGCATACATAGGACTCCGAGATGTAGATCCAGGAGAAAGGTTTGTGTTTTTATTATCAACTTTTACAACGTTTGTTCTACACTGTCAGCTCTCACAAAGATCTAATCAGGGCCAAATTATAATTCATGTTCTGAAGTCATTACCACCGCTCTCCCTGGCAAAACCAGACAAACAAACAAACAAAAAAAACCAACACATACATAAAAGCACAAACACACACAAATAATATTACCAAAATTGTTTCTTTATACATACAATGTGTAATGCTCTTATCTTTTGACTTAAAACTTTTCTAGAACTTCCATGATAGCTTTTAGCTCTTTGATTTTATTACATTAGATATGTTTTATTATAATTAAAATTTTATCATGGATGTTCAGAGCGTGAACTAGTATCAAGAGTACACGAAAATCTACAGATAGAAATAAGAATATGTAATAGAGTGCTAATGAGACGACCTTTTAAAAGTTAACCATTATAGGTCAAAGTACTGTCTTCAACACGGAGCATTAGCTCACACCGAACAGCGAGCTATAAAGTGTCAAATAAAACCATTCTAGCAGGAAAACCAACAATCTAATATATATAATAAAACAAGCTTCATGCTTACCTGAAAAATAGTGTAGCATCACAACATAGAAAGACACACTACAAAACATCCATTGAAATTGCTTAACTCAGTCAAAGCCTTCCTATGTCATTTCCCAACTTTTTTTCAACAAACGTCAATAAAGTTGCAGAATGTATCAAATGAATTAATTAAAATACAATTTTGTGTGTAGATATATCATTGAAAAACTTGGAATCACAGCATTTTCTATGCAAGAAGTAGACAAATATGGCATCAATGAAGTTATGACACGTGCACTGAAAGCTATAGATCCAGAGTAAGTACATTCAATATACTAGTATGCGTTTTAGTTCTCAAAAAATAGAAACACACACTTTTCCACACCACATTTTAAATAATCTTTGCAAAAGTAACTGTATATAATTTCAACAATATTATGCTGTTTTTAGTACATTGAGTTTATATTTTGTATGAATTATTACCAAACGAGGTAGATTTATGCCCATTGTTGAAGGTCTATGGTGACATCTATAAATCAGTTCTATTGCAATTTTATTATTGTTGAGTTGATTTGTATCTTAGTGTCATAACTGACAAAATAAACCTAACATATATAATCACAAGGTAAAAAAAACAGACATGAAAAATAGGAAAAATAATTGTCAATTAAGAAATGTAAATATTCACATTCTGATCTTGTGATCTTTCATTGGCAATACTACCACAGCTTCTTATCTGTTAACAATAAATATATATATTAATACTTAGCCAAATGTACCCTTGTATATGCTTGTAAGCAAAATTTGTTGTTTTTCTGATGTTTACACATTTTTGAGTTTGATAGTTGACAATATTAAACATATAACTTTGGTGAATTATTATCTCACTGGCAATCATACCACATCTTTTTATTTTTATATGAATCTGGTTATAATCTTTACCATACAAATGCAATGACTTGTATTTTGTTATTTTTGCATTATAGCATATTAGCAACGTACAAACCATCTTCCATAGCTTTACCTTTTAATTAAGTATGAACATCTCTACCTTAAACAAATTTTAACATTTATGTGTCTCTTTTTTTCCAGAGGAAAACGTCCAATTCATTTAAGTTTTGATGTTGATTCATTAGATCCATCTCTTGCACCTAGCACAGGAACACCAGTATTAGGAGGGCTGTCACTCAGAGAAGGATTATATATTGCAGAGGAAGTAGCAAATACAGGTAATTAGGACATTTTTGTCTTCCACATTATAGATATGAGAGAGAAAAAAATTGAATATGTAGAAAGTCATGAAGGAATAAACATATAATATCAAAAAATGCCTGAGTGTAAATGACGATTCTCGATCCCTGGAGCATCTCCATCAACCCTCTATCATATTATAAAAATCGCCCATCAAACAACACAAGTCTGTGTCCACCCAACTCTGTATCCACACAACTATGTGTCCACACTTCTTTTAAATACCATCCAGATAATATATTTTCACACAATTGCATACTAATCTCAAAGAGAATATATTGTATGTGATAGGTGATACAAAAGCAACTAAAAAAATCAATGTTTCCCATGAAATGTTCAGGGTAATTTTTAGATTGTACTCGAAATTCAATGTTATTGAGAAGTGCAATGAGTCTATTTTGTTATTAAATGCAATCTGTGTTTTATTGATTTTTATGAAGCTTTCAATGTCTAGAACACTTTATTTGTAAGTGGATGCTTTGGTGGCATTATTATGTATATGTTACTCAAAATGTGATTGTTTCTTTATAATTATTTACAGGTCGTTTATCAGTCATTGACGTTGCGGAAGTAAATCCTAGCCTTGGTTCAGAACAAGATGTTGAAACGACAGTGAAAAACACTATTGAATTTATTACAAAATGTTTTGGCAAAAGAAGACAAGGAGTCTATCCTCCAGGATACTATATTCCCTTACCAACATAAACTTTTGTTACGATTGTTGTCACATCTCCTCCAGGATACCATATTCCCTTACCAACATAAACTTTTGTCTACCATTGTTGTCACATCTCCTCCAGGATACCATATTCCCTTACCAACATAAACTTTTGTTACCATTGTTGTCACATCTCCTCCAGGATACCATATTCCCTTACCAACATAAACTTTTGTCTACCATTGTTGTCACAATTTTCTTTTGTATATATCATGCTAAAATAGGAGTTAAATATCGTGTTGTGAATGGACTGAAAAATTTGCTTTTATGTGAGAGTAGAAAATTTCATTGTTATGTTTCACAAAAGTGTTCATTAAGTAAATATTTTACACTCTTATTCATTGAACTGTTGATTTTGTGATATATATATTATACATATACATGAATTTGCGTGTTTATATGTATATTTGTTTTTTTATTAATTTAATTAAAACTAATGTTTCAAAGGATATTTTGTTCAATTTTGCAACATTTCTTACACATTAAATGGTCGGAAATTTTCCATCATATTTTGAGTTTTACATTGTTATTTGATTGATATTTACATTATGTATACATTTTATATAATCATTTGTTTTAATTGCCTAACTATAATATACCACATGGTTTTATCACAAGCTTTCATATCGTATGAACCCTTTTACCATTTTGAAGCATGTGCTGCCAAATATGGTTTATTGATATATCTTTTAAAATTAAATTAATGCTATTGATTATTTATCGTTGTTCTTCTTATTTGGTGTTTTAAAAGTCAATTTCTGTTTTGATTAACTGCTGTTATATAGTCTGTGTTACTGGATATGATAGTAGTCTCAGATGGCTAGCTGATGCACGCCTTCGGGTGCTGGATTTTCTCGCTGTTTTCAAGACCCATTGGTGGGCTTTGGCTGCTATCCGCTCTTTGGTCGGATTGTTGTCTCCTTGACATATTCCCCATTTTAATTCTTAATTTTATTCAACTGACAAGAAAATAGGTGATGCTCAGCAAAAAGCGCTTCCACGCTTTGGCAAAAGACGGTACTACATCACTTGCAAGTATTCACAAATATGTGTTGGATTCTTTATTATCTATTAAACAAGCAAATAGTAAAATAAAAACTCCGAGGATAATTCAAAATAATTTTCCTAAACGGAAGGTCCTTTATCAAATGGTAAAATCAAAAGCTCAAACACATCAAACCAATGGAAAACAGCTGTCATCTTCCTGACTTCGTAGAGACATTCCCTTATTTGCATCTAAACAATTTCATCTTCTGTTCTGAATCACATAGCTTCTTTTAACAAACTTTATAAAAAAATGATGATTGGAAGATTCTTTGAATAGATATAAGAAGATGTGGTATGCATGCTTAGGAATATTGTAAAAAACATTCAAACGGGAAAAACAGCGGTTTAATATATAAAAAAAAACAAGAAACGAGAAACACTACAACAAACGACAACTACTAAACATCAGCCGGATTCCTGACTTAAGACAGGCACAAACAATAGCAGCGGGCTTAAACGTTTTGATAGGTACCAACATTCAACCTTATCTGTAACAATAGTGTAACATCAAAACATAGAAAGACACTATAAAATATCAATTGAAATGGCTTAACTAAATCAAAAGACATATTAACACAAGTGAACATACACTGAACGAATACATTTGATCTATGCTACCATGTAAATACAAAATTAATGAAATAATGGATGAATAATTAAAGTCACAATATTATACCGATGTTCTACATTTCCTAATTGGACGAAAGATAGGGCCAAATTAAAGAAAAAATCATTACAAACTCTATATAACGAAATGTTTTGAAACTTTACAAGATTGGAGATATGGTGAGTATCTACAAACAATCGTCAAGTAATGTTGATTGGGATAGCAAATTCGATTGGATACTAAAATATGACCGCTAGAGGCAATCTTTGATTCTGATTGGCCAATTTAAAAAGCTACAGTAGGTGAAATATTTTGAAGCTTTACGATGCAGATTGTAAGACCCTATAATTTAATGTTTAAAAGCATGCATAGCAAACCTTTGATCAACTTGCTTGCTAGGTTTGTGTGGATGATGTTTGTAAACAACAGGTAGGTAGTCTGTTTACTACATACTAGAATTTGATTGGACAATAAATGAACTTCATTTGAAGATTAAGTTCCACTTTGTATGTCATTTTTTATTGTCCAATCAAATCCCAGTATATATTAAACTCCGCATACCTATTGTTTGCAAACATCCAAGCACACATAGCAAGCAAATCGATCAAAAAAAAAAAAAGTTTGGTTTTGCATGCTTTTATAGAAAAGCTGTAACACGGAGGTACAATTTGAGAGAACTAAGCTATTCAAAAGCTAAAACAATTAATTGTAAAAAAAAAACAAACATGCACCATAGACTTAATAAATATGAATCATGTTATACATTAAAGATAAAGCAATCACTATATAGAAATAAAAGGGGACCTGTATTTATACATCCCCATAAAAAAGAGGGTTCTTTATTGGTTTCGATAGAAAGAAAATAAATGCCACCAGAGGCACTATATGATTTTGATTGACAAATTTTCAAAAAGCTACGAGACGAAATTCACCTGCATGTATACATAAAGTCATAGATATAATAGACATAATAAGATGTGGTATGAGTGCCATTGAGACACCTCCCCATCAAATACACATTTAGTAAAAGGTAAACCAATATAGGTCAAAGTACGGCCTTCAACACGGAGCCTTGGCTAACACCGAACAGGACTGAATAAAAGGTCCAAGGATGAATACTGTTACAGCTAATTTCCTAATGTATGTAGAGTAAGACTGTGGTAGTTTGCTTGCTTTGTTTGTATAAATTGTACAATTGTATTTAAGATTTAGTTCATTCAGATTTAAATATATAATAATTTATATATATACAAGTTTAACTATGCCTAAATATTATTTGCGTATGCCAATCTGAATTACAATGCTTGAAAATACGTTTATACAATCAAAGCAAGCAACCCGACTAAAGTCTTACTCTACAAGCATTAGGAAAGTAGCTCTAAACATTTCAAACTGAAAAAAAAACAACGGTCTGATCTATATAAAAAGTGATATTGTAAGGGGCACAATGTGTGATTCTCACGTACCGGTATTCAATAAATATGCGCATAACTTGACAAGGAAATTAATTTTAACCGTTCTTTAATAGCCAAGTTGACTTATAACATCCAACAGTCATTCTATCCACCGAATAAATTTGATCTATCTCTTGTAGCATATGATAATTTGACCTTATCACGAAAAGTTAGTATTGACCAATTAATCTTGGAAATGAGGGTAAAGTCATGTTATCCTGTTATTGACGGACACCGTTTTACAATTCAGTGATTCAGTATTACTTACAGCTGATGATATTCTGATTTTGTGATGTCATATTCTTTTAGCTATTATCTTCCCTTATCTCTCAATGTCTTCAGATAGTCCCAAACTTCATCAGATTTTTCGACCTTGAACCATTACATCCTCACGGTTAGCGGATCAGTAAAGGTGGCCAAATCTCTTCTCACCAGCACTTGGCTTCCAGCTCAGATAATATCGGCGATGTCATAACCAGCAAGATGACCGTTCTTCCTAAACTGTTTCCCATAGCAGCCTTGCTGCTGTCTTCCTTGCCTTTCCAACTATTGCCATTGCCTTAGCATCCTCCATACTGACTGTGCAGGAAATCCCCTGCAGCCTTCTTCTTCTCAGAATAGCCATGCTTTCCAACCTCTTTCTCTCTTCATGTTGTCATCAGTATGTGTACTTCTTTTTCTTTCACTGGTATGCCTCTTTCCATCTCTCTTCCCAAGAAACTTTTATTTCTTCTGTTACTATCATCTTTGACTTCTATGTGACCAAACTACAATGTCTGTGTTTATGGTTGTCTGTACACATTCCAGAAACAAAAGCTTCTTGCCAATGTCAGCTCTCATGTTCCATTCCCTGCCCCTGTCCAAGATGAAGTGCTGATGTGATTTTGTTGCATGACCAGTATCTACCTCTCTTGAAGAATCTGATCTGCTTTGCCTCTGTTGTCGATGGTCTGTTATTCCTTCTCTCAATATCACGGATTTCTGCAAGATGATTTAGGACCATGTAAGTTGTGCCGTCGTCGATATCTTATCTGTGTCAGAACAATCTTACAGCCTGAAAGTATATGTGCCATAGTACCTCTTTCTCAACAGAACTTGCAGCCTTGTTCTATCAGTCTCCATTAATATAAGATTAAAGAGGGAGGAAGTGTATTGTAGACTGACCTAAGCATGAATGAAATTCGGAATGGTTCCATCCTCCATAACTCATCCCATGATATACTATATACTAGTACCTTATATAGACGTCCTACTTAAAACTTAAAAAGTCACGTGATAAAAGAATAGAAAAAATAGCTTTTCGTCACCCAATCAGGCACATTTTTACAAGTCTGGGGTAGATATGGTCGATCCAGATTTTCAAATTTCCAAAATAGGAATCTTCATCTAAAAAGCTAAAGGCGTTGTCACCGCTTGGTAGCATTCCATGTTCATTCATTCTGCGACAGGCTAGACAAGCGAAAGCTACCGATGTCAGGCTTAAGCATACGGACTGACATGTATATATACCATGTAATGATTCTATACATCAGATACAGTGTTCTTGTAACTCAAAATATGCAGCCGGAAAATTTAGACCATAAGGCATCTTTGTTCTACATTTAAATTTTCCAGCTTTAATATCTCCTGAAATTTACATAAAACCAACATCGACGGTTGAGGTCCATATGACTTGTATTCTGTGATTTTCAGGTGAGACAAAAAATCGGTCATTTTGGTTGGTCATTTTCACTACCTATTTTATTCAGTAGGCCATGTACAATTAATTTTTCGTTTTGTCATCAAATAAGTTGATTGTTTTGCATTCACTTCCATTGAGAAACCTGAAAACATCAAGGTTTCATAAATATGGATCTTGCCATACCAAAATAAAGATCACCAAATTAAAAAAAAAAGTAACTTCCATTTTGTGTCGATGTATATTTGTACTAATAACTTATTATATCGGTGTCTCATACCAGCTGATTGTCCATCACCAGAACATTTATCATTATCACTTACTTCAAGTGTCCCTACAGTCAAGAATATGAGGCATATTCCATTTGTTCTGTCCTTTGGTGTTATTAAGCAACGTGTTTTTTTCAGACACATTTTGGACTTCAGGTAAAAACTATGGTAAAGCTGGTATTGATAGATTTATTCGTTCCGGCTGTTATTTCCTATTCAATACAAAAACTTTGCAACATTCTGTTCAGTTATGTCCTAATAAACATATTTAGAAACGTATTAAACATGCAACATATCTTTAACAGATATACATTCGTTATAATTCTGTTTCTGTCCAAATTTCTTGAGAAAAGTAAAAATTTTCAGATCTAACTATTACAGCTCTTGTTTTACAATATGTAATACTAGTAGTAAACAAGTTTCATAATTAGGAATAAAAGTTTAAATACAAATGTATTTAACAACTCCAATGCTTGCTAATAATAAAACTATACCATACTGCACTCCCTAATAATAAACAGAAAGTTAAAAAAATAATTCGAACAACACTTTTATTCGAACGATAAGTGCACCAAAAAAAAATGACCGGATTTCTTTTTTTTCAGTTTTCGGTTAATTGAACAAAACAATGCATATATGTAATCGGTGATCTGTACTTATAAAACAGGAAATATTTTCTTGTCAAAATAATTAATTGCGTTAAAACTGTGCTTGTTTCTGGACAAGTTACATAAGCTAATAAGAAAATATTATTTTAAAATATATGATATTTCTTTAATAAAGTGTCGAATTATTTATTCAGGTGAATTTCAATGTTCAATAAAAGTTAGTATATGTCATCAAAACATAGGATAAGTATGAATAAAGCAATTTAAAACATTTCTGGAATAATTTTGAGACTGAGTTAACCAAAATATGTAGTAGTGAATAGCTCCGCAAATTGCCTCGTCTTTTATTTTTTATCAAAAGAATATTTAAAAGAAGCCTTTTAGTTAGTTTAATTGTAAAGTTGCACACTTTGATACTTGAACAGATCAAAACATCCATAAAACATTATTTCTCTTCAATTTGAACTTAAAAAGAGAGTCCATTTAAATGTCCCTAATACAAGAAGCTAATGGTCAGTGTAACATTTACAAACTAGTAAAGGCATGTATACCAAACAATTTTCATTCCTTTATGAGATTTTAGCCATAAATACCAGTCATTTATTGCCAAAATCTAGGTCAAACGGACTTAAGTTTTGTAAATATCTCAACCACGGATGTCAAGATATGATGAGTAATGCAAGAAAGCGCTTAGAATGCAGCAAATTCTGTTTTTTTTTTATGATTGCAAACTAACTTATCGTAGGCTCTGATTATACAACACTGTAACAGAGGTGTTGTTTCTTCGGATAGGATCCAACTAGTGGTAAGTGCTTCAGTATGCATGTATGTCAAATCGCTCGTCCCTCCTTTCGTGATGATGGAAGTATTTAACGACTTTGACTATATCTACTACATCCCTCGCACGGTCGGTTTGGTGCCCGAGGGCGTTTGGTGAGAATTTAATATATTTTCTGCAGTTGGTAGTCAGGAACAGGTTGAAGGCGTCATTTTGGTAAGCGGCCATCTTGGTTTTGATTAGTCCTATAACATATGACTTCGCATTCTTATTCAATTTTTATTATCGTAGGATTGAGATCTAAAAAAAAAATATTTAACCTGTAACATGTCCTGTGTCGGTCTTTTTGGCCTTTACAACATACCTCTTTTTCATATTCCTGTATGCTACAGAAAATTTTTCGTAACATACAGAAGGATTTGCCGTTGGTTAATTTCAAACATTAAAATTTTCTTAAAAATTGAATTACATTGTGTCACATGATAGTTCAACTTGTTCTCAATTTATGACAATTCGTCGAAAAGCCGAGCGATCTTTTTGAACAGCTGACTTCAATAGAATAATTTTCTTCTCTTTTGAAGTGCATTATACCAGAACATCTTAAATATCTTCACAACTTTTAAATAAAAAACCCAAGATTTTATCATTTGGAGTTGAAACCTGATGTTTATATTTTGTTACTTTGGATATTTTTCAATAATTTCAAAGTTCATTAACCAAAGGTCATATATTTATTCAAAATGTTTAATCACCCGAAAAATCTATTTTCGATGAATCATTTTTAGTAATTTAAATGAGTTAACCTTGAAAAAAAAATTACAGAAAAAAACATATTTTCTTCAACTTGTACTAAATTTAATACCATCTTCCGATAATTTACTACCTTTTAACGAGTTCGAAGCAAGATATCCGTCTTCGGTGGTGAAATTTTCTTATTTTGTTATTTTTTAAAAGCAAAATTTTGCGTTAACTGAACGTCTTATTACAAGCAGATAAAAATCTTACATATATCATAACAAATTATTATAATATATCATAGCTGTATTTGGCCATTTAATTTTCTTCTACTTCGTATTTTATTCGGCCTTTTTACTTTTTTGATTCGTGCATAATGTCGTGCAAAATTATAAGCTTGCATGGTATCTTTGGTGAGTTATTTTACTGAGGAGCTTAATTGTTATTCACATTTTGCATCTATATTTTATAACAAATAAATCGTTGTTCAATACTATATATATCTTTATTCTCAATAAACCATCATTTTGACAAGGTATAGAGAAATACATATGTACAATATTTACAATATATACAATATTCAATAAATACAATTAGTACAAGACATGTTACAAAAATTATTAATAGGGGTGGCGTCACACTAGATAAAGCCAGGAGTTCACTCAGATTTGTTTATAGTTTTGATAAATTTGCAGAGTTTAATCAACTTTACCTTCTATTTTGATGACATTAAATTATTACTAATATTATAAACATAATTTGGCTTTGTGTAGCTATACTTTTCTATGTAATTTTTCCTCTCCTGTTAAAAAATTGGCATTCCAAAATAAAGTGAAATTCATCCCCGAGTTCATTGTTTTTACACAGAGTACAGTTTCTATTTTGTCTGCTGGTGTTTAGCCATCTACCAGCTTCAATGGGTAATTTATGATTCATCGTTCTAAATCTGCAAAATTCTACAAGATTTTTGTTATCTAAAATATCTAAATAAGCTTTAGAACTAAAATTATCTTTAAATACTTTAATGTAATTTACAGCTTTTTGTGATTCTTCTAACAGTAAGTGCCAATTCTGTTCAAATTGATCTTTAAGGTTTCTTCTAACTGTAAGACGTAGCCAATTCAAATTAATAAAAGTTTGTGAATTCCAAATATATGTTAAGCCACATTCATTCAAAATATGTGTTATTTTATCTAACCATAAAAATTTATCTCCATTTACAAATGACAATTGAAAACATAAGTTATAGACAATTTTTGACAATTTTGACTCCTTTCCAGAAAGAATTTTACCCCAGAATGATATTCTATTTTTTTATGTCAATTTCTAGTGCCCGTGTCACACTGTCCCGATTTTTATATACGATGGACACCCGAATGCGAAAATTGCAAGTTCGTACGAAGTTGGTCCCGATCTCGTTAAAATATCAAAAAGTGACCGAAGTAAGTACGATGAATAACGAAGTCTATACGATGGTGCCGAAATAATATACGATAGCAAAAGATGGACATACGAAGGTTAACCGAAGACGGGTATTTAAGCTTCATATCTCAGCCGAAGCCTACACGATGGATCACGAAGGCTACACGATGGATTACGAAGGCTGCACGATGGATTACGATGATGGCGCGATGGCCATACGATGTCTAAAAGATACGAGCAGAATTTCGACAACATATCGTTTCTGTACAAGTCTGCCATGCATGGCGGGAAATCGATCTTTTTGTCTAATTCTTATAAAACTTAGTTTATTATCCCCTCACCTACTACATGTAAGTTGCGTGTAGATAAAATTGTTATGGACACTCTAGAACCAAAATGCTCAAAACTTGGTATGGTGTTACTCGTTAAGAATATCTTAAGCGCTATTGACTTTAAAGTTCAAAGGTCAATGTCACAGTGGCAGTTGTAATACAAGGCAATATCACCCTTGTGGAAACTCTAAAACCAATATGCTTCAAAAGATTTAACCACATTTGGTATATTGTTCCTCCTTGTAATGATCTGACATTTTTTACGTTCAAGGCCAAAGGTCAAGGTCATGCAGATGGGCTTGTTTTTTCTCCTTGAAATAGCATAATACCCAGGAAATTGGTTGCTAATTTTTTTACCTGCTGGTTCTAAAGACAATAATAAAGGTATTCCAGTTACTGAATGTTTTGGTTGATTTCTTAAAAAATAGTCTATGTATCAAATATGCATATTCAATTTACCATTTTCTCCATGTGTCATATACAAATATAGTGTCCATATTTGTCCCCAATATGTTACATACGAGGGGATGCCACGCTCGGCATTGCCTTGTTTGAACTGTAAAATGTGTGCACTAGTCTGAATAATCACCCATAATTATGCCCATGTTTACTGATCTATCTTAAAGGTAAGGTAATGGGTTCGTTGATCCCTTTTATTCAAAAAGAGCTCTTTCCAGGAGAATATCATAATAATATAGACAAAAGGAAGGATGTGGAGAAAGCAACAAATGCGGCAAAATATGACATATAGACAACAAAATGGTTATGGAGTAAACATTCGTGTGACAACAACTCAGACGATACATAAAAAAATAGAATAATGAAGAAAAAGTTGGTTTCCCTATATACGTGTACCTGCAGTGTTGGTGTACGAGGCGCGTTTCTGATTTTCATTATGTTACTTGACATGAAAAATTGACAAAAAATAATATTTTACTTGTAAAAGTAAATCCTGAGCCTGTAATAGCTGCTCTTCTTGTTCCATTTGAATACACCTAATCGCTATTCATTCCATTCCGGATAAGTTCTAAAATTACACAACTTTTTCATCCAGTTAAAGTTATCTGGGACCCTGTTTAAACAATGCACCATGCATGATACTTTTTAATGAGACCTGTTTAAACTACCGTAAATACTTCAAACAAAATATTTTTTTACTTGAATTTTAATTTCGAAAAAAGTGGATCATATCAAAGTTTCTTGATGATCACTTTCTAAAGTTTTTTCTCCCTCAGCTCACTACTGATGACCTCCATTTTTCGGCCGGTGACCCAAAACAGAAAGTTGTATAAATGACTGTTTTTCCCGGAATGGACTAAATAGCGATAAGGTGTATTAATAGAAACAACACTGTCGCCTTTCTTGTTCTCATAGAATCATATGATATGAGCTCCATGTTTTGTGAACGTCTTTCTTAACTGTCGTATTAGACTGACCAGTGCATATCGCGCATGGCACTTTAAATGTATTTTAGCGCAAAAATTAACTTACATTTAGCTGGATTTATTGCCGTCGTAGTTCCATCTTGTCGCCTTCGTACTTTTGTTCGGTGGCAACACGACGGGATTACGAGGTCTTCACGAAGTCGTGTTGCCATCGTTAGACCTTCGGGTATCTTCGTGATTCATTCGTGTAGACATCGTAATGTCAAAACTGCCCGATGGAAACGATGGAAACACGAATGCAATACGATGTGAAAAGATGCATTCCCGGTGACATTACGATGGTGAGGATGGTGATACGAACTCAATACGAACCCTCAATATCGGACACACCTTCGGGGATTTTTTAACATGTTAAAAAATTTAGAACCCTTCCCGAAGTTGTCGCCGAAGGCTAGAAAAAGTTGCCGATGGTTCTACGATGGTTAAAGATGGCACTTCGAATAGCCCGATCTGGATACGATCAGTCCCGATTTTGAAAATTTCCATTATCGTGTTGCCATCGGCGTAAAAATCGGGACAGTGTGACGCGGGCATAGAGGATACCTTCCAAATTCGCCATATATCATATACGATGGTGTAGAAGATTTTAAATGTAAAAGCAATTTGCAAAATTTTAGGTGGACTTTTTCGATTATTTCGTTATTGCTAAAACCCCATACTTTGCACCCATATAATAAAATAGGCTTTATCATCTTATCGAATAATTCTAGTTGCGTTTTGAATGAAAGTCTGTGGTTTCTGCCTAATTTTAGAACCTCGTAGGAAAGCCTTCGTAGCTTTATTAGCTATGGACTGTTTCGCTTTCTTAAAATTCCCACGTCTAGCTAAGTCTATCCCTAGATAATTAAAGCTATTCAGTATTTCTAATTCTGTTCCGTTCAAATTGAAATTAAGGTTTCTTGGAAGTGTTCCTTTAGAAAAAAAACATGATTTTACTTTTATCTGCATTTACTTTCAGTTTCCATAAAGTACAATTGTCTTGAAATGAATCAAGTAGCTTTTGGAGATCTGCAGCTAATTCTGCCATTAGCACAGTATTATTACCAGCATATAAAATTACAAATAATTTCAAATATGTATTAAGTTTGATTTCGTTAGTTATCGTTTGAAGACCATCTAAGTTACAGTTTGATAAATATGACTCGAGGTCGTTCATAAATAAGGCGAAAAGAAATGGAGATAAGTTTTCCCCTTGGCGTACCCCGTTACTACCCCGGAAAAATTCTGACTTACAATCATTATAAAATACAAGACTTTGTACCGTTATACATATTTACAATTATATTATACATGTTACCGTTCATATTATTCACTAGCAACTTGTACCATAGTCCATCCCTCCAAACTTTGTCGAAAGCTTTTTCAAAATCAATAAAAGCGCAAAACATTTTTTTCTTTTTGTTTTTTAGAATTTCAAAAAAGTTAAAAATTATAAACAAATTATCGGTTGTTGAATTATCGGTTGTTGAATAGCCCTTGCGAAATCCACATTGATTTTCGTTCAAGATAAGAAATTCGTCTGAGAACTTAGTTAATCGCTCAGTCAAAATTGCAGTAAAGAGTTTCCCGAGGCAGTTTAAAATTGTGATTGGTCTATAATATTTTGGGTCCATTTTGTCACCTTTGTTTTTGAAAAACGGTTTAATATTTCTAATCAGCCAACCATCTGGGACAACACCTGTTACAAAAATGATATTAAATAGTTGTTCGTAAATATCTAAGAATATAGTTTCTGTTGACTTGATATATTCATTTACAATCAAATCTTCTCCTGGGAACTTATTGTTTTTTAATTTTTTAATACATTTTTTAATTTCGTCTTTTGAAATGTTTCTATTTATACTTTCGTTCAGACGATTAATATCGTTAGGTTCAATATATGGTATGTAAAAATATTGCTTGTCATTTGGTTCCTCGTTTAAAGATTTAAAACAAGAATGTATCCATAGTACACGGATGCCCCACTCCCACTATCATTTTCTATGTTCAGTGGACCATGAAATTGGGGTCAAAACTGTAATTTGGAATTAAAATTAGTAAGATCATATCATGGGGAACATGTGTATTAAGTTTCAAGTTGATTGGACTTCAGCTTCATCAAAAACTACCTCGACCAAAAACTTTAACCGGACGGACGAACGGAGGCACAGGCCAGAAAACATAATGCCCCTCTACTATCATAGGTGGGGCATAAAAATCAAAAAGTTTGTCCAGGGGAATGTCGGGTTGCACCCGGTTTTTCCCATTTTGTAAGTTTCCAGAATTCTTTTGAATTATTTGATTTAAAATTTTTAATTTTCTTTAACAACTTTCTTTTGTGATCAAGAATAGCTTGATCCATAACTTTTTTTTTTTTTTTTAATCTTTTTTCAGCTTGTTTCAAGTCTTGAAAATTTTGCTCTGTTCTATCAAAGTGACAGTCGTCATTAAACCATTCTTTTTTTAATTTTCCAAGTTTCTTTTTACTTTTTTTCTTATAATTCGAAAATTTACAAGTTCCAAATATGGATTTCGCAGATTTAAAGAATATTGAACATAAATGGTCAAGTAAGGTATTAATTTTTGTATTATCAACTGACGAGTACTTTTTACTAAAATCTAGGTTTCCACTTCCAACTTCGTCTATTAATATCTTTAATTCATCAACTTTGCCTTGTTCAATCTGATCTTTAAAGTCATGACATTTTTTCATTATCCCATTTCTTAATTTTTTCAGAAAATGTTTGACGATTACGATTTTCCCCCGTTTCCTCTACATTTTTCAGGGATAATCCCGACAATGAAATTGCTAGTGCACAATGAACATCTGAATAAAAATGACTAAAATAAAGTACAGAAAAATTTCTAAAAAATTTCAATAAACTTATAGAACTTATACAATAATCTACAATGCTAGCATTTTTACATGTTAACTTTCCTGTCATTCTGTCTTCACCTATTCTACCATTTACAATAAATAAGTTATTTCCTTTGCAAAAATCTAAAATTTTGTTTCGGTACCTGTTTCTTATATGGTCTAAACTATTTCTTTTTCGTGGTTTATTCAATAAGTCAAGCGTTAAAACATCGTTTTCTACAAAATTCGCCGCATTGTTTCCATGTATTTCTTTTGGTCGTTGGCCGTTCGTCCGTTAAAGTCTCCAATTAAGGCTTCGAATTTGTAGTTTTGTGAGAAATTTGTATACTCGTCCTCAAGTTGACTAAAGTTGCATCATGTGAAGAAAAATCAGTATATTCAGGGGGTATATATACCACGGTGGGTATGGTTGTCCTGCGAGAGAACTTCTGTGCTGGTGATTTGGTCCTGTCAGGTGCTGATGGGTCCTGATTCTGTGCTGGTGGGTATGTTTACATTGTATCATAACGGCAATAAAACGACTGTTGTGTTGCTTAATGTTTCTCTGATGCGTCATAAGTACCATGCAAAGTATATTACAACAATATTATATTGCAAAAGTCGTGCAAGTTCGTTAAACGGAATTGTCCTGACGCTGTGCTGGTGATAAGAACAAGAGGCTCTCAAGAGCCTGAATCGCTCACCTTAATTCTTTTGGTTAAATCTCTCATCAATGATTATTTTGGCTTTTCAATTTATTTAAATGTTTTTTGGATCGTCCTATTTTCTTCAAAAGCCAAAAAAAATAATCATTTTCTCCTATGTTCTATTTTAGCCATAGGAGCTATGTTTCTTGACATACAAGGAAATAAAATATAAAATTTATACTAGATACTCTGACACTCATTTAGCCTAAGTTTGGCTGAAATTGATACAGCAGTTTCAAAGGAGAAGATTTTTTAAAGTAAGTCAACATGATGAACAAATTGTGAAAAAAGTCTTTAAAGGGCAATAACTCCTTAAGGGGTCAATTGACAATTTTGGTCAAATTGACTTAATTGAAGATCTTACTTTGCTGAACATTATTGCTGTTTACAGTTTATTTCTATCTATAATTATATTCAAGATAATAAACAAAAACAGCAAAATTTCCTTAAAATTACCAATTCAGGGGCAGTAACCCAACAACAGGTTGTCTGATTCATCTGAAAATTTCAGGGCAGATAGATCTTGACCTGATAAACAATATTATCCATGTCAGATTTGCTCTAAATGCTTTGGTTTTTGAGTTATAAGCCAAAAACTGCATTTGACCCCTATGTTCTATTTTTAGCAATGGCGACCATGTTTGTTGATAGATCACAACTTCGGATAAAATTTACAAACTAGATACCCTAAGGAACATTCAGTTAAAGTTTGGAAGTATTTGGCCCAGTAGTTTCAGAGGAGAAGATTTTTGTAAAAGATTACTAAGATTTACGAAAAATGGTTAAAAATTGACTATAAAGGGCAATAACTCCTAAAGGGGTCAACTGACCATTTCCGTCATGTTGAATTATTTGTAAATCTTACTTTGCTGAACATTATTCCTGTTTACAGTTTATCTCTATCTATAATAATATTCAAGATAATAACCAAAAACAGCAAAATTTCCTTAAAATTACCAATTCAGGGGCAGCAACCCAACAACAGGTTGTCTGATTCATCTGAAAATTTCAGGGCAGATAGATCTTGACCTGATAAACAATATTACCCCAGGTCAGATTTGCTCTAAATGCTTTGGTTTTTGAGTTATAAGCCAAAAACTGCATTTGACCCCTATGTTCTATTTTTAGCAATGGCGACCATGTTTGTTGATAGATCATAACTTCGGATACAATTTACAAACTAGATACCCTAAGGAACATTCAATTAAAGTTTGGAAGTATTTGGCCCAGTAGTTTCAGAGGAGAAGATTTTTGTAAAAGATTACTAAGATTTACGAAAAATGGTTAAAAATTGACTATAAAGGGCAATAACTCCTAAAGGGGTCAACTGACCATTTCCGTCATGTTGACTTATTTGTAAATCTTACTTTGCTGAACATTATTCCTGTTTACAGTTTATCTCTATCTATAATAATATTCAAGATAATAACCAAAAACAGCAAAATTTCCTTAAAATTAATTACCAATTCAGGGGCAGCAACCCAACAACGGGTTGTCTGATTCATCTGAAAATTTCAGGGCAGATAGATCTTGACCTGATAAACAATATTACCCCTGTCAGATTTGCTCTAAATGCTTTGGTTTTTGAGTTATAAGCCAAAAACTGCATTTGACCCCTATGTTCTATTTTTAGCAATGGCGACCATGTTTGTTGATAGATCAAAACTTCGGATACAATTTATAAATTAGATACCCTAAGGAACATTCAGTTAAAGTTTGAAAGTATTTGGCCCAGTAGTTTCAGAGGAGAAGATTCTTGAAATAGTTTACGACGACAGACGACGACAGACGACGACAGACGACGGACGACGACGGACGCCAAGTGATGGCATAAGCTCACTTGTCCCTTCGGGACAGGTGAGCTAAAAACGGTCCTGGTTCTGTGCCTTTATATTTTAGTTAAAAGTGGCATATATTCAAGATTATTGATGCTGTGCTGTTATTGACTAATTAACTGTTGTCTGCTTTCTTGAAATTGACATTGTTGTGAATCTGTTTACTGTTATAATGAGAGAAAAAATACCCCTATTTTTTTATTTTTTTTTAAATTAACTATAATCTTATTTATTGGCCTGTTAATGGAACCCTTCTTGCCCCCTTTTAAGATAAGAAAATATGTTTACGATTTTCGGGATTACGATCATTTTGCAAGATCACCAAAATACGTTGTAATGTATTCAATACTTATATAAAGTAAATGATGTGGTATGTTTGTTGTCAATGGACAAATTTTCATAAGAAACCGAAGGAAGTATGTGTTAACAACCATACGTCATCGTATGACCTTCAGCAATAACCCATAAAACAATAACCCATAAAAATGTAAAAGGTTTTGCATAAAAATGGAGAGCAAAAATATAGAACAAAGGACTTTCTGAGCGTTTGAATCATATGTCTTTAGCAGCTTGAAACACATTTGTTTGTGAACAATTTAGTGCTGACTATAAAAATGACAATAGTATTGCGGGTTTGTTTGTTTGTTTGGTTTTTTTTTGGGGGGGGGGGGGGGGATGGGGGATAAGTTAGAGCGAGGTTACAGTGAAAGTTTTAAGCTTGGAATAGTTTCCCGTAAGATTTAAAAGTTGTATTTTAAAAGAAAAATGTATCTTAAAGCTATTAAGAATCACTTGCTATATCTGTAAGATTTTTCAACATAATTTTTTTGTCTGAACGGTTATCAGGTATTTTTTTTCGAAAGTTCGATAGAAGACTAAAAAAATTCACTATTTTATGAAAGGGTAGACTAGAATATGTCAATTTCAAAAATTTAAATATCTCGTAGCTTCATACTACCAATTGAGTATAAAACAAGTATATAAGTTTAAAAAAGAAATTCTTAGATTAAACACCTACATTTAACTTTAAAAGGTCATAACAGTTTAAAACAATACAAATCTACACACACAAAAAACTGGCTTAATTTCAACTGGTTATCAACCCGAATCGCTATAAGATCATATATAAGCTCACCTGTGTCGAGGGGTCGTGTGAGGTTCATGTATTGTCTTGGCGTCCGCAATTACAAAAAGATCTTTTCTGAAATTACTCGACCAAATGTTACCAAATGATTTTTCAAGAGTGAATCTAGGAAAAACAATATTCATCAACAAACATGACCACTGTCTGTTAAAATGTATTTGAGTTTTTAGTTACAGCCGATTCCATTGAGTATGTAGGCAAAGGTAATATCTTTGGTTAGCTTGCTTGTTAGCTAAACCGTGAAGTCATTGTTAGGTAAGGTATACTACCCTCCTTTCGAAGTAGCCTGGTCCTACAGACAGAAAGATGTGTCATTTGTCGGACTAGTCTACTCTTAAAGTAGGGTAGTTTACTAAACCTAACAATGACTTTTCTGTTCAGCAAGCAAGATAACCAAAGATATTCCCTTTGTCTACACACTCATTGAAATCGGCTTTAATATTTTAAAAGTTCAAGCAATTAGGGCAAAACTTACCGAGTAAAAAAAATCAAAAGGTAATGTCTATCTACCTTGTACATTTCAGAAAATTCAGATCAGATAACGAAACTGGGTCCAGCAACATTTATAAGCAATTTAAGATTTTGACCCTCACAGTTTCCGTTGACCACAAATATTCTCGTTACAACGAATCATTTTAAATACAAAAATACCATTTGCAGCCTTTTGTTTATCTATAAATATATGTAAACGGATAGAGTTATGAAAGGCAGCAGGGTCACCAGGGTGAGGAGTCCATGTCATCTGAAATAAATGCTAAGCATAGATCTAGAAAGCGACAGATAATCATGACATTAAAAAAACTCCCTTTTTTTCGACTTTTTTCGAACAAATTGACACATAAAATGAATTATATAGTATTGTGGAATTTTTAACTTGTGTTCAATTCATTGGTTACACCTTTTACTAGGATAACAATCATGTCAAGTATGAGCTGGGTAAAATATTTCAGAAAAGAAGATGGAAATGTGAAAGTTTCCGTGCGTCAGGTGCAACAGCATACGAACAGCTAACATGCCTCGTCAGGGTGGAAGCTAAAAAGTCCACGAAAATTTGATTTAAAACCTTTATTCGTTCCAACAAAGTTATTGAGATTTTGTTGAGGATTTAACCATCTACGACAACAAGAATTTTTTTTTTAGAATTTACAGCTCTTCTATAAATATATGCAAAGCAAAGCATTGATCAAATTGCTTGCTATAATTGTTTGGATGTTTGTAAACGACAGGTAAGTAGTCTGTTTACTATATACTAGAATTTGTTTGGACAATAAACATTAACTTCAATTCCTGTCAGTTTGTATTTGTCCAATCAAATCCCAGTATGTATTGAAACTCCGCCTACCTATTGTTTGAAAACATCTAAGCAAACATAGCAAGCAAGTCAATCAAAGTTTTTTTTTTGCATGCTTTTATAGAAGAGCTATACTATATAATGCAAAGAAGCGTTTAAGTCTTTCGCCAAAAAATACTATCAATTTCTTTTTGTCCTATGTAAACTTCCGTACCATTTCCTTCCATTCATCATCATTAAATTGAACTGTAAAATATTTCTTGGTACCTTCTTAATTCCTTTATAAGTCTTATGTAAACATAATTATGGCAGTAACTGTTGTGAGCACAAGATTCACTGCACACTTTTAAAGTTCTGCTTCATCAAACATTAAAATGTGAACTTAAGTTTTGAGACTTTTTTAATCGACACGATTGGGATTTTTGTATATGATAACATGGTTTAACTATTAGTTGAAAATTCGGCTTTGAACTAGCTTTCAGTACCTGCGAGCATTCGTTGTTCAATAATGTGTGTCTTTGTGTTATTATTTTATGTGATAAATTGTTGTGTTGGTACACCACTGTAACAATGAAGGAGGAAATGAGGAGGGTTGGTTGGGTGGAAGTGGGGAGGGGTATGCGGAGCGCTAACAAACATGTCTATGCGGCATGGGCTTTGATCATTGTTGAAGCATCAATGTAAGGGGCATTTAATATCTTAATAAAACTATTCTTATTTTAGATTCTTTATATTGTTATCTGATATTTGACGAAAGATGTTGCCCTTTTATGTAATTATGTAATACAAGTTACGATCATTTCAAAACACATATTAAACAGCCAAATTGATGCACAAGAGCTAAAATATGAGTCATAGATCCTATTGACAACAATTATCTGCCCAATTTTATTGATTTTGTAACATTTGTTTCAAATATGACTAACTTCTTATCCAAAATCACCAGCACCGTATCAGGACCCACCAGCACAATGACAGAACCCACCAGCACAGTATCAGGACATGAATAAATTGAGAAAATGCTAAATTTTAATAAATTGCAATGTTTTTTTCACAAAATAGTTTTGTCGTGTGGATTGCGGTATAGAAAGCGGACTCTATGAGCATTTTTGTTTTATTTTTTCAGTTCTAGATTTTCTGAAAATGAGTATTTTTGTGTTACGCTTACTGTAACAGTTTAGAGGGCCAACTTTTTTATGGTTTACATATGAACCTATAAGAAACAAAATTGAAAAATCTCAACGGTTTTCTTCCATTTTTTATGAGTGAAAACGTCAAAAATCATCATTTTCGTCTTTGTTTACATTTTTTCATTGATCACCAGCACCCGTCAGGACCGAATCACCAGCACAGAACGTTCTCTCGCAGGACAACCATACCCACCGTGTATACTATACCTATAACAATATCTTGATCTAAATTTAAAAGGTCAGATGAGACTTTAAACTAAAGCACGTATACTATTTACAGTGTGTAGGTAATGGTTTTATTTTACTTGCTATTTCTTTTTTGTAGCCACGAATGATATCCCCAGATCGAGTTTTAACTATAGCTTTTCTATTTTTCATATGAAATTCATATCCTGTTAGCTTAATAGTGTCAATATCATCAGTTTTTGGTTTTAACTCGTGTTATACATGTGCCTACATGGTCCAACTAACACAGTCCTGTTCACAAACACCATGATGGTACTTTTGGATAGCCTTCAAGGGTTGGCTCACTGCTCGACAAAAAGTAGACGTAGTATTAGATTGGGTAAGGATGCCAGGTTATATTTTTGGAAAGCGAAAATTAATCTCTTATTCAGAATAAGTCCTTGATAAAGAAGCCGTATTGCATTTTATTCGGAAAAGTGATCGTATTGACTTTAAGAAAGACTTTTTGCTTTCTTTTTTTGAACTAATGTAGTTTAGTTTGTTAATGAGTAAGCTTTTTGACGTAGGACTGTTGCAGTGGCGGATCCAGGGGGGGGGGGGGGGGGGTCCGGGGGTTGGAACCCCCCTTTTTTTTGGCCGATCAATGCATTTGAATGGGAGCATATAGTTGGAACCCCCCCTTTACTCTTTTTAAAATGGCTGGATCCGCCACTGTGTTGTTTATTTTATTTGGGAAATTATGAACTTTCTTTTTCTATAAATATTGGTACAAATCTATTATTATTCAATGTTGTTGTTGCATGTCTTTATACTTATATAGAATAACGAGAGACATATATATATATATGTCTCTGGTATTGGTATAACATATTATACTAAGGAGAGGACCATCTAAATACAATAACTTGTGTCTGATCCTTTTTGTTAAATGCAACTACAAATAAAAATATGTTAAAACGAAAACTATTGGAAAGGACTTTGTTAATACAATTTATCTTTGTTGTATAATTAAAAATATCCACATGCTTGCACTTGTCCTAAATTTAAGACAACATTAACATCGGAAATTCATAATCTCGATCTCGTTTTCTAAGTTCGAATGACATCTTAAACTCAATGTACTAAATTCAAGACAACATTTAAGAAATTTACAAATATTCATGATTCAAACAATTTTTTTCTAGGGTTGAATTACATCTTTTACTTGCACTAAATTTAAGACCTGACCTTCCGTAAATGTACAAACATTCAAACAAATTCGGTGAATGGTATTATTTTCTTATCAATAGATTCTGCATACTGTAAGCAATCAAATTTTCAAAAACAAAAAGATTTGAAATGTTTGCCCATTGTGTGGCGCTCAACTGATTGACAAAATTGATGGACTCATAGACATGAATACACATTCAATTGCCAGGTAATAGCCCTCTTCGACAAGTCGAAGATTCTGAGTAAAAAAATGTTTTCGTAAAAGTTACGATCTTTAATATTCAATTGCCGGGTAATTTGGTTTGGTATCAGGTCCGTTCGCGCCCAATATACTTTCGCACCCTACACGTTCGCACCTCGCACGTTCGCACCCAAGGTCCGTTCGCACTCTACACGTTCGCGCCCAATTTTAATTCAAATTCCAGTTGAATAATTGGAAAATCATCATTGTTGTTTTTAATTGCTTTCGTGTAAATACTGAATGTATTTATAGCTTGGTATGAGTAAAATATTGAAGATTATAAATGAAAAACACAAAAGATAATTGTTTTTAACAGCTTGGTCCCTTTGATCTGAAACAATGAAACAATAAAATATAGCAATACACTATTATAACCAAAACATGATAAAATTTATTCAAGACTCAAAAAAAAAAAAAAAAAAAAAAAACGTAGTCAGAATCTCACTTCATTTTGAAACAAGTCAATGAAACAAAGTTATACATACATGTTATAGTAATACACTAACCAAAACATGATAAAGAGTTATTCAACACAAAATAAAACGTTGACAGAATCCCACTTTATTTAGAAAGGAATAATTTTTTTTAACAATACACTATCCAAAACATGATTAAGATTTATTCAACACAAAACCAGGTGCTCCGCAAGGCGCAGCTTTATACGACCGCAGAGGTCGAACCCTGAACAGTTGGGGCAAGTATGGACAAAACATTCAAGCGTGATACAGCTCTGAATTTGGATTGTGATCAAATTTTTGACATTACATGGTTTTTTTTTACACAAAACAAATGTCAAGATTTTACAAATCAATTAAAGATTTCTTCTTCAAACTTTTTAAATCTAAAATTAAATAGTTGACACAGCATAGGTTTCTGACACAGAATGAATGTGGTCTAATGAACTTAAAAGTTTTTTTTTTTGCCTTTGAGCAATTCACTATGCTGTTGAATATTAATCCTCTCAAAAAAATGTTTGAAGAAATTTTCTTTTTATTTATGAAATCTGAAATGAGAAAAATTTAAACCCCCCCCCCCCTTTTTTTCACATCCCCGTTTCCCTTTTTCCAAAACTGATATCAATTCAAATTTCTAATGGAGTTTGCAACAATAACTACTCTTTTAAATACATCATAAAATATTAAAATGTAAAAAAACTGCTTGTTATCACTGAATGGTAAAGATTATTTTAATTTATCAGTTGGTAGTAAAAAGTGAATATACATTGTATATTGTATATAACAAAGATTTAAGTTGATTCTGGACAAAGAAAGATAACTCCAATTAAAAAAAAATCTTGCTATTGCACAATATTTTGCAATTAGATATTTCTTGCTTACTATTCTGGACAAAGAAAGATAACTCTAATTAAAAAAAAATTTGCTATTTCACAATATTGTGCAATTAGATATTTCTTGCCATTGCGCAATACTGTGTAATTGAAAAGACTTGCTATTGCACAATACTTAATATAATAATTTTAGATCCTGATTTGGACCAACTTGAAAACTGGGCCCATAATAAAAAATCTAAGTACATTTTTGGATTCAGCATATCAAAGAACCCCAAGATTTCAATTTTTGTTAAAATCAGACTAAGTTTAATTTTGGACCCTTTGGACTTTAGTGTAGACCAATTTGAAAACAGGACCAAAAATGAAGAATCTACATACAAAGTTAGATTTGGTATATCAAAGAACCCCATTTATTCAATTTTTGATGAAATAAAACAAAGTTTAATTTTGGACCCCGATTTGGACCAACTTGAAAACTGGGCCAATAATCAAGAATCTAAGTACATTTTTAGATTCAGCATATCAAAGAACCTAACTGATTCATTTTTTGTCAAAATCAAACTAAGTTTAATTTTGGACCCTTTGGACCTTAATGTAGACCAATTTGAAAACGGGACCAAAAGTTAAGAATCTACATACACAGTCATGACAGTTAGATTCGGCATATCAAAGAACCCCAATTATTCAATTTTGATGAAATCAAACAAAGTTTAATTTTGGACCCTTTGGGCCCCTTATTCTGTTGGGACCAAAACTCCCAAAATCAATACCAACCTTCCTTTTATGGTCATAAACCTTGTGTTTAAATTTCATAGATTTCTATTTACTTAAACTAAAGTTATTGTGCGAAAACCAAGAATAATGCTTATTTGGGCTCTTTTTTGGCCCCTAATTCCTAAACTGTTGAAACCAAAACTCCCAAAATCAATCCCAACCGTTCTTTTGTGGTCATAAACCTTGTGTCAAAATTTCATAGATTTCTATTAACTTAAACTAAAGTTATAGTGCGAAAACCAAGAAAATGCTTATTTGGGCCCTTTTTGGCCCCTAATTCCTAAAATGTTGGGACCAAAACTCCCAAAATCAATACCAACCTTCCTTTTGTGGTCATAAACCTTGTGTTAAAATTTCATAGATTTCCATTCACTTTTACTAAAGTTAGAGTGCGAAAACTAAAAGTATTCGGACGACGACGACGCCGACGACGCCAACGTGATAGCAATATACGACGAAAAATTTTTCAAATTTTGCGGTCGTATAAAAATGCTGTATCACTTTATTTTGAGACAATGAAAACAATAATACATATAAGAATACTACTTGATTACAAAGTTGAAATTGGGCGCGAACATGTAGGGTGCGAACGGTCTTTGGGTGCGAACATGTAGGGTGCGAAAGTGAAAGGGGGCGAACATGAGTGGGTGCGAACGGACCCGGATTTTTGGTTTGTGAACAGAGCGATGTTGCTTCACTTTGCTTAACACCCAGCGCCAAATTATTCCTCAATTTGAGGTCGATCTTAAAAATGAAGTTTTGGCCATATGATATCATATAAAAGATGGACAAATTCTCATTGTCAAAGACCTTATCATGAAGTTCATCTGTTCACTAGTGCATGTAAAAAGGTCAACTCACTTTACACATTTCGCTCCTTGTAAGGATGTGTATAATAGACTTTACAAATCCTTACATGTATTAAAGGTCAAAGATATTTTATATTGTGTATGTTGAATTTTACAAGGAGCAAGGATCAAGATACTAGGCAAACACCATAAAATGATTAAAAAAATCATTAATTAAGAGCTATAACTCCTATAAGGAGTCAATAAATTGCTTCAGTCATATTGGCATTTTGTAGATTTTGTGTTCTGCTATAATTTTCACAATTTACATCTCTGTTTACCTACATTTTGTATTTTAATTTTCCAGATATAAATAAGCAAGTCCTTTTCCTTTGCTTTTTGTGTGTGTGTTTTTTTTTTCTGTGCATGTACTGCTCCATGGCATGAATAAACTATATATATCCTATATGTTTCTCTAAAACATTAAATTTTAAAAAAATCATCCTTTCATGTCGAGAATGGCATAGTGATTGGAGCAATGACAGAGGGCTCTGCTGGAGTAAACAATTAGATTGTATTGCAAATAAGGACTTATCCTAGTTATTTGGTTTAAACATCATTTAATATATACACAGGGAAGGTACACATTTTCTTTTGCAACACTTATTCATCCCCAAACTTCAAAGGGTTTTAAAGATAGATAGCTGGAAAAAATTGGTGAACATAAACACAGGTACGGCTAAGTTGATCCAAGTTTTTGACCATAACTTTCACTGTACTGTTTTCTTACTTGTACAAGACACACTTTCTAGTAGAGGTGGATAAATATGACAAATTTAAAACCAAAACCACAGCAAAATAAAAACTAAGAAAACAGAACACACTTTTGTGCATTTGCATAGGATGACTAATTTTGAATACATTTCCTGACTAAACTCCAAGAGGTTTGAATGTTAGAGATTGTAGACAATTTGTTGAGAATGAATAGTCAGGCTGATAACCATAGGACTTCTGCTGATTTCAGCTACTGTCTATCAATAATTCTTTTCAAGATAATTAGCAATTACCATAAAATTGGTAAAAAAAAACCAGTTTCAGGGGAATTACTCTTTTAAAGGATCAACTGACGAGTTCATAAATGGTTTGAAAGTTAGATTTTTATATAGATCTTGTTTTTCTATTATTTTTCACTATATATCTACTAAATTTTACAAGACAAAAAGCAAACACATTACAATTTGTCAAAAGAGCACGATTTAAGGGCAATAACTCATAAAGAGAGTTGTCTCAGTGATATTTTTGGTGAAATAAAAAGTACCAGTTGGTTGAGCTGGGCATTTTTAACTTGTTTACCAGTCTTATTTTTCTCTTTCTATTATATCACATACGTACATGTATTTTACCCTTATGTTCTCTTTTTAGCAATGGTAGCCATGTTGGTTGATAAGCAGCAGGAGCAAAAGCACAAACTTGATCCAAAGATACCTGAGAGTCCAGTGGTAGATATCCTTAGAATCATTCAGTATAACTTTGGTTAAAGTTGGTACTATGGTTTGAAAGAACAAAAGGCTCTCAAGAGCCTGAATCGCTCACCTGTTATTTTTTGATTTTCAATACATATTAATGAGTGTCTTAAAAATTCCATTTAAATGTTCTTTGTATCTGTTATATTTTCTTCAAATTGAATAAAATGCATTTTAACCCCTACGATTCATTTGTGTCATAGTGGCTATGTTTCTTGACGTACAAGGAAATAAAATACAAAATTTATACTAGATATTCTGAAACTCATTCAGCCTATGTTTTGCTGAAATTGATATAGCAGTCTTAAAGCTAGCATCTAGATGAACAAATTCAGAAAAAAATGTCTTTAAAGGGCAGTAAGTCCTTAATAGGTCGATTGACAATTTTGGTCATATAAACTTTTTTGTAGATCTTACTTTACAGTTTACCTTTATCATTAATAATATTCAAGATAATAACTAAAAACTTCAAAATTTCCTAAAAATTACCGATTTAGTGGCGCAACAATGGGTTGTTAGATTCATCTGAAAATTTCTGGGCTGATAGAACTTTACCTAATGAACACTTTTACCCCATGTCAGATTTGCTCTAAATGCTTTAGTTTTTTGAGATATAAGCCAAAAACTGCATTTTACCCCTATGTTCTATTTTTAGCCATGACAGCTATGTTTTTAGATAAAACAGAAAAATAAACAAAAACTTTATTCTAGTTTCCTAAGGATCATCCAGCTAAAGTTTTGAAAGAATTAGTTAAGTAGATTTGAGGAGAAGATGTTTGAAATACTAGTAGTTTACACCAGATGGACGACGACTGATGCCAAGTGATGGCTAACGCTCACAGTTCCTTTGGAACAGTGACCTAAAAATTGTCAGCTCCACATATCTCCTGTACATAATACCAAAACTACTGTTTATTAACAGGATTCTGTAAACTTCATTCATGTCAATTCAACAAACAGTGAACATTATGAATGCAAGTAGTAATATTTTGTATACAGGCTCATTAAATGAAGCAAGAAAAAAGTCTGCATCAAGTAATGATAATGTAGTCAGCAACCATCAAATAGAATAGTTACTAAATGAAAACAGTCGAAGAAGTTGAATTCAGAGGGTGTCAATCATCAGCTTCCAGAAATGTTAAATGAAAATCACTCTGTCCAACAGTGTCTGATCATAATGGCAAGAAGATATGATCATCTGTTACAAAAAATGTATATAATTAAATGGAATTTGTTCGTCAACACAACACACTACTCTGATTTAATGACCTCCCACTCCTTGATTTTCATTCTGTCATGAACCCTGCTGAGTGACTTTACCCAGTTATTCAAAATAGGAAAAATCAGATTTGCCCAGATGTTACAGTATGGAGAATATTGGTCATAAGAACTTAAGAATAGAGCTGAGAAAACTGCACTGACCCCATAGGAGAAGTTAGTATAAACTCACACTAAAAAGAAGAACAACTTATATTTCCATTCTTTATTCATGGAAACAGAAGACTGCTGCTGTAATACTCATTTCAAATATCTTTCTTTTAAAACAGTTGTATATTGTTTGTCATAATGTAAATGCATGTTGATTCTAAGTTCCTGTACATTCAATTTTCATTTCCAACAACATATAACTTTGTATAGAGACAAAAACAAAAGCACCATGACCTTCATAAAAGTTTTATCATAACATCTGTTGAATATGTTCATAACCTGCACTCATAAGATACTGAAACGTATCATCATCTTTAAGTAATCCTAGGTCATCTGACTGTAGCAATGAATCTAGCTCTGGTAAAAATGATGGCAAATTTTGTCCTGGAAAAGTAAAAAGTGAATAAACACTGTGTTTTCCCATGTCAATCACAAACATGCAGTATCAATGTCAAAGGCTGTCATAAATAGGTTTATTTTTACTTTATAATTTAAACATAATTATACTGACAGAAAACATAAATTTCAATGCATGCTTAAAATCACCCAATACTTTTGTTTACTAGTTTTCACCTTACTTAGTATTTCATTCTATTATGCTTTAATAGGCTGTTTTTGGCATTTTATTGTGTTTTAATACACTGTCAAGACATCTTCATTTAAATGCTACATTATAAACATTGTCCCCACATGGTTGGGTCATTTAACTGATGGGTACATGAACATGTAAAGTGTATTGACCTTTAGCAAGCTTACATACCCTGAGCCCCTTGATAAAATATGAAGGTACTATACAATAGAAACCGATTAATTTTATCTGTAATTTTTAGTTCCAGAGATAATTGTAATACAAATTTGTTGGGACAGACAAACCAACATAAAACATATCTCCTTTCAGAGCAGGGGTATAAAAAGCATATGATGATGTAAATTTCCAAAGAATTTTAATTGGAATTAAGTGCCTCCAATACAAAAATATAGCATGCGGTATGATCACCCATGACTGAAGACCAAATGGCACAGAAGTTAACAGCAATCGCCAACAACAATCATCAAAACCCATACCCCATAGCAACGCTCCATCATTTGCCTTCCATCGACATTAAAACAAGACAAAAGACAACCACAGATGAGGTTCCAGAGATAGGCCAGCACATAAACATCATTAAAACAAGACAAAAAACAACCACAGATGAGGTTCCAGAGATAGGCCAGCACATAAACATCATTAAAACAAGACAAAAGACAACCACAGATAAGGTTCCAGAGATAGGCCAGCACATAAACATCATTAAAACAAGACAAAAGACAACCACAGATAAGGTTCCAGAGATAGGCCAGCACATAAACGTCATTAAAACAAGACAAAAGACAACCACAGATGAGGTTCCAGAGATAGGCCAGCACATAAACATCATTAAAACAAGACAAAAGACAACCACAGATGAGGTTCCAGAGATAGGCCAGCACATAAACATCATTAAAACAAGACAAAAGACAACCACAGATGAGGTTCCAGAGATAGGCCAGCACATAAACATCATTAAAACAAGACAAAAGACAACCACAGATGAGGTTCCAGAGATAGGCCAGCACATAAACATCATTAAAACAAGACAAAAGACAACCACAGATGAGGTTCCAGAGATAGGCCAGCACATAAACATCATTAAAACAAGACAAAAGACAACCACAGATGAGGTTCCAGAGATAGGCCAGCACATAAACATCATTAAAACAAGACAAAAGACAACCACAGATGAGGTTCCAGAGATAGGCCAGCACATAAACATCATTTAAACAAGACAAAAGACGACCACAGATGAGGTTCCAGAGAGAGGCCAGCACATAAACGTCATTAAAACAAGACAAAAGACAACCACAGATGAGGTTCCAGAGATAGGCCAGCACATAAACATCATTAAAACAAGACAAAAGACAACCACAGATGAGGTTCCAGAGATAGGCCAGCACATAAACATCATTAAAACAAGACAAAAGACAACCACAGATGAGGTTCCAGAGATAGGCCAGCACATAAACTTCATTAAAACAAGACAAAAGACAACCACAGATGAGGTTCCAGAGATAGGCCAGCACATAAACGTCATTAACACAAGACAAATGACGACCACAGATGAGGTTCCAGAGATAGGCCAGCACATAAACATCATTAACACAAGACAAAAGACAACCACAGATGAGGTTCCAGAGATAGGCCAGCACATAAAATGTTGTTGGATTTAATTTAACTTTACATTGCACTTACTGCACACATTCTGTAAGGCATTATACGCTGAACTTACCCTCTCTGTAAGCTAAATCTATTACTTTGAAGAAAATTGTATCCTTAAGTACATCTTGTGGATCTATAGCCTGGTCATATACCCAACTGAAAAAATAATCAAAGCTATAATATTGGTTAAATTTAACTAACTGTTTGAAATAAAATTTACAGTTGGTATCATTTCAGCCACGTTCTGTGGCTTCATTGTCATTTGTTGAATATTAATTTTCATGGATTTGGTAGGTAAAGTTAAACCCTGAATTCAAATGTTCAATGAAGATCTGGTACACATTTTCTGTAGGTGTATATGTAGACTTTGGAAAACATCCACAAAAATACATATGAAATACAAGTTTTTCTGAATCCATGAAAATAGATGACCCAACAATTCAAGATTTATAACTAATGCCTTCTCGTTATTAAAAGAATTTATACATGAAGAAGGGTTTAAACTAACTGGATATAGATTTTTTTATTGAAGAAACACTTAGCTCTTTATCTTTTAAACTTGAATGTTATATAATTAAAATCAAAAACTTTGCCATCTGAATTCTGAATGGCCAGACAGTTTAAGTCAGGATGAAACTGTTTAAGGTATTTAAAGGATGCTGGGTACCTAGCGATAGAGATAATTCACTTGATGGTTTAGCATAGGTAAATAAGCCAAGAAGTATCAATTTTAAAATGCTATTGTTTTTGTTTGTTTTGATACATACTACAGGGTAACTTCTACAGTTAATGAAAAGAAAAGGTCAACCATAAACAACAATTTTAAGGTACAACACATGTAGAAAAAATTCTCTGAAACAAAAGACTGACCGAGAAAAGAGACTTTTCTTTTGTCATATATCTGATTATTCTTCTAGCATAATGAGATGTATTTATAGTTTCAATACTTGAAAATATGTTAATGTATACAAAAAGTTCATTCAAAAATTTAAAAAGATGGTTACATATCATATTCTTTTTTCTTTTCATTACTTTTTTTTTAAAACAATTGTATTTGTGCACAAAAATTTAAAATAAAATGTGAAGTATTTGTCCGATAATGGTGTCAAACTAAAAACTATTGATCTTCCTCTTACACAACATGTATTGTTTAATTCTAATTTTTAATATGATGCAAAGCTGAGAGTAACAAGAACAATACCAAGTCTGGACCTTCATCACATGGTTCTGTTTTGAAGAATAGCCTTCATCACCACAAAGATTGCAAAATTATACAAATACAATGTATATAGTAAATCTAAGGATTTGTTAAAGTCCTATCAAATTATTTCTTTTCCACTGCAGGATTAGCAAGCCATTGTCTCTACTACGACAAATCAGTAAGATATAAGAATAGAGATCCAATGTACCCTGCATTGCACATACTTTATCTATCCAAGGGCAATCACTAAAAAAATACTTTGCTTTGTTTGTTCTTATAAACATTTTACAAATATCATTGAGAAATGCAGGCTTGAGAGCAAATACAATGCAATTTCTAATATAATTAAAATTTCCAAAGGGCATAACTCTTATAAAAAAAATATTTGGTCGGCACAGATTTTTCAATCTTGTAAGATGCATTGCTGATATAAACAATACAAGGTTCATAAAATTCTGGCAAAATTTGTACACATGAGAGCACAAACAATGAATTTTTTCATATAATCAATATTTCCAAGTGGCATAACTCTTTTAAAAAAATGACTGGCACTGGTTTTGAAGCTTATTTGAGACATTGCTGATATAAACTTATGATATTAGTTTTATAAACATCTGCCAAGAATTGTACATTTAAGAACACTAACAAGATGGACGGAAGAACATTATATCTGTGTTGCCTGCAACACGTCTTGCAGGGGACAAAAATATACAATTAAATCCAATAAAAAAAGAAAATCTCTGACTTTCTTCCTTTATTAATTATACTATTAAATTTTTGGGAATAAAGAAAAATCTTTTCTATCCAAGTCAAAAAATGTATATAGAAAATTTAAAATGTGTCTTTTGATCAATAAAAATTGATGTAAATTAATTGCATTATTACATAAAATATTTTCAAAAAGATATATCATCATAAAAACCTACAAAATTTTAGACACAACATCCAAATCCTTAAAAAGATGAACCATCTAGTTTGATTGTTAAAAAAACACTCTTATATCCTATTGACTGGTAGTTAACCTTACAAACACAAAATGAATTCTTTTTTTAAAAAAACATGCAGTTCTAAGGAATGATTGTTAAAAAGCACTCATATACCCTATTGACTGGAAGTTAACCTTTCAAACATCACAAAATGATATTCTTTGTGTGAAAAATGCAGGTTGAGTGTATAATAATTAGGTTGAACTATAAAAAAAGACTTGTTTATTTTGAAAACATTTATCTATAATTGAGTATTTAGAACTGAAAACTGGAACCTAAGCCTATTATTGTTCTATTTGTGAATTATTTTTAACACTTTATAATTCATGTTAATAAGCCGCTTTACAATTAACTGAGTCCTGTAACAATATGTGGTAGGAGACACAAAAGTCATATTCAATGTATTTACTGTAAATTATATTTGACCAACAAAGGTAAATATTTAATTCATATGACAATGACCTGACATCTATTTACATTAACTATTGTCAGTAGCTTTAAAACAAGCATAGTGGTATTAAAATATTGGAACATTTTCATTTCAATGAAACAAATACAACTGAAGGTCAATATATTTAACATCCTTGATATTTTTTTTTCAATATTTGATACTTTGTTATTTTCCAAATGTCTTTTTCATAAACCCTTTAATATTACACAGCTACTTTTGCATAGGTACTATTTCTATACCAAAAATCTGTGTAACTGGAAATTTACTTTTAATATTCAGTACTATTTTGTTACTGTAAAATTATTGGAAAATTTAGATACCTGTACTTTATAGTAATTAATTTGTACTTGAAATTTAAGTACTACATATTTTTGGTTACACCATTACATTTTCAGCATTTTGAAAGTATGTCTATTTCAAATATCTTAAAGTTATGATTTTCAAACATAGAATATCATGATTGCTTTTGGTATTATTACTGTATCAAAATTTTTAGTACAAATCAAGTACTGTCAAATACAGGTACATAAAAAGTACAATAATTTTAGAGTTAAGAAATAGTACTAAATATTAAAAGTTAATTTCTAGTACTTCAGACTTTCAGTACAGATATAGTGCCTATGCAAAAGTAGCAGTGTAACATACATCATATACATTGTTTTATCAGGGCTATTATAGAAATTAAATTTAGTAGGGTGTCAGTGACACTGTTCTACAAAAAGATAAGGTTGTTTATGACCATTTAATATACTGACTGTAATGATTGAAATGCTTCAACAGTTGTTTTTCAATGCCTTACAAAATTACATAGATATAGGAAGATGGGGTATGAGTGCCAATATGAAAAATCTCAATCCAACTCACAATTTATAACAGTAAACCATTATATATCAAGGTATAGTCTTAAACTCAGAGACTTGGCTCAAACTGAACAGCAAGAAATAAAAGGCCCCAAAAATTAATAGTGTAAAACCATTCAAATGGGAAAACCAAAGGTCTAATCTATATAAATAAACTATTATCACAGAGATATGTCTCGCTTAATTTCGATAAATTGCAAATGTTGAAATTAAAAAAGCAACACATTTACATGTTAGTTTTGTAAATCTTCAAAGTCAATGAACCATGACAGAAGGTACATGGCTGAACAATCTCCATTGAAATCAGATGTGCCAATGCTAATACAACCCCATACCAAATACCATTAACTTATCATAAGTAGTTCTCTTTAAACCAACATAAACTAATATATGTCAACTAAGCTAAATTTCAAAGTCAATAAACCATAACTGAGGGGGCGGGGTAAAATAACCTCCATGGTAATGAGATGTGCCAATGCTAATACAACTGTATACCAAACATCATTAACTTACCTATAGTGGTTTCCAATAAACTGACCTAATCACAAACTAATACATAACTAGAGGCTCTAAAGAGCCTGTGTCGCTCACCTTGGTCTTTGTGAATATTAAACAAAGGAAGCAGATGGATTCATGACAAAATTGTGTTTTGGTGATGGTGATGTGTTTAAATTGTACATCTTACTTTACTAAACAGTTTTGCTGCTTACAATTATCTCTATCTATAATGAACTTGGCCCAGTAGTTTCAGTGGAAAATGTTAATAAAAATTTACAAATTTTATGAAAATTGTTAAAAATTGACTATAAAGGACAATAACTCCTTAGGGGGTCAATTGACCATTTCGGTCATGTTTGACTTATTTGTAAATCTTACTTTGCTGAACATTATTGCTGTTTACAGTTTATCTCTATCTATAATAATATTCAAGATAATAACCAAAAACAGCAAAATTTCCTTTAAATTACCGATTCAGGGGCAGCAACCCAACAACGGGTTGTCCGATTCATCTGAAAATTTCAGGGCAGACAGATGTTGACCTGATGAACAATTTTACCGCTGTCAGATTTGCTCTAAATGCTTTGGTTTTTGAGTTATAAGCCAAAAACTGCATTTTACCCCTATGTTCTATTTTTAGCCGTGGCGGCCATCTTCATTTGATGGCCGGGTCGTTGGACACATTTTTTAAACTAGATACCCCAAAGATGATTGTGGCCAAGTTTGGATTAATTTGGCCCGATAGTTTCAGAGGAGAAGATTTTTTGTAAAAGATAACTAAGATTTACGAAAAAATGGTTAAAAATTAACTATAAAGGGCAATAACTCCTACAGGGGTTAACTGACCATTTCGGTAACGTGACTTATTTGTAAATCTTACTTTGCTGAACATTATTGCTGTTTACAGTTTATCTCTTTCTATAATAATATTCAAGATAATAACCAAAAACAGCAAAATTTCCTTAAAATTACCAATTCAGGGGCAGCAACCCAACAATGGGTTGTCCAATTCATCTGAAAATTTCAGGGCAGATAGAACTTGACCTGATTAACAATTTTACCCCTGTCAGATTTGCTCTAAATGCTTTGGTTTTTGAGTTATAAGCCAAAAACTGTATTTTACCCCTATGTTCTATTTTTAGCCATGGCGGCCATCTTGGTTGGTTGACCGGGTCACCGGACACATTTTTTAAACTAGACACCCCAATGATGATTGTGGCCAAGTTTGGATTAATTTTGCCCAGTAGTTTAAGAGGAGAAGATTTTTGTAAAAGATTACTAAGATTTACGAAAAATGGTTAAAAATTGACTATAAAGGGCAGTAACTCCTAAAGGGGTCAACTGACCATTTCAGTCATGTTGACTTATTTGTAAATCTTACTTTGCTGAACATTATTGCTGTTTACAGTTTATCTCTTACTTTGCTGAACATTATTGCTGTTTACAGTTTATCTCTATCTATAATAATATTCAAGATAATAAACAAAAACAGTAAAATTTCCTTAAAATTACCAATTCAAGGGCAGCAACCCAACAACGAGTTGTCCGATTCATCTGAAAATTTAAGAGCAGATAGATCTTGACCTAATAAACAATTTTACTCAGTTAGATTTGCTCTAAATGCTTTGGTTTTTGAGTTATAAGCCAAAAACTGCATTTTACCCCTATGTTCTATTTTTAGCCATGGCGGCCATCTTGGTTGGTTGACCGGGTCACCGGACACATTTTTTAAACGAGACACCCCAATGATGATTGTGGCCAAGTAGTTTCAGAGGAGAAGATTTTTGTAATAGATTACTAAGATTTACTCAATGGTTAAAATTGACTATAAAGGGCAATTACTCCTAAAGGGGTCAACTGACCATTTCAGTCATGTTGACTTATTTGTAAATCTTACTTTGCTGAACATTATTGCTGTTTACAGTTTATCTCTGTCTATAATAATATTCAAGATAATAAACAAAAACAGTAAAATTTCCATAAAATTACCAATTCAGGGGCAGCAACCCAACAACAGATTGTCCGATTCATCTGAAAATTTCAGGGCAGATAGATCTTGACCTGATGAACAATTTAACCCCCGAGTTAGATTTGCTCTAAATAATTTGGTTTTTGAGTTATAAGCCAAAAACTGCATTTTACCCCTATGTTCTATTTTTAGCCATGATGGCCATCTATGTTGGTTGACTGGGTCACCGGACACATTTTTTAAACTAGATACCCCAATGATGATTGTGGCCAAGTTTGGTTAAATTTGGCCCAGTAGTTTCAGAGGAGAAGATTTTTGTAAAAGTTAACGCCGGACGACGGACGCAGGACGACGCCGGACGCCAAGTGATGGGAAAAACTCACTTGGCCCTTCGGGCCAGGTGAGCTAAAAATGAAGCAAAACTTTTAGAGTCAATAGAACATAACTGAGGGGCGGGGACAAGTAATCTCCATGGTAATGAGATGGGCCAATAATAATACAACTGCATACCAAATATCTTTGACTTTCCACTAGTAGTTCACCATAAACTAGTACTAATCACAAACTAATACATTGTTTATGCTGCCGTCGCTGACGCTGCTGGAAACAGCATACCTATGTCTCATTTTTTGACTCATGAACAAGAAACCAGAATTACTTATGAACCACATCAACAAACAACAACAATACTGAACATCAGATTCCTTACTTAGGACAGGTGTAAACAATTGCAGCGAGATTAAACATTTTAATGGTACCAAATCTTCTCCCTTATCTGAAACAATAGTGTAACATTACAACATAGAAAGACACACTATAAAATATCAATTGGAATGGCTGAACTCAATAAAGTAATTGCTTCACTGAGCGCAGCTGGATATGACCGCAGAGGTCCAACCCTGAACAGTTGGGGCAAAAATGGACACAATATTAGCACTTGATACAGGTCCGAAAAAGGATTGTAATTAAATATTTAAATATTTGACACATAATAGGTTTTTGTCACTGAATAACTGTAGTCAAAGAACTTAGAATTGGATATATAATTTGAATTTATATTCAATTTTTTGCTTTTGTGCAATACCCTATGCTGTTGCTATTTGACACCCCCCCCCCCCCCTTTCCGTCCTTCTTTTTTTTTTTAAAACTGGAGCCTGTGTTGCTCACCTTGGCCTATGTGCATATCAAATAAAGGACACTGATGGTTTCATGACAAAATTTTGTTTTGGTGATGATGTGTTTGTAGATCTTACTTTCTGAACATTCTTGCTGCTTAAAATTATCTCTATCTATAATGAACTTGTGCCAGTTGAAAATATTTTGTAAAAATTTACAAAATTTATGAAAATAGGTAAAAACTGTACAGGGCAATAACTCCTTAAGGGTCAATTGACCATTTTGGTCATGTTGACTTATTTTAGGTCTTACTCTGATGTACATTATTGCTGTTTTACAGTTTTACATCTCTATCATTAATAATATTCAAGATAATAACCAAAAGCTGCAAAATTTTCTTAAAATTACCAATTCAGGGGCAGCAGTCTGAATGGTCTGAAAATTTCAGGGCAGATAATTCTTTACCTAATGAACAATTTTTACCATGTCAGATTTGCTCTAAATGCTTTGGTTTCGGAGATATGAGCCAAAAAGTGCATTTTACCCTATGTACCAAATTAGCCATGTCAGCCATCTTGGTTTGCGGGCGGGGTAATCAGAGGCAATTTTAAAACTAGATAACCTAATGATGATTGTGGACAAGTTTGGTTAAATTTGTCTAAGTAGTTTCAGAGGAGATTTTTGTAAAAGATTACAAAAATTTAAATGTTAAAAATTGACTATTAAGGGCAATAACTCCTTAAGAGATCAACTGACCATTTTAATCATGTTGACTTATTTGTAGATCTTACTTTGCTGAACATTATTGCTGTTTACAGTTTATCACTTTCTATAATACATTATTGCTGTTTACAGTTTATATCTATCTATAATAATATTCAAGACAAGAGTGCACACGCTGAAATGTCTCGCCTTCTATACTAATCATTGATATTATGTTGATAGTCCTAAGTAAAACGCTAAGCTTTATAACAACTGTACCATAAACTTAACATTAACCAAGATAACTAAACAAAGACCAATGAACCTTGAAAATGAGGTCAAGGTCAGATGAACCATGCCAGGCAGACATGTACAGCTAACAATGCTTCTATACAACATATTTAGTTGACCTATTACTTATAGTTTAAGAAAAATAGACCAAAACACAAAAACTTAACACTGTGCAATGAACCGTGAAAATGAGGTCACGGTCAAATAAAACCTGCGCGACTGACATAAAGATCATTAAATATTTCCATACACCAAATATAGTTGACCTATGGCATACAGTATTAGATAAAAAGACCAAAACTCAAAAACTTAACTTTGACCACTGAACCATGAAAATGAGGTCAAGGTCACATGACATCTGCCCGCTAGACATGTACACCTTACAATCATTCCATACAACAAATATAGTAGACCTATTGCATATAGTATGAGAACAACAGACCAAAACACAAAAACTTAACTATAACCACTGAACCATGAAAATGAGGTCAAGGTCAGATGACACCTGCCAGTTGGACATGTACACCTTACAGTCCTTCCATACACCGAATATACTAGCCCTATTGCTTATAGTATCTGAGATATGGACTTGACCACCAAAACTTAACCTTGTTCACTGATCCATGAAATGAGGTCGAGGTCAAGTGAAAACTGTCTGACAGACATAAGAACCTTGCAAGGTACACACATATCAAATATAGTTATCCTATTACTTATAATAAGAGAGAATTCAACATTACAAAAAATTTGAACTTTTTTTTCAAGTGGTCACTGAACCATGAAAATGAGGTCAAGGACATTGGACATGTGACTGACGGAAACTTCGTAACATGAGGCATCTATATACAAAGTATGAAGCATCCAGGTCTTCCACCTTCTAAAATATAAAGCTTTTAAGAAGTTAGCTAACGCCACCGCCGTAGCCGCCGCCGTAGCCGCCGCCGCCGCCGCCGCCGGATCACTATCCCTATGTCGAGCTTTCTGCAACAAAAGTTGCAGGCTCGACAAAAATAACCAAAACTGGCAAATTTTCCAATTCAGGGGCGTCAACCTAACAAAAGGTTGTCCAATTCATCTGAAAATTTCAGGGTAGATAGATCTTGACCTGATAAACAATTTTACCCCTGCAAGATTTGGTCTAAATGCTTTGGTTTCAGAGATATATGCCAAAATCTACATTTTACACCTATGTTCTATTTTTAGCCATGGCGGCCATCTTGATTGGTGAGCCAATTCACCGGACACATTTTTAAAACTAGATACCCCAATGATGATTATGGCCAAGTTTGATTAAATTTGGCCAAGAAGTTTTAGAGAAGATTTTTGTAAAAGTTGACGACGATGGATGACAGACGCCAAGTGAGGAGAAAAGCTCACCTGGCCCTAAACTAAAAATTAAAGAGTTATTATTATACTTCAAGGGCAATAACTCCTATAAGGTGTTGACTGACAATTTCAGGAGGCATGTTGATTGATTCAGGCACCACTGACGAGCCTAATGTAGACAAACATGTGTCCAACATAACACAGTATAAGCCTGGTATCTTAGATGAGTTTTTTGCAGGTCTTTTTGCTATAAACAGTCTCTCTCAATATAATATGCCTTCTGCAAAAGGACACTAAAAGGTTAAAAATTTGATTCAAGAGCTATATAAGGAGTCTCTTTTAAATTGTTTTACATTTGTGATGTTTTAAGGCCTTTTATAGCTGACTATGCAGTATGCTCCTTGCCTTTGTTGATGGCCAAACAATGACCTTTAGCTGTTAACTTTGTCCCAAAAAATGAGTGAATATAAATTGCATGTTAAAAATAGTAAAAAACACATGATGTCGAAGAATGTCTTACAATTCTTCTAAATTATGAAAGTTTTCTGTCAAACTTAGTTGAGTTCACTAAAAGTGTAAGAAGGACTGACTGTCTGAAGCATTATATTCCCATATCTCACATGGCAGAAGATGATAACCAGTGCTTAGGGGAAAAATCTAACAATTGTGACTTAATACTTTGATTGGGTAAATTATATTACATTTCAAGCACAAATCATGTCAAAAGTAGTGATTTGTATTAGATAAATGCCAAAATTTTGACATGACTTACATAACAAATTTTCAATACAGTTCCGTCAAAATCATGACTTCACATAACCAGGTTCTGCACAGTTTGTTTATGTTTTAATGATTATAAAACTTTAAATGTAGTACATAACATTGATACATAAATAATACTTCCTGATTGGCTGTAAAATACCCTGAACACAACCCTACTTAACATGGGATGAAAAATATTGGATTGTCCTCCCTCTCCCTTCTGTTAACATAAAACAAGAATAGATGTGGCAAGCTCTAGCTTAAATTTGAATTTTACAAATATTTTAGAAAGTTCAGATAATTAAATTTGAAGCAAATGTTCAATTCTATTCATACAATTACTGATTTTTTTATTGACTGAAAGAAAATTATACAATTTGATCACTTGTTTACATTTTGCATGAAAACAAACCATTAAAGTTAACCAAGGTAATAGACTTATTAGCTCTACCCACCTAATACATTTATACTATTTTCATTACATTGTTAGGGTAATTCCTATATATAATCATCTGTTCAAAAGGGTAGAAAATTTTATCAATATGAAAAAATACATTGTAAGTATGAAAATATTGATAGAAATGAGTTTTAAATCAATCACATCATCAATAATTGACATGAGGTGTGATGAAATGATGAGATTTATTACCCCATGAAGCATATATGATAATTATTATTTGATAATTATGTTCAATGCTTTGAGATTTGAAATCAACATCTTCAAATTGAATATAATGATTTTTATACCCCTCCCCAAACTGTCATAAGTGGGACATAAGAAACAATATGTTCAACTTTTTTCTTTTCTTATGGAAAGTCATATCTGGTAATATTCTGCATGATCACTTATGACCAGTACATGTGCTTTCTGTTCAAACATATGGATAGTAGAATAATAGGTAAATAAAAACTGACAACTGGGTCATGGGAATAGTACGCAACCTTATGTAACATACAGAAAAGTTTATGTTTTGGAAACAGTTATGACCTAAAAACTTCAACAATCAAAGTTATGATGCACCTATGCTTGGATCATGCATAAATTATAACAAAATGTATGATCATAACCACTGATGCAATAAAATGCATTCCAAAAACTTCATTTTAAGGTATTCATTCAGTGAAATTTGGACCAAGGAAAGTGGTAACCATTTAATGTGATGCAGATCCATCTATAAAGTAAAAAGTTGAAGAATGAGTACGGTTGTGATTTATGTCCAACAATAACTTACCTATTCCTTAAAACTGCTCTAGTCCAGATATACAATCTCAAAGCTTCAAAGTCAATATTTTCATCATCCTGTGAATAAAATAATATAACAGGTTTATGTAACGTCATGGCATCACATTTCTAAATATTTCTATGGATTGATTAAAATCTATTACAGGTATTGCTTAAATAGAAACACCACTGGTTGTCTTGGACAGTTGAATATTGCTTGCTATTCAATCGGCCATATTTCACTTCAGGGATTCCTATACTTAAGGGATAATGGTCCATTTATACTTATGGTTAGGTTAAGAGCTGTTTCAGGTTAGTATTAGGGTAAATATGTAGGGTCTAGGCTAGTGTTATGGTAAGGTATGGGTTATGGTCAGTTTAAGGTTAAGAATAGCTAAGTGCAGCTCTATAAATTGGGACCCTAAAGTAGAAGAACCCCATTCAATCTTACTGCATAACTCTAATTAGATTTTTTTTTTAAGTCAGCACACCTACCATTTTTTTCAACAGGTGTTTCTCCTTAATCAACTTCTTACTTACTGTACAAATATATCTATCTAATAAATTACTTTTTTATTCTCATTTTCAAGTGGTATTTGTTCAGTTGCCTATTACTTTGAAAATTGTTTAATCCACCATTTTCAACATAAGAAAATGCCTGTATCTAGTCAGGAATAAGACAGTTGTTATCCACTCCTTTGATGTGTTTGATTTTGCCATATGATAAGAGACTTTCTGTTTTGAATTTTCTCTATATTCAGTATTTTGTTATCTTACTTTTTACAGGCATAGCCCTTTTGATGTCATCATTCACTTTTATTGCCCTACTGTACAATTACTTATAAATGTAAAAGTTTCAAGTAAAGATAGTGGAATTTAACCTTTACTAAAATTTTATCAAATTGACAGCTAGGATGTCAACTTTCCATATACATGGATGGAAAAGTATTTTTGCAAACAAAATGGCATCTTTTTTCCAAAGACTATTCTCCTAACAGGATAGTCAACTTCTCTTCTTTTGAAAAAATAATCTCCCAATTTCTCAATCTTTCACTAATAATTCCTTCTATTAAGATAAATTCTATGTGTTGAAGGGGAAATAACTCTAGTTATAAAATAGTTATACTGATTATTCATATTGCAAAAATAACAAATCACACCATTTTAATTTAATTTGAACAATTGTATATATTCCTTAGAAGAGAAAAGTTTAACCTTTTTTAGATTATCAAAACATTTTCTTAATGAAAAGAATTTTCTTGTTTTCAACAATTTCCTGGTCATGAACTGATGATGAAGTTAAATATGTACAGAACATTGAGCATGTTAAGATTACCATAAAGTCAATGTTGGTCCAGATACTTAAAACTCTTTTTAACAATTTAACAACTACCTTGTCTATATACTGCAGTAAATCTAATGCTTTCTTGAAATCAAATTCATTGGCATCAATATTGAAGTCACTGATATATTGCTGTAAGAAAGGATAAATTGTTAGTTCATAAATTGTGTAGATAGCATTAATTTAGGCAAAGAACAATATTAAAGTGGTTTTGATACTTTTTGATAGTGTAAACTGTCTAGAGTGTTAATAAAGTTCTATAAGATACAACTACTGTAGTCAATTTATTTCAATTTGAGATATGTTGAAGTGTGAAATGAGATCATGGAAAGAACAAATTAAACATAGATAACCTGGCTTGTTTAAGACAAAATATAGTCTGCAGTTTATTTAATTTGTTAAAATATTCTAAAATGTTAAAATATTCTAAAACTTGTAATTTTGGACAGAAAATTTCTTATATTATAAAGCTTTGATGAAATAAAATTGAGAATGGAAATGGGGAATGTGTCAAAGAGACAACAACCCGACCAAATAAAAAACAACAGCAGAGGGTCACCAACAGGTCTTCAATGCAGCGAGAAATTCCCGCACCCGGAGGCGTCCCTCAGCTGGCCCCTAAACAAATATATACTAGTCCAGTGATAATGAACGCCATACTAATTTCCAAATTGTACACAAGAAACCAAAATTAAAATAATACAAGACTAACAAAGGCCAGAGGCTCCTGACTTGAGACAGGCGCAAAAATGATGAAAGCATATTTTAGGAACAATAAAATAACGTCTCAGCAAGGTTGTTTTAGGTCAAACCTTGACTGAATGATAATTTCTTCATGCCCAAAATAATTATTTGGCAACCTTTAATGAAGACTTTTACAGTTTGCTGTATTGCATTTTTTTTTCAAGCAAATTCATATATGTGGCTCTCATTGTGCATCTAAAAAAATAGTGTTTTAAGAAAAACCTCTTGAGAATGCATTGGCTTCATATTTTGTGGGAAATTCACTTTCAGCATTTAGAAAAGAGTTTTTATGAATCTTCCCAAATAAAAATATACAGTGCAAATATTCACATCTCAAATGTTTGTCTTCTGTTTCTTTTGAGAACAGCTAAAAACTTCTTTGAAACTCACACGATGAGTAATTTTGCTTATTTACAATTGCTTTATCAGTTATCTCCCCTGACAATATTAAAGAAAATTACTAATATAACATGTAGTATTGACTTGAAGTTGAATCATTTTCTAAAAGACATATAACAAATATCTTACTTGAATTATTTCTACTGGTGCTAATACTCTCATATTATCTTCTTCCATTCCTAAATGCTGCAAATATAAAAAAATCATCTACCATTATCAAAATATGGTTCTAGTAGTACATTACTACAATTTATCATATACTTAGCATTAATATGATAGCTTTTGCAAATGTGTAATGAACGGAAGTACACAAGTCATAATTTCACACCCAGGCTGATAACCTATATCAGAGACCTCTCGTGCAAAAAAAACATAACAGTGCATCTGGTGCAATTTACTACGGTATTTCAGGTAACGTATGTTTACTTTTTCATTGTGGCGTCAGATATTTTTTTATCATAACGTCAAAATTTTTTGGGAACTTTTGTGATGTCCAGTATTGGCGGACAAATAGCGATAAGATGTATTGAATCCATTAATAAATCTGTCTGTACAGAACCAGCTGTTATTTGAAAAAACAGATGTGAACCTGGATACATCCAAAGTACGATAATTTAGTACTTTCTGATATGGATTTACAGGAAGAAACAAATGCCATTGACAATTATAAACCATCTCATAGTACAACAAGTAGTAATAATGATCATAAAACTGTAAATATTTTTATGCTTCCAGCTTCCAAATTTTCAATGTTTCAAAACGCCTCTATATATAGGAAATGGTACCATAAATATATATGGAGGTAGTGATGCTGTTCTATTGTTGGACAATTATAGTGCATTTGTTGGATTCATAATTTGACTTCGAATTCTTTATAAAGTTTTTGACTGGTTTAGATATTTCATTTGTTTATTTGCTTGCATTAAACAATTGTCGGATGTATATGATAAAGAGATCAATACATGGCCTTTTCCATATCGGCCCGAGTATCATCCCTCGACCCTATCAACCACAGATAATTGTTGTTTTTTGTGTATTCTTAAAACTATTTATACATTCATTGAAAAATAAAAATTTAATAGAATGATGGAAATATTCAGAGATACTTCTGATAAAAAATAATCAAATACCATATTCATGGTTCATAATACTGTATAGCGGGTTATTTTAGTGGGGTGTAAATTTTGGCTTATTTTTCAGGAATAGGACAAAATCGCCCAAAATGAATTCCACCAATTCAAAAGTGCACATGCAAGGTATTGATAAAAGTTTTGAGTCAGCCAAAATAATAACCACTAAAATATTTCTTATACCTTATTCAATGAAAATCTCGAAATTTTACACCTGCAAAAATAACCCACTATACAGTAAAAGTCAAAATTTTAATAATGACAGAAGAACTTTATTAAGTACCCTATAAAATTAACTATCATGAAAATACATTACCTGTATGACCCTAGGTGGTAGTTGTTCCTGATGGGTAATCAAATCTTGTTCTCTATTAATATCTGAAATATAAAAAGTATCAAATATAAAAATAACATCTGAAACATTATACAGTCGTTGTTTGATTCACATGTCAAATATGAAAATAACATCTGAAACATTATACAGTTGTTGGTTGATTCACATGTCAAATATAAAAATAACATGTGAATCATTATACAGTTGTTGGTTGATTCACATGTCAAATATAAAAATAACATCTGAATCATTATACAGTTGTTGGTTGATTCACATATCAAACATAAAAATATCATCTGAATCATTATACAGTTGTTGGTGGATTCACATATCAGAATTTGATTTCTATATTTATATATTTGTTGTAGGTAAACTTTGTATGTCACCACATTAGCATTATCTAATTCTCTACATCTTCTGAACTGTTAGACGGTTGTCTAGCAAAATCTGCACACTACAGAACAACATCAAAAAGTTTAATGTCGATCATAATGGGAGATAACTCATATGCAATAAAGTAAAACTTGTGCAGTACTAGTTGGATACAAATTTTTGTTGGTTTTGTGTGTACAGTTGAACCACAAATTCAAATGTTCAACAAATGACAAATTTTATAGAGGCTTGTATGCAGACTTTGGCAAAACCAGGAAATCAACTAGCCACGAAAACTCATCAATCCATGAATATTAGTACCCAGGAAAATAAATGAATCCACATTATATGGTTTCTTATATATGCAGGGTTTCTTGTGTATAATTTAGATTCATTATCTCAGGAGACTCTGGCCTTTGTTAGTCTTGTATGATTTTTAATTTTAGTTTCTTGTGTATAATTTTGAGTTTAGTATGACATCCATTATCACAGAACTAGTAACATATTTGTTTAGGGGCCAGCTGAAGGATTCCTCCGGGTTCTGGAGTTTCTTGCTGCATTGAAGACCTGTCGGTGGCCTTCAGATGTTGTCTGCTCTATGGTCGGGTTGTTGTCTCTATTGACACATTCCCCATTTCCATTCTCAATTTTATGGATAATTTCTACTATAGTCGCCGTCAGCTGAAATTCGTAGCGGTTATCAGTAAAAATAATCTAAACTACCAATCGCGTTCACTCGAGATATAGTTTTTCACATTCCATTCATAAATCGCAAAAAGAAAAATCACTACTGACCTACCTTTAAAGTGATCACACTGTAATAATCCTGACCTTCACATTTTCCAGAATGTTTTCCATTGTAATTCCGCCATCTTCGTTTCTATAAGAATCATTTGTTTACTTATTACATATGACATTCGTCACTTACGCAGTTTCCTGAAATGTTCTTTTCATTGATGTGATAAGGTTTCCCGCGCTTTATGCAAATTTTATGAAATTGAACTCCACGGAAACACTTCCGGTAAAAACAATGGCGGATTCAACCATTGAAAATCGTCTTGGAAAATGTGAAGGTCAGGATTATCACAGTGCAATCACTTAAAAGGTAGGTCAGTAGTGGTTTTTCTTTTTAGGATTTATGAATGGAATGTGAAAAACTATATCATGAGTGAAAGTGGTCGATAGTTAAGATTATTTTTACCGATAACCGCTACGAATTTCAGCTGACGGCGACTATAATAAGCTTTACTTACAGTCTCAATTATATTACTTACCTTCAATATGGTCTTCTGTAATAACTTCCTCTCTTGGATCATCAGCAGCTAAACCTGCCAGTTTACTAAGACTCAACAAGGTCTGGAAGTAAGAAATTACAGTGTGATTGTTATTATTATGCTTTTATCATAGATGAACCCATTTTTTCAAGAGGCTATTGATGTGTTAACTTGATTGATTAATCCAAATACTAAATAAAAGTGTAAAAGGTCTTCTTCCATTTGTATAACTTTGTCATTGACCATAAAACATTCATGAAACCACCATAAATCAATCATATTCAATTGAAAAAATAACATGGCTTCACAATAGCATTATGTAAGTAAGATTTAATGAAAGATCCACTTTCATATGGTCATTCCCTTATAGCTGTTGTTTAGGGTGGTACACACAAAGCTATTAAATACCAAAGGTTCTGTGAAAGTTTCATTGAAATCCAATTTCAGGTTTAGAGGGAGTTGTGCAAAAATATTTCACATTCACACGAAAAGACCAATTGGATATAATGATCTACAAGCAAATTACAAAATTATCAGTTTCCGTTTTAGAACTGTTTCAAATTGCAAACTGATCTTTATCATAGCAGTACATTACCTTTTTCTTTGCTAAGCAGCCAACTTCTAACCTGGCAAGGTCAAGTAATGTGCTGTGCGCCTAAAAAGGAAAACAGTAGAAATGTTATATTTATCTTTGTTTTTACAGTTAAATATAGATTTTTACACTGATTGAGTGTGATACGATATTACTCCACTTTAGACAGTTATAACTTCCATTGTCAAACACCAAGCTTAGAAAGCAAGATTTGGTGGTAGCATCTGTATCTCTAATAATTTTTAGATGTTCTGCAGTCAAACTATATCCTTGTTATTCAGTGATCTGCAAAACAAAGTGGTCTGCCTATGTCACATCTTTAGACATGGTTCTCTTTTTTCCTCACAATAGGAAATTTGTAGGAAAGCAAGAAAACCTGTAATTTGTATTTTGAATAATGAAGAACCAAGATTAAAAGAACACACACAACAGGCCAGGAAAAAGATAAATCAGATCAGAATTATGAAATTTTGTTCTCTTCCATACTTAATCCTAATTAATACATGTATACCATTAAACTTGCATAATATGAGATGTCTTATCATCATTATCAGAGCATATGATATATTTGTTTAACACCGCATCATTTTTGCACCTGCTCCAAGTCAGGGGGCTCTGGCCTTTGTTAGTTGTGCATATTTTTAGAAGTTCATTTATATTCAGAGTTAAGTGTGACGACCATATTCACTAAGCCACCTTAAGAAGCAGGATTTTCTAGCTGTATAGAAAACCCATGTTTTTTGTTAGGTTGTTGTCTCTTTGGGACATTCCCAATTTCCAGTCTCAATTTTACTTCTTAAATGCAAAGGGATAACTACAGGTTTAATTGCATCTTTGAAATGGGATGTTTGAAAGGTTTAAGGTGGTATGGGTGTCTTCCTCCATCTTGGATTGTAAAAAACAGAGAACCAAAGGTCCAGATTTTCTATCAAGTTTGCAAAATTTGATGAAGGAATGCAGATATTTAATGTGAATTTTCATTTAAAAGAATCAATTTATAAGAATATAACTTATAAATATTGATATTTTTGCAAATGATTATTTTTGGTTGTTCTTAAAAATAAATTAAATTGGCATTTTAAGGGGAGGTAACTCTAAAACAGTGCATTTTCTGAAGGATTCTACATGGAATTTTCCTATTTTGTATTTTAGCCGGAAAAAACGTACGGTGACCCTATCTTTTCTTTTGATATTCTCAAAGCATTGTCTGAAAGCTATCTTTTCCTTAAGTATTTAACAATTCTATCATTTTGTTTAGTTTCTAATCACAAAATTGTGTTTTTTCCTGTATAATCCATACAAAATGTGTCATTTTGTCACGCCCTGTAGCTTGAGAAAATGCGCGGTGACCTATCATTTTTATAACATTTTTCAACATATATCAATAGATACTACGTTTTGGCAAAGTATGAACAAATTCTATCATTTTTATTTTAGACTCCCATACCACCTTAAATCACTTGTATGCAACAGATAATAATTACAGGTTTAAATCACATCTTAAATAGTGAGGACAAACTACAGGTTTAAATCATTCATTTACATTTAGACATTATTTTTTTTACTGGAAATAAACTGACCTCAATATAATTATTTGTATGAATATCATGTAACCAGCTGAGGTATTTGTTATCATCTGTTTGAAGGAATGATCTTAATTCTGCATGCTGAGAAACAGGTAATGACATCAATTTCCCTCTTTTACCTAAAAATAAATATCAGAATATATAAAACAAAATTTCTGAAGGAAGCATATGTTTTACAGTAAGTTCCTAAGTCCTTCATAACTTACGCCTGACTACAGATTATACAGTACATTCCGGTTATTTGCATAGCCTATTTGTCAGACGAAATTATGCAATAAAGCGGAGTATGCTTATATCCGAAATACCAAATTATGGAGTCAAATAACATCGATAGAACAGATCAGTAAAGGAAATCCCTAAAGAAAAATTAACGTCCATAATTCACTTACAACATATTGAATGCTTATTTATTCTAATAAAAGTTAATTGTTTGGTTTCATCTATTTTATTTCATTGTGTACTCTTTCAATAAAGTTTATTAACACATTTTGTTTTAGTTTATTTATGTACCGACTTTTCCTTTACCTGAGATACGAAAATAAACTTGTTCTAAAAATAGATTTGTTTCTATGACCCGGATGTACAATTACATTGTTACGCTTTGATTAAAACAAACTGCTACACAGTTTATAATCATTTTAAACAATAAATGTTTAATGAACTGCTTTTGATATGCAGTATTTACCGATTGCACAGTGAAGTAACACTGTTACTTTAACCTCGTTAGTTTCGTATATGCAAAGCAGTTAACAGGTAATGGGGCCCTGCACGGGTTATTTACTGGACAGGAGTGTTGAAAGTGAGAAAATATAATAATTAGAATTTAACGTTCTTATTTAAATTATTAAAATTGATAGATTGATGTATAAAATTCTTCAACCATATATAAATGCCCTGTAATATTTAACATAAATGTAGATCACCCCTAGCCGAATTACGAGATTACACATTGGATAATGATCGATAATTAGCAGGCGTTAATGTTTCAAAAATTCACCCAAAAAGTAATCTATGAACAATGTTTGAAATCCAATCAATAATTAACACCTATTGAGATAGAAGATCATAGAATGGTTGTTTTTTTACAACAATCAGCTGATTGATATTCTTAAATAGAATATGGGAAACTTTACCTGTGTACACATCGTGGCCTTTTTTTATAATCATATAAACACAAAAGAAACTGTTTTAAAACTTTATTCAAATAAAACTGAAGTAAATGTATAATAATAACGAAAATTATGATGCATTCAAGAAAAATATACTTACCAAATTGCCGTTTCCGGTCAAAAATCTCAGTCAGTTTTAACTAAGCATATCTAGCTGGCGATTATTTTCTATGCAATTAACCGAAATGCCACTTGTAAGGCTATGGATATAACCGAACAATTTAACATTAGATGAATGGGTAATGGTTTTGTGCAGGAGAAAAGTATGCAATAAACCGAATTATGCTATTAAGCGGTATGCAATTAAGTGGAATCGACTGTACCATGTTTTGTCTAGTTGGCTATTTTCTTCAGCAGTGTTCTAGTAAACTTCCACATACAGACACAGGATTTACATAGTTAATAATGATTTGTGATAGTAAGCATTGAGTATAAGTTTCATAACATTTGGTTGAGGCAAACTAAAGTTAGAGAACAGAAACGACAGATTTAACAATTTTTCCATATATGAAGGGCCATAACTCTCAAACAGAATGTGTGACATAAACAATTTTCAAACTTGACTTTTGTTTTGTGGTAATAAGCACATCACCCAACTTATGGTTAAGTTATAATGAAAAGAAAACATAAAGACAACCACCACAGGTTATTAATTATATTACCTTTCTTTAAATACCAGGCATACAGGAAATCAGCAAAGCCCTACAAACACATTAATAGTTGTTATACTTGTAAAATATACATCATATCAATTTGAATATGCACAGAAGGTCACCTGTTGTATATCATGTTGAAAAAAGTAGTTCTTCTATTTGTTGCATTGATAAAAAAGAAAACTTCCAATGCCAAAGGACTTACTTACCATCTTCTTTTGCCCTGCTGTCTATGAAAATGATAGTAATTTTATATCATATATATTTTTACTTACCAGTCAAGGAATATACATAAGGATTATCTCCCTTACAACGTTCTCATAACTCGCAACACCTGGATGATTTCAAACATCTATCTAACATTGATCATCCGGGTGAATGCCTCCTCAGTTTATCTTTCGGCGGCAACAAAATAAGACGTTCTCACTTTGAGACTTTCTATTATAGTCTCGTCGTTGCAATTTTTTATTTATGTACGTTTAATATTATCGTCCGCTCATATTGGACGATGGCTGAAGAATATAGACACTCACTGACTGACGCAAATGCTGATTCAGATAGTGCAGGTGAAACGCCAACAGGTGATTTTCTCGTGAAAAAGATGGCGAGGACAACAAAAGACGCTTCTTCAAAGAAAAAGAAACGTGTGTCAAAGACGGCTGAACTTGAGAATAAGTTAAACAGTATGGAAGACAGGTTTGATAAGAAAATGGATATGTTATTTGCTGTTATGAACAAGTCATGTGCTACTATAGGTAGTTCGACTGTTGCACAGGTTTCTCAATCTGGTGGTTTAGCCACGCAGAGAGAACAAAGTTCGGATAACGTCCCAAGTACAGGGGAGCGTAGACCGGTAATTTCTTTGAATGCAAATCTTGATGAGGACTTGGGAAGTCCTAGAATCATCAGAAATATTGATTTTGACAATAGGTCAGAAATTTCTCTTCATATAGACAGTCGTGAAAAGGCTGATTTACTTGGTTTATGTTCATCAGAGGATGAATATTCTCGTGGCCTCAGTAGTCCTGTTTATTCTCAGGCTGGCAATAAATCTAGAAATGTTGAAAGATTTAGTCAATATCTACAAACTCAACCTACTATTAGTAACAATGTTGAAAGTCAGTCAAATCAGAGATTAACAAGTAACATTGATAATAATAACAATAAAACTGTAGACAAGCAGTCAGATAATTTAAATTTATTGTCTAAACTTTTCAAGGAAGATATTCCTTCAGAATCTTCTGATAATTCTGGTGGCTTGATCATTGATGAGGCACAGGTTAGAATTCTAGAACGTTCCTGGAGAACTAAAAATCCAGAGAAACTTACAGCTTATAAAGATGAATACCGTAGTTGTTTTCCGGTTAATGATAAATCTAAAAGCTTTTTGCAAGTACCCAGTTTGGATGATTTATTAGAACCAATGATAAGAACTGTTCATGGTACAAATAGTGTTAAGTCATGGGACAAACATAAGCAGTTGGTTACTCAACCTTTAAAACAGATAGAGAATCTAGCCTATCAAGGGCAGGTGGCTTCACGTATGGGTATTATATCAGTGTTGTATATGCAACAAACATTAGGAACCTTATTAGAGAGGGTTGAAAATGAAAATGTTAGTGATGAAACTTGTCAAATGGTGAAGGACTTGTTTGCAATTTCGACAAAGTCTCTTGATCAGGTAGGACGCACAGGTGCGTTTAACCATATGATACGCAGGAAGGCTGCAGCTACTGAGTCTGGTTTAAATAACTTGAAAGATATACAGGCTAAAGTTTTGTATTTACCTCTTTCGAATGAGGGTGTATTTGGTAAAGGTTTGGAAGACAAACTTGAGAAACGTAAAGAACAACGTGAGCAACTAGACGATCTGTTACCAGAGTATAAAAACAATAATAAGAGAAAGTTTGAATCTACTCAGGTGCGTCAAGATTGGCAAAATAAAGCTCCTAGATATAGTTCTAACAATAGTTCTACTCATGTTAATTATAACAATGCTAATTCAGCTGATAAACGTTCAGGTTTTAGTTATAATAAATCTTCTGTGAGATCTGCTCCTAGGAAGTTCCAGAAAGACAATAAAGCTGATGACTTTGGGAAAAAAGATAAAGAAAAGAAAGCAGGTGGCAACTGGAATTCTTTTCGGATCCCAAAGAAAAACAGTAGCTGACTCAGAGTTAAAGGTAATAATTTATCAGAATCAGGCCGAGATACCAGTTGGGGGTCGTCTAAGATTTTTTCGAGACAATTGGGAAAAAATAACAGACGATCAATGGGTCTTGTCAGTAATAGCAGAGGGTTACAAACTAGAGTTTCTAGAAATGCCATTTTGGACAGGCATACGGAAAACCTCTGTGTCTTTAAAAGACTCGGATATTTTAATCCAAGAAATAAATACTCTTATAGAAAAAGATGCTATAGAACCTGTTCGCCAGCAAGATGCAGCAACAGGTTTCTACAGTACGTTTTTTCTAGTCCCCAAAAAGAACGGGACAATGAGACCAGTAATAAATCTCAGACCCCTCAACAGGTATCTCAAGAAAATACATTTCAAAATGGACACTCTCACAAAAGTATTAAACTTAGTAAAAATAGGAGACTGGGCCATTTCTCTGGATCTAAGCGATGCTTATTTACACATCCCAATTTTTCAGAAGCATCGCAAGTTTCTCAGATTTTCGGTTCAGAACCGGTGTTATCAGTGGAAAGTTCTTTGTTTCGGACCAACTTCGGCTCCGAGAGTCTTTACAAAAATGGTTTCCGTAGTAGCGGCTTTTTTGAGAACTCAAAATGTAAGACTAGTAGTATATCTAGACGATTGGCTAGTAGTCAATCAAAGCAAGAATCAATTATATCAAGATCGAAAGAAATGTCTCGATCTCCTAAATTCACTAGGTTTTCTCATCAACAGAGAAAAATCAAGTCTAGTGCCAACTCAAAACTTGATATACTTAGGGGGGCAGTTTCATTTGGACAAGGGACTTGTTTGCCCAACTCAGGAAAGAATAGACAAATTGAATATGGCAATACTAATTCTTTCATCAGGGAATGCAGTGTCAGCATTTCACTTCCTACAATTACTAGGCATAATGGCATCTTGCATAGAGTTAATTCCGAATGCACGCTTGTTCATGAGACCGGTTCAACTACATCTCCTCTCATTTTGGAGACCAAGTTGTCAGGATCTTTCCATAAAGATCCCAGTTACACCACATCTGAAATCACATCTCAGTTGGTGGAAAGATTCAGCAAACACGCTGAGAGGCCAATATTTTCAACTGGCTCAAACCTCTGTAACCATAACGACAGATGCTTCGAAAACCGGGTATGGGGGTTTTATGAACAATCAAATTTTTCAAGGGGAATGGTCAGAAATGCAGAGCAAGAAACATATAAATTCCCTAGAATTGGAAGCAGTGTTTTTAACGCTGAAACACTTCCTAAATCAGTTGAAAGGTCAATATGTTCTGATAAGATCGGACAATACCACAGTGGTCCAATATATAAACAAACAAGGGGGGACGAAATCGCCCACTCTTTGCTACCAAACATGGGATTTATGGAATCTTGCAATTCAAAACAATATTCGAATGAAGGCTGCTCATATAACAGGAAAATTGAACATTTTAGCAGACCAACTCAGTCGAACCAAAATTCAACATACAGAATGGTCTCTGAACAAACTTGTGGTTCAGAATCTATTTCAAATTTGGGGAACTCCTCTCATAGATTTATTTGCCTCAATAGACAATCGTCAGACAGAAATTTTTTGTTCATGGATCCCACATCAGAAAGCCTTAGCTCTGGATGCTTTGACAATTTCATGGGAGAGAATGTACGCCTATGCTTATCCCCCAATTTGTCTGATCCCAAAAGTCTTGCAATATATGAGGCAGTACCAGTGTCAGATTTTGTTGATAGCTCCCCAATGGCCACGGAGACATTGGTACCCAGAGCTGCTACAATTATTGATAGCAGTCCCCATCAGGATACCAGTAATTCCGGAATTGTTATGTCAACCGAAAACTCGGATTTATCATCCCAATCCACAAGTTTTCAAGCTGACTGCATGGCTTCTATCAACGAACGGTTTACAACAGAAGGCTTTTCTAAAGGGGTTAGAGAGTTACTCTCCGCCTCATGGCGAAAAGGTACTCAAAAAGATTACTGCTCAAAATTCAGAAGGTTCAATAGCTGGTGTAGTACAAGGAAAATTGATCCCTATAAAATATCTTTAAGTCAGATAGCTGATTTTTTATCATATTTATTTGATAGTGGTTTGCAATACAGAACAATTGCAGGGTATCGCTCAATGTTGTCCACGGTATTACCTCCAATAGATAATTTCCAAATTGGACAACATCCTAAAATAATTAGATTGATTAAAGGTGTTTTCAATACAAGACCTCCAGTTGCAAAACTATTACCTGAATGGGATTTGCACGTAGTATTAAGAATGTTAGAAAATAGTCCTTTTGACAATGTTGAACAAATGACTTTAAAAGATTTGACTTTAAAAACTGTATTCTTAACTGCCATTACTACTTTCAGGAGATGTAGCGATCTGCAGGCACTAAGAACGGATGAAGGCTCCATGAGAATACAGACTAAAGGAATTACGTTTATAAGACATGGCCTAGCCAAACAGGATAGGGAGAAACATTTTGGAGCAAAAATTTTCGTACCTACATACACTGAGAATACCTCTTTAGATCCACGGAAAAGTCTGTTACAATATTTAGATAAAACAAAACCGTTGCGTAAAAAATTACAACAGGACCAAAGAGGAAAATTATTTTTAGCTTTATGTGAACCTCACAAACCAGTTACCTCTCAGACAATTTCACATTGGATTGTTCAAATTATTAAACAGGCTTATTCTGATTTTGAATATCCAGGGAAAGGGAAAATACATGCGCATTCTACAAGAGCTATTGGCCCAACTTGGGCATTCTTTAAAGGAGCATCTATCAATTCGATCTTAGAATCTGCAGATTGGAGTTCAGAATCTACCTTTAGTAGATTTTATTTGCGTGAATTAGATGTAAATGTGTTACAGAAAATAGACTAAGTTGATATTTTCGGCGAGTTGCACAGTATGTTTTTGTTATTCATTAAAATGTTAGTGGTGGAAGCATTTTAAATGGTGGAAGTATTTTATATGTTTTTAAATATGAACATGAACTACATTTCAACTTATGATGAAGTTTGAAATGACAAAGAATCACAGAGAAGTTTTGCTGTTATTAGATGTGTACATGTGTTGTAGAAAGTCTCTTCAGGTGAGATAATTTATTTATAACACTCCTCCTAAGGTTCAGACTGCTTTGAAATCAGTAGTAATCCTTATGTATATTCCTTGACTGGTAAGTAAAAATATATATGATATAAAATTGAGAATTTGTTATCAAGTTCTAATTTTATGAATTATTTTTACTTACCAGTCAAGGCTCCCACCACCTCCCCGGTTATAAATAATTTTCGGTAAAAGGGAATATTTTGTTCCCGCCGATAAACTGAGGAGGCATTCACCCGGATGATCAATGTTAGATAGATGTTTGAAATCATCCAGGTGTTGCGAGTTATGAGAACGTTGTAAGGGAGATAATCCTTATGTATATTCCTTGACTGGTAAGTAAAAATAATTCATAAAATTAGAACTTGATAACAAATTCTCAATTTTTATTGATGTTAAAGGGTGAAATATGATTTTCTGTAGTGTATTACAATATATCTTTCCTAATAAATTATGTACAGACACCACTCTCTATAAACAACAAAGGCATTTGCAGTGACTTTACTTAAATTTTGGACTCCTTAGACATAGTTATAACGGAAGTGTAATAAGGAACTGATAATTGTTGTATATTTGAGATTTTTTAGTTCATATTTTTTTCTAAAATCAGAGGGTCATAATGTGTAAAATGAGTCCTTGTATTTCTTTCTGCTTTTGATTAGGGTGGTCTTCAGCTTTGTGTTTCTGAATGTATTTCAACTTTTATTTGGGTTGCCTTCAGCTTTGTGTTTAGACTTGTACATTTTGATATAAAATCCTCAAAAATGTATCTTACAAATACTTAAAAGAATGATAAGTTAAACTAATCATTTCCTTAAAACACAGCCATGACCATCTACAAGCAACCCTGATTTTATTCTTCAACCGTAGAAGTCTATTTCCTATCAGAAATCCAGGAATAATACAGAAAATCCATACAAGTAAACAGCTTTGATGTTAACCAAAAGAATTACCTTGTCAGCAAACTGTACTAGGTATCGTTCTATTCTATCAGAATTATTTGTATCATCACAAAGTTGTATGAGAATTTCAAAATCACAGTATTTCTCTGCTAATGAAGCTGCCATTTCATGTTTTCCATATTCTACTGTAAAATAAAGCAAATATAGATGGTTAATTGTATAAAATAGTAGAAAGGCCTTCTAAAATTTAAGCATTTTTCATCGAACAGAATTATAACAGGGTGCTACTGTATGTCTATTTGATAAACATTTGGCCTCCACAGTTAATTTTTCAGAACAGATCAAAACTGATGTTTCTATAGTAATGACTAAACATAAACAATCTGTACACCAGATAAAGTACTATTCCCACTCATAAAAGCCAAGATATCTTTCGATGAAAATTTCCTTGTACATGTACAATGTTTGTTGATTGTTGATTAATTTCAAACTATGGTCAAACAGGTAGTGGCTGAACAGCAGATATGAAAATTGCTTACATGCTAAAACTCAACATTATCAAGCTGCAGATTAAACACATTTCTAAAGTTAAAAAAAAGAAAACCATGTAAAGAATACTTACATAAAGGTGCTATCATTTTATTTCTGTCCTGTTCATATCTCTTCAGGAACTGATCATGATGCGCTGAGTTACATTGTCTGAGCGATTCCAGTTGACATCGATAGCCATCAAGGACAATGTCTGTCAGGTGGACTAGCTGTTCAAACAATACATCTCTGATCTCTGCATCTCCCGTCTCAGGCAATGCTTCTTCATATGTTTTAGTATACTGTAAATGAACAAAATTTAAATATAAAACATGCGTAATGATATTCAAATCTAATCAGTTTTTAAGGTATTCTGACTGTAATTGACTAAGGAATTGTTAGATATTCTATTAAAGCAAACATCAGAGAAACTTATTGTTAACGTGTTTAAACACATTTTCGTCTTTTTTCGTATTTCAAACAAAACATTTGTCCAAAATTAGGATTATCAATTACTATTAGATTAATATGTTCAAAAACTAAAATATTTCAGTCATTCAAATCATAGCCAGAAAAACAAAAACAAATTTATAAGTTTGTATATAGTCTTTTTATTTTTATTTCGTTCTCCGTGTAAAAAATAATTCAATTTAAACTTTATAACCATTACTGTTACTAAATTATACCAAAAATGAAAAGATAATCCAAATGGAATTCAACTTTTAAATTTTCCACAAAGGCAAACAATAGTTATTACAGAAGAATATATAGATCTGATCCATATTAATATAAACTAACTGGTTTTCAACAACTATTGTGATAGTAAAATATTCCACGGCTAATATTTGTTTAAAAAATATATCATACATTCGATGTGGATTTCATAATTTAAGCTCCATATCTAAAACCCATATGCTAAATTTCACATGACAATACAATACAGTGATATAGATATGTACCTGTTTAATGAGTATAGTTCTGATTCCTCTTTCACCAGAAGTAGATGTCCATGGGGTATATTCTAATATCTCTGGTCCATAAGACTGGTATACACCAACTTTGTTTTGTCTGTATTGTAATGCTTGGTCAAACATTGACTATAAGAAAATTAAAACAAAAATGAATCACCATTTCTTTTAAATATAAAGCATTGTACAAATTCTAGTAAGAACTTACTTTCGACCGTTAATACATAGCAAAAAAATTATATTATTTCAAACTTTTGTTTAAACCAGATGCTCCGGAGGGTGCAGCTTTATACGACCGCAGAGGTCGAACCCTGAACAGTTTGGGCAAGTATGGACACAACAATTAAGCTTGATACAGCTCTGAATTTGGATAGTGATTAAATAGTTGACACAACATAGGTTTCTGACACAGAATGAATGTGGTCTAAGAACTTAAACTTAAAAACTTAAAAATTTTAAATTGGACATTTACCTATTATGGTCCAATATCTAAAATCTAAATACATGGTTAGATTCAGCATATCATAGAACCCCAAGAATTCAATTTTTGATGAAATCAAATAAAATTCAATTTTAGACCCTTTAGACCTCAATGTGGACCAATTTGATAACCCAGCCCAAATATTCAAAATCTAAATACATGGTTAGATTCAGCATATTGAAGAACCCCATATATTCAATTTTTGTTGAAATAAAACAAAGTTTAATTTTGGACCCTTTGGACCTTAATGTAGACCAATTTGAAAACGGGACAATATTGTGCAATTGAATATTTCTTGCTATTGCTCAAAACTGTGCAATTAAAAATTTCTTGCTATTGTGCAATTAGATATTTCTTGCTATTGCGCAATACTGTGCAATTGAAGATTTCTTGCTATTGCACAATACTGTGCCATTGAAGATTTCTTGCTATTGCACAATACTGTGCAATTGAAGATTTCTTGCTATTGCGGAATACTGTGCAATTGAAAATTTCTTGCTATTGCACAATACTTAATATAATAATTTTGGACCCCGATTTGGACCAACTTGAAAACTGGGCCCATAATCAAAAATCTAAGTACATGTTTAGATTCAGCATATCAAAGAACCCCATGAATTCATTTTTTGTTAAAATCAAGCTAAGTTTAATTTTGGACCCTTTGGACCTTAGTGTAGACCAATTTAAAAACAGGACCAAAAATTAAGAATCTGAATACACGGTTAGATTTGGCATATCAAAGAACCCCAATAATTCATTTTTTGATGAAATCAAACAAAGTTTAATTTTGGAACCTTTGAGACCCTAATTCGTTGGGACCAAAACTCCCAAAATCAATCCAAACCTTCCTTTAGTGGTCATAAACCTTGTGTTAAAATTTCATAGATTTCTATTAACTTACACTAAAGTTATTGTGCAAAAACCAAGAAAAATGCTTATTTGGGACCTGTTTTTGGCCCCTAATTCCTAAACTGTTAGGGACTTAAACTCCCAAAATTAATCCCAACCTTCCTTTTGTGGTCATAGACCTTAGGTTAAAATTTCATAGATTTCTGTTTACTTATACTAAGGTTATTGTGCGAAAACCAAGAAAATTGCTTATTTGGGCCCTTTTTGGCCCTTATTCCTAAACTGTTAGGATCAAAACACCAAAAATCAATCCCAACCTTCCTTTAATGGTCATAAACCTTGTGTTTAAATTTCATAGATTTCTATTTACTTTTACTAAAGTTAGAGTGCGAAAACCAAATGTCTTCGGACGACGACGACGATGCCAACGTGATACCAATATACGACCAAAAAATTTTCAATTTTTGCAGTCGTATTAAAACAGACAACCAAGACAACATACTCAAAGTGAGGGCAAAAGTATGCAATGGTATTTTGACTATGTTGGCTAAAAAAAAAAATCCAGACAACCCTTTATCATAAATATCTGAAGTTGATATGTGATGGTTAAACATGTCATACAATATAAAATAAGATGATGTGGTATGATTGCCAATGAGACAACTCTCCACAAGAGACCAAAATGACACAGAAACTATAGGTTGCTGTACGGCCTTCAACAATGAGCAAAGCCCATACCGCATAGTCAGCTTTACAAGGCCCCGAAATGAAAATGTAAAACATTTCAAATGAGAAAACTAACGGCCTTATTTATGTAAAAATTGAACAAAAAACAAATCTTCTTTTTTTATAAATATTATTGTTATATACATATACACATTCATGGATCTATGATCCGTCGATACCTGTATCTTGGCATTGCACAAGGTCATGTTTTAAAAAAGTCACGAAATGTACAAACCTGTAAAACAGCATTTACAGACGACACTACTGTTAACACATCCTGTGTGGTAACGTCTGCTGCAAGGAAATGTTCTTCATATTCCATCAATGCTTCAGCAATCTCATGAACTTTAGATACCTTTAAATGGAAAAATTCAAATGTAATATACTAATCATCATACAGCATTTGAAACTTTTACAACAGGGATCAAAAGCTTAAACACATGTATGTTTGCCTTCTATTTCCTTAAACAAGTATCTGCTGACGGCATTTTACATGTACCTATTGGTCATCAGATCAAATATGTATGATATCCTAGTGTTATCGGTTCTTGATAGTGTAACAAACTTTTGCTCCGTAGGGCCAGTTCTTCAAATAAATGTGTTAAAGTTGATTGTGTTAGTTTAGTAGATTCATTTCCCATTATCCTCACAATTTTCTCTTGTGCAAATCAAGAAAAATCAAAACATCTGTTGTGCTCAATTTTGACATTGTGTGCAATACGTCATCAGTTCTCGATATTTGTGAAAAGTATAGTATGGTAAGCATGTTTGTTATTAATCCCTGTGTATCATCGGTACAGCAGATATAGATACTAACCAATTGGGCGTGATCGATTATGACCTTACACGGTAACGAAAAGCTTTGTTATGTTCACATTATATCAATGTGTACATCAATCTAAACATAATTATTGTTTAAAGAAATGATTTGGTCGTAGGTTGATGATTAGAAAAGTCTCATTATTTCCAAAAACAAGAACGATTACTAAAATACTTGTCAAAGAAGTTGGCGCTCGTTTCATTCGATATGATTCTATATTCATTGCAACTCTTTTGATAGATAAAAGACCCCTGTGTGAGTGTTATACGTAAGCTGTTTCAATAACTGACATTGAAATCTTTCATTCATATATTATTTTTGATATTTTATTCCGAAAAGAAGCCTTGTGTATGGTGTTTAGCTGACCACATAAATCCTTCCGTAAGGTGCATAGTTAGTATTTTCACACTCGTTTATTACCCAAAATGTTTCAAGGAATGAGTAATAAATCACAGGTAGGTTTATGATTAGTAACTTACTGTTGTGATGTATTAGCTTTCTTTCAGATAAAACATGTAAATGGTTTGACAACACAACTGTATCGAATTTGAAAGTTGGTGTTGACATTCACAACTATTTGCGCATGTAAAAGTTAATTATTCTTATTAGAATATCAAAGTTGTCTTATAAATAGGAAAATTGTGATGGGAAAATTATTTGGGAGCAGGAATTTCAGATGGTGAGGAATGTACACTGAATGTAGATAATATAAAACAAAGATTTTCATTACCGTGTCAGTTCAAATCGATCATGACTGCTTGGTTAGTAACTTAGTACCTATATCTGCTGTACCGATGATACACAGTGTTAATAGAAGATTTAAAATTACGCAAATTGAAGTAAAGTATCAATTAAGTATCATTTGTCTCTAGGAACAAATATTTTTTTATGAATGTCAGCCTTATGAATCATCTTTAACAGATATCCTAGGAATTATCACTCAAGGACAAAAATATACATTGAATATTAATCTTTAATTTATTTTCAATGATTTTAAATAATTGAACCAATTCTTTTATCTTATAAGATGTTTTCACAGCTGTTATTAATATTTTACTGTCAAAGTAACAATATCTAAGGGTATAACTTTCTGATAATTGAAATAAATTAAATTACAAAGTTCGTAAGATATGGCCCAAACTGGTGTTTCAACGACATCATAATGGCCGTCTGGAAAGGGCACGGCGGGAATTTGCAAAAAACTCATACAGAATATTAACAGAACTAGAACTCAAACGTAAGATATCTTTGTCCTCTTGGTCTATTATAAAAGAACTGCAATTATCTTGATCATTACTAGACCATTCTCACATAAGTTTCCGTTTTATTAAAATTATCTTCAATACAGTAGAAAACTACGAGAGCAAATGCGTAATCATTTATTATTGCAGTAGAATGCAACACAAATTGTAATTAGTTCTTTACCAAACTTTTCCGAGATTTTGTCATTCAGGATAGAAAACTCAAAGTTTGGTTTTACTTGAGAAAGATGAAAAAAATTGGGTTTCTTGAGAAAAATAAAATACGGCGTAAACTATCATGTATCATGCATCTAGCGTTGAAGTGCTAAAATATACAGTAGCTCTTTAAATGAATATGACCTTTAACCGGTAAAAAATGTAAAACAAAAGATGACACAGTAATAAAAAAATATTGAAATAGGAAAACATTGTAATATATACTGACATACAAGTAGAAAATATCTGACGATGTTGGTGTTTACTTATATGTATGAGGAAACAAATATAATTTAACAAAAAAAAAAATGGTCTTGACTTATTAGACATGCCCTCTTAAGTCAGCAGGCCCATAACAGGATAGGATAAAAAAAAAACAGCCATTGAAATACCATAATTCAAAATTGTGGGTGGGTGGGGGGGTGGGGGCTAATATAGCTTAACTCATGATTTTGATCATTATTCAACTTCATCTAGTACGGCATACGTTTTACCGCTAGCAAACTCTTTATATCTTGATGATGTATCAATCATTTACTTCAGATTCAATTTCGCCTCGTTGTAAATATGCGTGATATATTTGCAACTGAAGAACGGGAGCAATCAATTCATCAGTTTCATATAGTGATGCATACTGATAATCCAAACAGTCTACCAGTTTTGGTATTTTATTTTTATTTTATATTTTACTTTTTAAATGAAAATTTTAGAATTTCTCTCCGCATCTTTTCTCTTTGAATTCATTAGTTTGAATAATCAATAATAATATAGTAGTCTACATCAGTGGTTACATTGTATGCAGCCAAACTATGTAGAGGGCAGTAGAACAAAAAACAATCTCCATTGTGTATATTACTCATTATATATTGAAGCGTAAAAGTTAACCACGCCAGATAGTCTCGTTTAGGTGGAAAAATTTCTGTGTCAATTGCATATACTTATATATTGTAACTATTTATGTCGTAAAAGCAAGTTCGTATATCCCTTCAACCATTTATTTAGATGGTATTTTAATGTATAGATAGCGCGAAACTCTCCTTAATCTATGCATCGGATGTACAACATTTTTATTTCGACTACATGACGCTGCAAATTTATACATCCGAGAAGCCAAACGGCCGCACCAATTTTAGCAAAGATATACACGTAACTGTCAGATGGAAGAAGTCCAGAGATGTGAATATTTCTATACCCAATCAATCATTTTTTTATGAAAAAGATTTTAAAGGTATACATTAATACGACAGCAACCCAACGACACATATAATTCAAAACACTAAGTCAACATACAGATTTTTGTTATAGCTAGAAGCCTGTAAAGAAAAAAAAAAAACTGCAACATGAATATATAATACGGAGTCGGTGAGATTTTAGGCAAGTGTTTGGTTGCAAAATTTCAAGTGCTCTTTATTTATTTCGATATGTAAAATTAAAGACAGTGTAATATAAATCAGTGTAAGAAAAACATGTCTTTGTAAAGTAACGGTAAAATAAATAATGATTATAGATGACGGACGTCAAGTGGCATATTAAATGAATAATCAGAACAAAAACATCAAATGTAAATATAATATGAAAATTAACCCTGCTTTGTACTATAGACCGACACACAGAAACGGATTTTTAACCTGTAATACTTTTGTTTTAAAAGAGGGATGAAATATACCAGAGCTGGGGACTATTTTAATAGTTTATGGTTTGTATGTTTCACAAACGGGTTTCACAATTTTGACGAACACAATAGTAAAGCTAACTGAATTATTATCTCGTACAGATGCTGGTCCATTATAAATAAGAAGATGCGATATGAGTGCTATCAAGACAACTATCCAACAAAGACACAGTGTAAAAATACATTTGTCTGCCACACCGTCGCACTGCCTTTGTCTCAAAATGTCTAAATTTTTGGTGCAACTTGTGAGGCTTACGGAAGGGATTGAGTAAACAATATTATATTACTCGATTTTTCTCAAAAACGAGTATGGTGACAAATATTTTTCAAAACGTTATGACGTTCCTTTTTTTTCAAAGAATAACATATCTTATGTTGGTCAAATCGACACAATTAGAAATATTTAAAAAAAATCTAAAATGTGCCATTCAAGTGTTCATTTCTTGCAGTTTTTGGGGTAACCATAACGTTTTTGGCTTTATATGAGTAAGACCTAATTCTTTAAATGGTCAAGTTCGATTTTTCTAACCATCTTGAACTATTTTGCTTCAATTTGAGCCCCATTATATAAGTATATGTTGATTAAAAAATCATATTTATTTTTTTTTAAATAAAAAACGTTTGTTTCTTCAAAATTGAAAAAATGCTCAAATTTCAGCAGTATTTTTTGCAAAAACAAAATCGACGACATATATTTTTTTTTGGCAAAATTTGATTCTCTGTCAATTGAAGAATGAAATATCTTTAAGGGAAAAATTTCTCACCATCAAAATTAACTGTTGGATATGCCCTTAAAGCAAATATTTTTTTTCTTTTTGATCAATACTTTGTGCAATCTAAATAATCTATAAACATTAATAAATTGTGAATTTAATTTCATGATATTTGCAACTGAAAAGAAATTGTCCAAATCAATCAGTTATCACTTTAATGATATATACCTCTCTGTAAAAGATATCTTGTGGTGTTAAACTCTGCATTGAGTCAAAGTCCCCTCGTTTCTCCAGAACTTTTTTAATTGCTGCATCTACTAATGCTGGGTATCTGTATATAAGAATATTAACAGATAAATTGATGCATAAAAACATTTTCATTTGAAAAATGATTCTCTCCAATGTTTGCACTGATAATTTACTGTATGCATAATTTCATCGATTGTTATTAATGATATTAAATGAAATGTTTTGATTTTTACATATTGGTTCTATCTTTTTAATGCTTTATTCATCCTTTAATGATTTCAAAGAATACACTTTAATAATTTACATACCTTCCTATTACCCCAAATTAACTAACTTTAAGTATGACCTTACAATTCTACTTAGATGTATTAATTTTAAAATAATTTCAAATTGCGACATACGTTGAATGTTGAGTTCTTAGTGCTAAGGCTGCTTGTATCTTTTCTGCATGTTCACATAATGCATTTCTGGTTAACATTTGGGTATCTCTACTTTGCACTTCTTTTAACTGGAAAAATAAAATATATTGATATGAGAAATATTATACTGTTAAGTTAGCCAATGATGGGTTTAATGACTGTTTATAAACACAATACCTAGTGAATGTACAATAAGTTCATCCCATTCTTGCAAAAAGGTGATATATATTAGTGTTATTGATAAAAGTTCATCAATCAAATTTTAATTTAAACAAGAATGTTTCCAAAGTACACGGATGCCCCACTCGCACTATCCTTTTCCATGTTCCATGGACCGTGAAATTGGGTAATTATCTAATTTGGCATTAAAATTAGAAAGATCATATCATAAGCAACAAGTGTACTAAGTTTCAAGTTGATTGGACTTCAGCTTCATCAAAAACTACCTTGACCAAAAACTTTAACCTGAAACTCCCACTTTCATTTTCTATGTTCAGTGGACCGTGAAATTGGGGTCAAAAGTCTGATTTGGCTTAAAAATTAGAAAGATCATCTCATACGCAACAAGTGTACTAAATTTCAAGTTGATCGGACTTCAGCTTCATCAAAAACTACCTTGACCAAAAACTTTAACCTGGACGGACGAACGGAACCACAGACGGACGGACGAACAGAGCCACAGACCAGAAAACATAATGCCCCTCTACTATCGTAGGTGGGGCATAAAAATAAACAGCTGCACCATGAGTGAATGAAACGCCTGTCACGTTTTCAAAGAATAAAGTTCAATAACTTCTGAATGTCATATCAGAAATAAGTATCATGAAAACTGCTGTAAGCATTTTTGAGTTATTGTCCGAAAAACTGGAAAATCTCCCTTTTTTGAATGAATAAAACCTCATAACTAGTAAAAGTTATATCTGAAATTTATAAAAATTGAAAGGGAGCTCATGTCAATATATATAAACAATTCACCAAGGTTTCTTGCAAATTGGTGAAAGTATTTTTGAGTAATTGTCCGAAAACGGGAAAATTGTTTGTAATGAATAAAACCACAACACTCAGAAACGTAAAATCTAAAATTTAAAAAAAGGAAAGTGAGCTCAATCACTAGATATAAACAATTCACCAAAGTTTCATGCAAATTGGTTAGTGTTTTGGAGTTAACACCCGACATGTTGACAACGGACAGAAACCGTATACCATAAAATGTCCTGTAAAAGGACGTATAAAAATTCAGAAAAAAAGCAACTTGAGTACAGTGTCGAGCAATTAGCAATTAGATACAATGTGCTTGTACATAGCTATACAATTGGTTTGAATAGTAGGGACAACTTTCTGACATTACTAACAACTTACTTTATCCCATAATCCCACTTTTTTGAGAAAGTTAATAATGTAATCATGTGCCTTCACTTTATCATTAAGCTGATTTAGAATGATCAGAGAGGTTGTCCTACTGCTGGGATCTGAAATATATTAGATATGAACATTATTAGAAATCAAAACTGGTAAAATATATATTATATAATAGTCTTTCATATTTTGCATGTGATCAAGAATTAGTATTCTACATAAGAAATACCCATTCATTACTCATGAAATGAAGAATTTCCTAAACATAAAACTTCCCATGAAATCATTTCTCACTAGTTCCACATGATAATTACTACCATCAGGTAACATAAAAATCTATCTGTAAGGTGCTCACACTTTATTTCACCACTGCAAGTTGCACTAGGGTGCTAATGCTAGGATTATGATAATCATCTTTGAATGGACATTGCCTATTTTTAGTCCAGAATTAATAATCATAAATTGTGACAATCATCAATTAAATCTACTACCAACCTTGCCTAGATTCTGCCCAGCGTGGATCTGAAGCTGGATAATCATCTATTAAATCCTTGCTGAGAGAAGTAACAACCTGGTCAATGTCGGAATTGGCATGATCTCCTACAGGAAATAATTTATCTACTTCTGCTTGAGCTTGTTTCTGGAATGCACATCATTAATATGTACATTTGTAAGAGCAGATCAATTTGATACACGGTGGCTGAGCAAGTAACATTCTTAATAGCGGTAACAAGATCATCTAAAGTTACATAACTCTGGATTCATTATTACGCATTGTATATTATTTTTTTGTATATTTTGTTGATTGATACATGTGAACCACAGGATTTGGTGTTTCACAAAACAAAATACAATATTCTCAGTTCTTTTCCTTATCAAAATTAGACAAGTACTGTGAACACGCTTTAAGTTTCATTGAAGCTAAGATAAAATATTTATCAATACTGATATTTGAATAGGACTACACTTTAGTCTGGTATTCTTACCATGTTGCCTTTCATTGCTGCTAAGAATGCACCTTTTAGTCTAGAAATTTTGTCATCACTCATGCTTAGTTCTTGTATCTGTGATGAACTGGCTGCTAGTACAGACTACAATATAGAGCTTAGCATTATTAGTCTAATCTTTGTATACTTCAACAATGGGGTATGTATAACAGACATGACTTACCCCCTTACAATCACAAAATTTACATTATTTTCCAAATTTATGCTGACAAAAGAAATATAATTTGGCCACTGCAGAGTGTGATCTGATTTCTTCCCTTGTGAGATGGGGGTGTAAAATTTGTGCTGTATTATATAAACTTGTACTTTTATATTATAATGATTACGGAATAGACACTAAGTGGATATCATATATTAAAAATATTTTCGATAATTGTGGTATGAACAATATATGGAATGTTTGCTGATAAATGGGTGTCAAAATGTATTGAGCAAAAACCCAAATATCAGTTTCAACAAGAATGCTTTGCATTTGTTCCAGAATCACCTAAGACTTAATGCTATTGTATTTTTAAAAATAATTTTCAATTTCATACAAATTCATTTATACATTATACAAATATTGCAGATTGAGTCTGGAAGGTGGCAGGGTTTACTGAGAGTAGAGAGAATCTGCTGTCTCTGTGACTCAAACGACATTAGTGAAGGGTACCATTATATTATGAATTGTGGATCTTTTATGTTTAAAAGAAAGAAATTTTTACCTACATACTGCTGGTCAAACCCTAATATCTATAAATTTGATCAAATGTTTAATTCATGTAATATTGTAATATTAGAAAAACTATGTAAATTTATCAAAGTTATTAATGTGAAAGTTAGTCCTCCAAGTTAATTTCATTGTATTGTTCACACATGCTTGTGAAAATTGTACCTTAGTTATATTTATGTATAAAATTGAGAAAGGAAATGGGGAATGTGTCAAAGCGACAACAACCTGACCATAGAGCAGACAACAGCCGAAGGCCACCAATGGGTCTTCAATGTAGTGAGAAACTCCCGCACCCAGAGGTGGTCTTCAGCTAGCCCTTTAAAAAATATGTATACTAGTACAGTGATAATAGACGTCATACTAAACTCTGAATTATACACAATAAACTAAAATTAAAAATCATACAAGACTAACAAAGGCCAGAGGCTCCTGACTTGTGACAGGCACAAAATTGCGGTTGGGTTAAACATGTTTATGAGATCTCAACCCTCCACCTATACCTCTAGCCAATGTAGAAAAGTAAACGCATAACAATACGCACATTAAAATTCAGTTCAAGAGAAGTCTGAGTCCGATGTCAGAAGATGTAACAAAAGAAAATAAATAAAATGACAATAATACATAAATAACAACAGACTACTAGAAGTTAACTGACATGCCAGCTCGAGACCTCAATTAAACTGATAGAAAGATTATGTCTTCATCATATGAATATCAGGCACAATCCCTCCCGTTAGGGGTTTAGTATTATACTATCATAAAATATATGAGAACAACATAACCCATGTCATGCCAACAACTGGTTTTTTTTTTTTATTTTATAAATGTGTTTAGTTCAGATGCAAAGACTCTATAAGTGAATCAATATTAAAGCCAAAATATGCAATTTTTAATGACCTGACAACAGTATCGTAACTATATCCCTTCTTAATAAGTCTGTCTAAAGGTTTTGTAAGCTTTTGAGGTGAATACTGACATTTTTGTGCTTTGTAAAGAATATTACCATAAAAGATTGGATGTGAAATACCTGAACGTATAAGATGTCTACATGTTGAGTTATATTTACAAATTATTTTCTTATACTGATGATAAAATTTAGTAAATGTTTTGACGAGTCTGTGATATCGAAAACCCTGGTGTAATAATTTTTCAGTAATACATAAATTTCTCTCGCTAAAAACTTATACGTTGTTACATACACAAGCAAATCGTATAAGTTGAGATATATAAACACCATAAAATGGTGACAAGGGAATGTCACCATCTAAAAATGGATAATTAACGATAGGAAATGAAAAATCATCTCTTTTATCATAAATTTTTGTATTAAGTTTCCCGTTAATGTATAGGTCGAGGAAAGGGCAGTGGTCAATAGTAGTATCTAAAGTAATTTCAACAGGATAAATTTCTTTGGTATACATACTGAAGTCGTCATTATTGAGAGCCAATATATCATCCAAATATCTAAAAGTATTGTTAAATTTTTGTATCAAATATTGTTTTGATGGGTCTTTGCTAATTTTAATCATAAATTGTAACTCATAACAATACAAAAACAGGTCTACAATAATAGGTGCACAGTTAGTCCCCATTGGAATTCCAATAACTTGACGATATACAGAATCTCCAAAGCGAACAAAAATACTATCAAGTAAAAATTCAAGCGCATATAAAGTATCAAAGCATGTCCAATTGACATAGTTCTTTTGTTTATTGCTACTAAAAAATATGTTCTCTATAACTATGTAATTGTAGTTTTATGAGAAATAAAGTATTCGAATTCAAATATTCGTATTCGAGTGTAAAAAAATATTATGGTCCCATTGTACATATCACATTTCTATTAAAAATTGTTTTTAAGATTAAAATAAAAATCTGAGCAGATAGAGAGATTGACATAAAGTAAACATAATATGAAAGCATACAAGTTGATAAGGTACATGCATACATAACATCAAAGAAGAAATCATACCCAGATATTTTATTCATAATTAAAAGAGTGTACCTTTTTTTTTAAATTAATTATCTAACTTGTAATTTACTTGCCATATCTGCTCTAGAAACATCATAATTTGACTCTTCTACAAGACTGAAAATAATAAACATATAGATTTTATCTTATGTTCCTATTCTTTCAAGGTTCCCCTCACTATAGACCCTGAATACAAGGCCTGTTCATTAATTTCTTTTGTATACTAAAATTTCTTTTTCTTCAAATGCCATCTTTTTTCATACAGGAAAAGGTCATACAGAAGAGTAGGTCTTGTCAAAGGAGAACTACTGTCTAAAGATACCAGTTCTAAATCAATCTTTTTTTAAACCTGAATGTAACAGATTTGAAACTTTGTAAAGTATTTTACTAGAATTAAAATTATTTACTGATTATTTTTTAATATATTCATAATAGTTTATGGTTACTTAAGATCTTAATAAGTTCTTATTTTACTATCAAATATATATATACTGCAAAGAATAACTTTATTTGAACAGAATATTGTAACATTGAAAAGAAGTCCTCATGAAATTCATTAACAGATACAAATTCTTTTAGTATATAATCTACTTTTAACTTTTTTGTTGTATAACAGTGTCTTAATTTTTATTCAAAAAACAATATGCTGTGAATTTAGTATTATTTGTTGGATACCAATTTTCATGAGTTTGGTGGGTACAGGCAAACCATGAATTCAAATGTTCAACGAATAACATATTTTCAATAGGCTTTGTATACAAAGATTGGCAAAACCATGAAATCAAATATCCACGAATATGCAAGTTTTCATCAATCCACGAAAATTGATACACATAAAAATAAATGAATCCACACTAACTAAAAATATAATGTTACCCCATATCCTGTTTTTGTGTCATAGATATTGTAAATAAACCAACACTGCTGGAGAAAAATATTGCACACTTGTCACAGCAACCTACAAAATAATCAACGAAAAACCTGAATTATTTAAACTGAAATAAAAACGGTATGCATTAAAAATACTTTTATGAATAGGAATACTTTATCAGTCCAGGCAAGTTACTGAGCATATAAATACATAAAATAATTGATTGAGAAGAATTATCAAGATGTATAATGTTCTTCTCTTCTAACAATACACTGTCAGTTAAAAAATCCAAGGTACAAGATACTGTCTGTTAACGGAATCCATATAAAATGTATGAAGTTATAAATATTTTGTGCTGTGATTAAATTCATTGCCCTTACCCAATCATACATTTGGTTACACATTATGAGTTATTTTATTGCTAGTTCAAATTTTTCTTTGGAAACCCTGGGACATAGTAAGGTAACAAAAATTTGATATTTCTTGTGATATTTTTTTCCTTGTTTCAAAAGTTTATCAAATATCTAAATGGTAACATTGGAGTTGATTCAGTCCTCTATAGAGATTTTTGTTTTTGTATTTACCTGCTCCTAGTACATGTCCACCTGGAGCCTGGATATCCACTATTTCTGTTTCACCTGTAATATAAACATATCTGTCTTACTTTGAGCTTGTAGAAGCTGAAATCCTGTATTTTGGAAAATACCAATTATTATCTTTATTGTATAGTGTGAAGAAGTAAAATAATGGAGATTATTTGATTTTTTAATCTATGTATTAAAGCCTAACCTACAAAAATCAGTCCTTTTTATATGTACAATTCTTTTTTCACACACAATATACAAATGTATATGAAAAATTACAAAATGAAAAAAAAGCCAATGAAATTCTTTTTTGGCAGACTAAAATAATTGCAAAATATGTGCATAAAGCTCATTTTACATAGCAGAAATCAGTAGTTCTGGAACAGCACCAGGCAACGATGACTGCAACTGCTGAAGAGTGAAAGTTGTCATATAAAGTTTTAATTGGTTTTCGTTGGTCAGTAGTTAACAACATAGAACAATACTAGTAGTATTAATATTGAAAGACAAGGTGAGTCTGTAAGACATCGATTGCTTGCTCAAAATGACTATATGATTAGCTACCATTTGGACCAAAATGTAGAACTTAGAATAGGTAAGCCAATTGTAAAATATTAGTTATGATCAAGAAATGTCCTGAATTTGTGTTTCACAATCAAACATGATGTCATTTATATCTTATTATGCATGTCAGCAGACAAACTCTTTATGTGAAAGATAATCAAAAGTATGAAATGAAATTTAAACACTTTTAAAAGTTACTTTAAAAAAATGATATTTAAAGATCATACCTGGAACATATAAAACTCTTTCTTTATTGTAAACATATCCAGAATAAGTCTTTGTATCTGGTACAACCAATTTAAAATTCTGAAGTTGATATTCCAATTCATCCTGGAAATACACATTTTATGGCATTAATGAAACATCCGATTATACAATATTAAAATTACTGAAAAAAATCTGTTTTACCTCTTTGTCATTTTACATTTCAGGGTAGAGTACATCTTAATCTGATTTGGTAAATGACCTGTATACCAGTTAGTTATGAATGAGCATTAATTCTCCATGAACAAGAATGTGTCCCAAGTACACGGATGCCCCACTCGCACTATCATTTTCTATGTTCAGTGGACTATAAAATTGGGGTAAAAACTCTAATTTGGCATTAAAATTATAAAGATCATATCATAGGGAACATGTGTACTAAGTTTCAAGTTGATTGGACTTCAACTTCACCAAAAACTACCTTGACCAAAAACTACCTTGACCAAAAACTTTAACCTGAAGCGGGACGAACAAACAACGGACAGACCCACAGACCAGAAAACATAATGCCCCTCTTCTATTGTAGGTGGGCATAAAAATCTTTTCACATAGATAAATCATAGTAAGTCACATATCAACTGAGAATAGAACTTAGATATAACACTTAGCTCTCTGTCAACTTACATCATAACTATCTTGGTAGTCCAAGAGAACTAACTTCTCTAGAGCAGATGGTGTTCCTCCTATATCTGTGTCAATGAAAGCTGAAACCATACAAAAAAGTTGGCAAATTACTTATTTCTTCTTAGAGTAGATATGAAATGAGAAGAGCAGTGTGTTAATATTGAGGAATTTTGTATGTCTTTGAGGATTTAAGCTGGAGGTTTTCCCTGACAATGTTATTGATATGCATAAATATTATTTCTAAATTCTAAGTAGAGTTTGAGAAATATAGCAAAATAATGACTTTCAAAAATATTTTGTTGTTTGTGTTTTTTGTTTTCCTGAATTAAGCCAAACCCAGCGTTCTTAATTTAACTGCCATATATTTTTAAAATCCTAATTCTTACCTAGAGCATAACTAACAGTAAGGGAAACGTCCATATTCACTGCAGCACCAAATATAACAACTCCATTACTGCAAAAAAATGTTTATAGAAGCTGTTACATTTCTAATTGACTGATTTCTGGTTGCTTAATGTCCAGTGGCAAGTATTTGATATATATTAAGTTTTTTTTGTTTGATATCAAACCACATCTAGCAGTAACTACAAACTTTAAGTTAAGTAAAGCTGTTATGTAGATAAAAAAAAATAGTTAACAAAATCAAATATATAGTTGATAACAATATCTTAAAAAGAACACAATGTTAAAGGGGTACTAGCTGTAAATTTCATGTTCACCTATTTGATGCAAATTCTCAAACTTGATTTATAACAATTCAAAACATTTGTCTAAATTATTAAAAGTCTAAAATAAACAATTAACAGAGCATGGACTTGAAATTATGTAGATTCGTTTTGTGGGTATTTTAGTCTAGACGTCATCTAACTATCCAGGTAGACCTAGTAAAACCTTCGATCACCATTTAATTTTATATTATAGGTTATAACAAGAGTGCACACGCTGAAATGTCTCGCCTTTTATACTAATCATTGATATTATGTTGATAGTCCTAAGTATAAAGCTAAGCTTCATTACAACTGTCACATAAACTTAACATTAACAAAGATAACTAAACAAAGACCAATGAACCTTGAAAATGAGGTCAAGGTCAGATGAAACATGCCAGGCAGACATGTACAGCTAACAATGCTTCTATACAACATATATAGTTGACCCATTACTTATATTTAAGAAAAATAGACCAAAACACAAAAACTTAACACTGTGCAATGAACCGTGAAAATGAGGTCACGGTCAAATAAAACCTGTGTGACTGACATATAGATCATAAAATATTTTCCATACACCAAATATAGTTGACCTATGGCATATAGTATTAGATAAAAAGACCAAAACTCAAAAACTTAACTTTGACAACTGAACTATGAAAATGAGGTCAGGGTCACATGACATCTGCCCGCTAGACATGTACACCTTACAATCATTCCATACAACAAATATAGTAGACCTATTGCATATAGTATGAGAAAAACTGACCAAAACACAAAAATTTAACTATAACCACTGAACCATGAAAATGAGGTCAAGGTCAGATGACACCTGCCAGTTGGACATGTACACCTTATAGTCCTTCCATACACTAGCCCTATTGCTTATAGTATCTGAGATATGGACTTGACCACCAAAACTTAACTTTGTTCACTGATCCATGATATGAGGTCGAGGTCAAGTGAAAACTGTCTGACAGACACGAGGACCTTGAAAGGTAAGCACATATCAAACATAGTTATCCTATTACTTATAATAAGAGAGAATTCAACATAACAAAAAATTTGATTTTTTTTTTCAAGTGGTCACTGAACCATGAAAATGAGGTCAAGGACATTGAACATGTGACTGACGGAAACTTCGTAACATGAAGCATCTATATACAAAGTATGAAGCATCCTGGTCTTCTATCTTCTGAAATATAAAGCTTTTTAGAAGTGAGCTAACGCCGCCGTAGCCGCCGTCGTATACTTGCTGCTAAAAGTGAATTATTATTTCACCATTTCACTTTCATTTATGATTGAACAAAAAAAATCCTATTTTAAATTTTTTCATATATCTCGTAGCTTGTGCCCCTTAAAAACAAAAACATCAATTTTAAACTTACTAATGTTACTTCGCGATTTATTCTTATGTCGAAATATCTTAAGACTTGTTAAAAGTAAAATAACACAATAAGTATACCTGGTGGACTGCATGTCTATCAACCAAGATTTAAACTGTGTCAGATGCTTGGAATCTTGATCCTAAAAATGAGAGCACAAACTAACTGAAATAAGTTACATATTTCATTTAAACATTTTTTTCTTGTTTTACTGAGATCAGACAGTTTGTTCAATTTGACGAAGTGTTATCCAATACATTTCATGAAAAGTTCAACAGTAAATTGTTGTCCAGATTCAGGCAATTTCAAGTTTGACATCAGGTTTGAAACATGTTGATTGTTTAAAAATGTTTGTTCTTGACATGCATGTAGATGTCTTTTATGGTTTAGTTACTCTTTTTTATGTTCATCCATTCTTATTCATATTCAAGTGGATTATTTTATTGCTAGTAAGGATATGTGAATCATGTCAATTTGAAACTTTTTTTAATACACATGCAGTGAAACCCACCATACCTTTTAAGCTATGGCATACTATAGTGCTTTTTTTCCCCTGAATACTGTAGTTTCTATTCCAATTCTAAGGCCAGACTTTTTTTATTATCTGAAAATTTGTAAAAAATAGGGTCGAGGGGACGAAATAAAAAAAATAATAAAAAGTGCAAAAAGTGTAGGGTGCAAAAGTGAAAGGGGGTGAACGTGAATCAAAAAAGTGGTTTTTCAAATGATTTGGTCCCATCCATACACAAAATTCAAAAAGCATTATTGATTTTAATTGATATCCTTGATACAATTTAATATGCATACTACGATACTACTTCAAAGGAAAAATACAAGCCCAAACTCTTCCAAAACGTTGAACGGCATGTCAGGTTCCACATCTGCCTCGTTGGTTATAATGCGGCTGATGCCAACATCTTCCGGTAACTCCTTGGACAACATGACCCCGATTGTCTCATCTCTATTTCACTTAACAAATTTGAGTGAACACGAACTTCTCTCTAGTGATCGCACTTCAAGTTTAATGTAAAAAAAACAGTCCCTTCCCGGGAGTCACCGTTTTGTTTGACCATGCGACAAGAGATAAATTAAAAATCGCAGAAGTAGGAAGCACTACTTTTATTTTTATTCTGAAATCGGAAAATGTGAAGTCGGCGGATCTCGTTAAACAGATAATAAAAAAAATCTGGCCTAATTTTTCCAAAACTTCGTCAATTAACAATTATGTAACATTGGTGATACATAAAAAGAATTTGTTCATTAAGATTGGGAGACAACAAATACATGGTAACGTGTTGGTTATTCTTCCAATAAAATGCAACATACAAAACTGCATGTGCAGGGAATTATGTTTTTTGTTTTCATTATGTTATTTGGATTGAACACCATTTGGTGACTGTTTTATGCCCCATCTAGGGGCATTATGTTTTTCCATCTGTTCGTCAGTCTGTCTGTTCATCTGTTTGTTTAGTCAGGTTGCCTTAATCTCTTGCCAATAGCAGACATAAATTATTTGTGAGTTTTTCATAAATTGTTAAAAACTTCTTTTTTGATTTCTGATTAAAACTAATGAAGATAAAAAGAATTACTCCATCTATTCAATCTTACCCAAAGTTTCCTTGCAATACTCTCCCTAAACATTCTGTCTACATCCACTTGATAAAACAACTGAAAAATATTACAAAGTTCATAAATGATAAAATCTCAATCTTTAAAATTACAATAATTACATTACATGTATGTTTCATTATACATTTGTAATACATAATTTTGATTGGCTAACATCAATCTTGCGTCATTCTGATATTAACTTTCTTCTCAAAATGAAATGTAACATTCTTAATGATACGTGTTCCACATTAACATGCACAGGTAATTAAAAGAAAAACTTGTTAGAAATCGTGTTTTCATGATCCTAGCAAAAACATGTAATTATAAGTATTGAATGCTTCTTTTACCGTTTTTATAGGGTTGTAAAAGAATTGACCGTGCCTACATTTTTAGAATGAAGAGCATCCCTTTTACACCCCAATAAATTTACAAAAAGAAGCATTCAATTCTTAAATAAAACACTAAACAACTTGAATAGCTTGTGAACTCTGATTCAACATGATAGAAACTTATCTAATCTAGGCTATACAGCTTCCTATAATTGCTTACATCCACTTCATTTGAACTTTGGTGGATAGTTGTCTCTTTGGCAATCATACCATATCTCCTTATTGTTAAATAGATATCATAAATTTGATACTAGGAGAGAGAGAGAGAGAGTGCATTGTTCATAAGGAGGCAAATACCAAAAGAGGTGGTTGGTTTATTGTTTTTTTTTAAAATCTGAAATAGCATTATCTTAACATAGCAATGTACTAGAATATATGTAAAGTAAATGTGTTTACCCTTTCTGTAATGCCTTCACCTACAGTCCACTTTTGTAATTGGGTACCAGATAAAACATAGAATGAAAAATCATCATCATCTTCTGTCAGACCAACAGTAATGGCTTGTAATGGCTAAAACATAAGATAAAGAAATGATAAAATATCATATAAATTACAGTTACATACAGATAAATCAATCTCTGACCATAATATTGATCCCCAACCAATATATATGGTATTATTTTAGCCTTACTATGCTTTGTGATTTGAGGGCCTTTTATAGCTGACCATGCAGTATGGGCTTAGCTTATTGTTTAAGGCCGTACGGTGACCTACAGGCTATATCTGTTAATTTTTATGTCATTTGGACTCTTGTGGAGAGTTGTCTCATTGGCAATCATACCACAAATTCTTTTTTTAAATAAGTAAGAGTTGTGTCCCTTTGTCAAACTTCCGGTATTTGTTGTAGTTGAAATACAGGTATCAAGAAATATTTCTCTGGTCCGACTGACTTCAAGAAAATGAGATTCAACTGTACTTATATCTGACAAACTAGTTTCTATAAACAACTGACAGGATCTTATTTGATAGATTTAGATTAATAATTCATTATTGAATTCAAGGGGCCAAATAAATAAGTCCCATCAAACCTACTTTCTCCTTAACACCTCAGTTTGGATGGGATAGTAAGGTTAATAAAACTTACTGCTCCTGTAGGCTGGAGTGGTGAAGCACCAAAAATGAAAGATGACATTTTTCTTCCTATACCAGAAAACATTCCTTGTGCTGACTTCAGCAGGTGACATGTTAATGTGTTCTGTTGAAAATAATTGCACTTTTAATAAACAGATGTAAAGGAAAATAATAATAAAACTAAATTCAAGCATAAAAAAGAACCATATTTATTTGACATGTTTACACACAAAAATAAATAGTAAAAGTTAGTGATCATGGAAGCAAAAGTTTCTATCACTGTCAAATTTGTCCTTTTCATTAAACCAGTAGGTTGCATAACCACATATCATCATGCATGTGTGAATGAATCTGTATGCTTTTGCTCAATTGATATATTTATAGGTTTCATAACGAGTGAGAATTAGATATCGATTGATATCAACTCGAGTTATTTAATTTCAATAATAATAAACGAGCCTATGGCGAGTTTATTATTATTGAAATTAAATAATGAGAGTTGATATCAAGCGATATCTAATTCTCACAAGTTGTTAAACCTATTTCTCTTATGGCAAAAAGTTGTATGTGCGTGGCCTATTTGTTGCGAGTTGTGTTGCTACGGCCGTTTTTCTTTGCAACGCGTATTGATCTTTCTCTTATGGTTGGGGCCTGTTATCTAATTTGTAACAAGTGTATTGACACGTTATTTCTACAATAATTAACAAATAACTCACTTGTTGTGCCTTAAAATCTTCTTTTTATCAAATTTTATTACATTCTGAAGCGGCACAGAAGCCAGAAAACGCCCGGTGTTTATGTATGACACCGTAAGCATACCTATGACGTCACGTAGTGTAGGGACCAAAGAAGATAACATCTTTTCGCGGAATTTTCTTTAATGAAGATTTTACACTGAAATTGTGATTGAAATTTAATTATGAACTTGTTTTGCATTAGGATAGAGATAACTGTATTGTATTTGAAGCTTTGCGGACATCCATCGGTAGTTTTACTGTCGCATACAGAGGGAAATTGAAATTGGAAGTTGTGCCAGTTATAATGCCCTTTGCTCCGTTACATAACCGTACACGGGTTCCTTTCTTTATTTCTTCGTCCATGATAAGATTTATATTAGATTATGCAGACGATAAAGCAGATGAAAATCGCGAAAACCGGAAGTAAACAATCAGTTGTCAAGAAAAAAAGTAGTCCCGTCATGACCTTTTCCAGTGAATAATGACCTGATCAACGGCCAATGAAAATATTGGAAATTTACGAGATAAGCCAATCAAATTAACGTAATTTTGATATCACTTTTTCATATCACACTCCGTACAGTGTGATACGAAAAATATCTATTCACGTGGGAGTTAGATAACAGGCCCCAACCATAAGAGAATTCCTATTAACTCTCAATAACAAAAAGATAAACAAAAAAATTTAAGGTATTTTTTCCTATAAGGAACGCAAATAACACTGTTATAAGATAAATAAAGCATACCTTGTTTGTTGCTATATTTAGTAGTACAAGAGAACTTGTGGTTGTTGCTAACAAGCATCCAAAAGGCTGAAACAAAGTAAAAAGTATGTTTACAACAAACATCTATTCTTATCATATTATTTACAATAGATATTCAGAGATGCTAATTTTCTTATTGACAGCAAGAGGAATCTTTGGATTCCTTTGTATGTTTCAAATCAATTTCAAATCAATCTATAATCTATAAGGAAAGAATACACCATGAAATCATCACAACTAATGTTTATATAAAATTTTATCTATTTGAAAAATGTAGTAAGCTGACATTAAACATTGTAAATATGATTTACTAATAGAAATAAGAAAAAAAATTTTGATCCTCTAATTTTTAATATTAAACATTTATAAATATTTCATAAGTTATCTACTTTGCTTGGAATCAACATTTTCATTATGCAAATCTACTTATACGGCCTACCACTGAATAAGAATGCATTGAGTTGTAACTGAGATAAGTGTGACAGAAACATGTGTTAGGCAAACAGACGTAGGGACACACACAAGGTGATTCACCACAATGTTACAACATGAATAATATTTCAATCACAATCTGAAGTCTGATCACCAAATTTTGAAACAGGTAACTTACAGGTAAACAGACAACACACTGACATTCTTCTCCTCTAAGTTCAGCACTTATTTCCACAGAAGATCCTTCATTAGCAATGTTAGGCCAGTATCTGACTATACCTTCTGGTGAAACAGCTATACAGGAGGCAGACTGGTGGTCGGAATTGTTGGGAATAACACATACTCTGTCGGAATTGTGGGCTAAATCACTTGGTGGTAATGTTAACTCTTTACAAAATACACTCTGAAAATAACAAACATACCATAATAATCATTAAGATTTTCCAAATTGTAATGTGTGACTTAATTTCAAAACTGACATATATACTTTTTTCCGATTTTTTCTGACCAATTCTCAGAAGTTGAGAACTGAATCATCATGATTCTAAAAATGGAGAACTTCTGATAACTATTGTAATGATACTTTGTTCTCACCTCTATAACCTTTTTTTTAACTAAAGGTCAAGGAAATTTACTGCCATCTGGTGATAACTTGCTTCATAAATCTCACAGCATCCTACATGAATGAAATTTAACCAGTTTTCATCACAAAGATAACCTTTGGTGCTAAGTGATAAACCATAGATTTAAACAAATACCTTTACATATATATACCTTCTGAAACTTCTAGAAATTTTACTGAACCTGTATTTTGCTTAATCAGAACCTTTACCTTTAAGGGGACAATCCCATAAACATTTTTATCAAGTTGTATTTAAGGTTGTCGTCTGGAATACTTTTAAATCTTTGTTAATTGTATTTCTAATGTTTTTATTTACGTTGCCATGTCCACTCTGTGTGGTATTTGTATCCATCTAATGAAAAAAGCCTTTTTCAACTGATTTTTATAGTTTTTCTTATGTTGTACTGTATACACCACTGTCCCAGGTTAGTAGAGGGTTGGGATCATGCTAACATGTTTAACCCCGCCACATTCTGTATGTTTATGCCTGTCCCAAGTCAGGAGCCTGTAATGCAGTGGTTGTCGTTTGTTTATGTGTAACATATTTGTTTTTTGTTCATTTGTACATAAATTAGGCCTTTAGTTATCTCGTTTGATTTGTTTTACACTGTCGTTTTGGGGCCTTTCATAGCTGACTATGTTGTATTGGCTTTGCTCATTGTTGAAGGATGTACAGTGACCTATAGTTGTTAATTTCTGTGTCATTTTGTCTCTTGTGGAGAGTTGTCTCATTGCAATCATACCACTTCTTCTCTTTTATATGTCTGTCTTTATGACAAATATGTAACCTATATTTGAAAGCTTTAAAGCTATTTTAAATAGTTACCCTTGCATGTTGTACTTGTTTATATCTCCATATAAATAGCTTTCTGCCTCCGACTAACCACGCCCATCCTGATGAATTGATACTAACACTGATTTCTGTATTCCCTGAAAGCGTCACAAAATATACTCAATAATAGTTATATCAATAGATTGTATTACATTTATATAGCCATTCATTTATATACATAATATATTTTTTACATCTTTACTTGATAGCTAATTGGTACCTTCTGCTTAAAAGCAATAAGATTCCTTACGAATTGTGCATGCATATGCAATTTCTACAATTACAGCACTATTGTGAAGCTGATTATTCATTAACAGTAGAATCAATGCAGGGATTGAAGTTAAAATTTTGGCATAGTAGCCCACATCTTATATTTGTTCACAGTATACATAGTTCTAATCAAGTAAAGCAGAAATTTTAGTAGGCCACACCAGATTTTATGGGCCATCAGCAATTTAGTCAACTCCACTTGTATATTTGTCCATCTGATGAGTTAAGACATTTTCAATTGTTTTTTATAGTTCGTTCTTATGTTGTACTGTTATACCACTGTCCCAGATTAGGGGGAGGGTTGGGATCCCGCTAACATGTTTAACCCCGCCACATTATTTATGTATGTGCCTGTCCCAAGTCAGGAGCCTGTAATTCAGTGGTTGTCGTTTGTTTATGTGTTACATATTTGTTTTTCATTCTTTTTTTACATAAATAAGGCCGTTAGTTTTCTCGTTTGAATTGTTTTACATTGTCTTATCGGGGCCTTTTATAGCTGACTATGCGGTATGGGTTTTGCTCATTGTTGAAGGCCGTGACCTATAGTTGTTAATGTCTGTGTCATTTTGGTCTTTTTTGGATAGTTGTCTCATTGGCAATAATACTTCATCTTCTTTTTTATATTAATAGACTTAAAATGTTAACTTTGTTCTCTAATAAGTATCTCTTCTGTTTTCATTGTGCATTATCACAATAAAAATGTAAGATTTTTAAAATGGATCATTATGAGACCACAGTGTATATTTTTTACAGATTATTGTGTTGTTAACCAAGAAAGATGTTTGAAAATCCTTCTATTGCATAGATATTCACCTTTGTCCATTGTGGATCAAAGTACAAGTACGTAAACAACTAAAGGGCACCTAACAGTATATGCTTTGTTTTCTTCATATATGAAAACATAGTAAGGGTCAGGGTATACCATAAAGAAACAACATTACAATACTGAAGTAAATTTTCTCTGATCAGCAGAAACTTATTACAAAGAAAGAATACTACTAATTACACATACTGTCGCTTGTTGTTAATACTTCTGTAATCAAGACTGGTAAAGGTAATCCATAGGTCTCTACTTTATGTCCAGCTGTCTCCTCTAACAGCTGTGAAGTCTGTAATGACCTGTTGCCTTGACTTCTAAAATTGTGTAAAAAAAAAGTATGTAGAACTGATCAGTGAATTTACACATACATGACATATCTTCTTCTTTCCTTCTTTCCAAAATGTTGATTTTTAAATTTATATAACAATAAGTGTACTGCTTACACAATGGCTTATTGCATATTATTTATTTTCAATTGGCAGGCAAATTGTAAATGGCCAAACAAAAAAGGTGTAGGCATATACAAATTGAAATAATTATACATTAGTGTCTAAGAAATGAATATACAAACATGAATAGTATAGTAGTATCAATATATATCATAGACAATAATAAACAAAACGACTTATATATTGACATCCTACATTTTTGTACATTACATGTAGTTTAAACATATTTGTAACTTATATTAATCCCTTTCCACTTTGCAGATGCCAGTGCTGCCTTGTAGTGGCATTAAGACTGCTCTTTTTTTTTTTAAATCTACAAGGGTGTCGTCTTTTTAACGCCGCCACGTGGTGACCCCTATGAGACCGTATGGGGTTAGTAGATTTCATAGGGGGTTCATGACGCATTAATGGTGACGTCATCTATCGATGTTGTTGTGTTTCATTGTTTATTTTTCAACATAACGCAGCAGAAAAAGTCAAGCGTGCGATAAATTCGTTATACGGTTAACAACTGACCCCCTACGGACCATAGAGGGTGAATAAAATCCATTGGGGATTCGGCCTCCGGCCTCACTCCCTATGAATGTTACTAACCCTCTATGGATCCGTATGGGGTCAGTAGCAAACCATATAACTTATAATGGTGTCAAGGGAGAGCTGAAAATTCAGTCCCTGAAATTTTCATCCGGGAACAGGAATCGAACCAGGAACCTTTGTGTTAGTAGTCCGATGCACATTGTAGCACAGGTGATTAACAAAGAACCTTTGGGATATAAAGTTGTTGTTGCCTGAACCTGGGTCGCACCACCAAATGTTTTGACATAGAGTAATATGTACCTCTAAAGTCTACAAATTGTCCAAAAATATCATGAAGACCATAAGAGTTACAATTCCACTGCTATATTTTGTCAGATCTAAAACAAATTAGCTATCACCTATATTTTAGACAAGGACCTTTATTATTAGTTAGATATTGATAAATAAAGAAGATGTGGTATGAGTGCCAATGAGACAACTCTCCATCCAAGTCACAATTTGTAAAAGTAAACCATTATAGAAAAAGAACCCCAATAATTTAATTTTGGATGAAATCAAACAAAGTTTAATTTTGGACCCTTTTGGACCTCAATTCCTAAACTGTTGGGACCAAAACTCCCAAAATCAATCCAAACCTTCCTTTTGTGGTCATAATCCTTGTGTTTAAATTTCATAGCTTTCTATTTACTTATACTAAAGTTATTGTGTGAAAACCAAGAAAAATGCTTATTTGTGCCCCTTATTCCTAAACTGTTGGGACCAAAACCCCCAAAATCAATCCCAACTTTCCTTTAGAGGTTATAATTTTTAATTTTTGCGGTCGTATAAAAAAATAGAAACACTTCTGAACTACATCAACAAATGACAACTATTGAACATCAGGTTCCTGACTTAGGACAGGTGCAAACAAAAGCAGTGGTCAGGTTTAAACGTTTTAATAGGTACAACCTTCACCTTTATCTTATATACATGTATACCATATATGTCTTTGAGTTTTTCTGGGAACAGTATATCTTACAGGAAATTCATTTATTCTAATAGGTTTTTCAGTATTAAATTGTCAGATAAATTCTCGAACTTAAAAGACTACGCAAGATTTTGGAATCGTCTGACTGCAAAACCATCGAGATTGCTCAATAAATCACCAACATATTGCAAACATTCAACAATGTAGATATATATTGTCATATAAAATTACCAACATAAGTGTTGGTTTTTGTTTTACATGAAGTGCTTTATTATGGTTAGTGAAATTTGATGTTACTGAAAATGCTATTGGTACCATTTTTTATTACCCCTTTGGCATTTTGTATCCTTCTTTGATGAAATGAATGTGATTATGAGAAATTTGAAGTGACAAATTACAAGTCAGATACAATGGAATCCCTCAATATGTGTAAATGACATATATCAATATTATCATACCTGCCAACTGTCACTATTTGCGGGGTTTCCCCCCATGGAGATTTTAAATGAGCAATTTTGTCCAAAATTTGAAATAAAACAATTAATTTTACAATGGCTATAGGCTGGTATCTATAATACTAAAATTACGAGGTCCAATTTGTCAGCCGCCATCGGGTAAAAACGACAAATCAAACTCTATATGTAACTAATATAGGACAATGGTGTAGATTAAAAATTACACCACTCCAGACCCTTTTGTTTTCCACATAATTAATATTGCCAATAATTAACAAGTTCCGGGTCTAATCCGATACCGATACCAATAGTATATTCACCTGTTAGCTATTACCTTATCTGTACGTTCCGCATTTGACAGGCGCACCACCAAACGGTGTATTAAGGATTTTGCTATATACACCAGGGCTTCCAAAATGGTCATATATTCCGGTCATTTGCATAATGTCCGGTTAAAGTCCGGCTGGTCAAAGCATGAAACGGTCATATACTTTTTAGTTTTCAAGGCTTTTTCGGTCATTTTTACATAATTCACGATCTTTTTGGCCCAACCTTTTGCCTTTAACATCATCACATTTCCGGTCATAAATGTGACATGATGATTAATTACTATCAAAACAACACCTACTTCAATACTTTCTAATTTTAATCAAGGCTAATTAGTAGTTGGACAGCTGAAATCTACCTGTTCAGGTGACAGGTGATCTATGTTCAGTACCGGACATCGTATAAATTGATCGGTTTATTCAATTTTTTTCTTACTTTTCAGGTTTGTTTCTAATTGATTTAGTCCAAAAGATTAAACTTATTAGAAATTAGTTTATCAACATGATTTGATGAAAAATTTAAAAAGGATTTAAATGAAAAATCGTCAGAACTACGTCGTATGAACTAGAACACGTGTGCGCATGTGCACAGGTGGGAAATTTAATTATGCATCCTACATTTCTTCAAAAATGCTAAAATTATTATTGATACATGTATCTAACGTTCATTTCAAGTATTTTGTTGAAGAAATAACGTGGAAAGAGCTTCTTCACTCAGTCGTGCTTTGTAAACGTACACGGATTTTACGTATCCGTTTATGGTCCATGTTTTACCATTGTCAAGTCAACATCCGGTTGACCTCTCCGGTTAAAACAATGTGAAACGAAAGTAAAGTTTTTGACATTGTCATTTTGCACAAATAAAAAGTCTAAGGCAGATATGAGCACGCTGATGTGCACACTTTGAATGATGCACTGCCAATTTAACAGTTACATCCGTACATCAAATTCATATCATATCAAAGTAAAGTTTAAAATCGTTTTTTTTAATGTTATGTCAATCATTGGAATGGCCATCTGATTACCATAATTGCCTTTTGTGACCAAGTCTTAAGGGATTAAAATCGGGATCAGATATGAAATGTCCGGCTGGCTCAAATATTTTTTGGAAGCCTTGATATACACGGGTCATAATCAAAGGGCTGACACTACTAAATTCAATCATTGTCAAATTGTTCCCTATTGTAGCTTTATTCAGCAATCAGCAAGACTTTCTAAGATAACTAATATAGGACAATGCTGTTGATTAAAAATACCCCATTCCTGGATAGCCTGGACCTTTTGTTTTCCAAATAATTAATATTTCCAATAATTGATAAGTTCCAGGTCGACGGGTTCAAACAGAAAGATTTGAAAGCAGAGAAAACTGTGTATCTTATAATCGACATGACTTTATCAGATGACAATACCAATTACTAAAATAAGGCTTAGGCATAGTTATATACTTTAATTCAGTCATGGACCCGCGATATCATGGGTGTGTACTTGTAAGTATGAAGAAGCCAAAAAAACAACATTAAAATACCTTTGAAGGCCCCTTTGAAGGTTTTGTAGGACTACAAGAGCCATCTTGCATGTAAAACCCCCATGGGCATTTCAAAAAGTTGGCAGGTATGTATTATTAGAAATTAGTAAGATAACAGTGAGTACTGTTTTAAGCATGTGCATTTCCAAATCGTGTAATTTATTAACTATGACCAGACTATGAAATCTGCTATAATTAGGTAGTGTCAAGTCCCGTCAACAACTGGTCAATACACCTTATTGCTATTTATCTGCCATTACTGGATATCACACAGAGGTTCCCGTAAAATTTTGACGTCATAAAACAAAATATCTGACTCCACAATGGAAAAGTGATAGTTGTATGCATCACTGGTTCAAGTGTCTGGGTCAGCTGGGATTAGCCATAAGGTGTATACATATCGTTATGTTCCCAAGTAAGTCTGGGTCACCTGAGATTAGGGATAAGGTGTATACATATCGTTATGTTCCCAAGTAAGTCAACAGGTCAGGCATAACCACCAATTGGTGGATTATACCTCAATTGACGTATAATCCACCAATTGGTGGTTATTTCTGACCTGGTCAAGTATAAATTTTTTATAACATGATTAAAGGAGATGTTGAGTAAACATTTAATGCAGATACTTGCTTATCAACCGGCAATTGTTTGATTTAGTTAAATAATTACTTATTAATTTCATGCAAAAAAAACACAAACTTCTATAATTATCATACAAATCAAAATCGTACTTTGAAAAGGATGATGAGCCTTTCCCTTTTGGCGTAAACAAGTTTGAAACTCTTTTATTTTGAGCACGTCCACTTTGTTTAGTCTGTGAAAATGGAGATTCTCTTGATCTTGTTGTCATTCCTCTTGGTGTGAACATTTTAATGGTTTTCTTTATATACAACCATGTGAAACTGTTTATTTTTTTGCGGCAAACGGATTTATGTCGCTTACGTTCCTTCCCAATCAAAATAATATCTACATTAACATTTTTCAAGTTTTCCATTCATCCCTTATATATTCTAGTTAACATTAAAAGAAATTCAAATATAATTTCTATGATAATTTCATTTCTTATAGTTATTAAAATGAGTATAACAATGATATGAGCGGTTTGACATAAAAATGTAATGTAAAGTGTTCATCTTAGGATATGGATTGCGTCTGTCGAGCAGTGGCGGCGAGAATTCTTTTTTCTATTTGAAGAATAGCCTGGTGGACCATAGTAGACCTTATAGTGACGATTAAAAGACTTTAAAAATAATAGATGTTTTTGGGGTTTTTTTTTATTGATTATGATTTATACACAGGCGCATTGGAAATAAACGACCTCCCTTTTTCTAAATATGTTGTGTTTGTGTTTTATTTATATTTCAGTAAATCTTGTTATATTTTAACTTATTTTCATTATAACATGTTTTCTTGCTCATTTAGAACATAAGTCTATAAATTTTGACACTCTAGTATGGTAAGTTCCACCGTTGAAAACGGAGTGACCCATTGGTTTTACATGTTAAGATAAAATTTGTGTACGCAAGACGTACCTTGCGACTATAAAAGACTCATCAGTTGCGCTCGAATCAAGACTGAAATCGAGATCAGTACACATTCAACATTCAATGGATTACGTCATGAACAGCTAGTCGGGAAAAAAAACGCGACCTTGCCATGCACAAAGTCAATATATGGCTATCGCCGTGTCAAATTGATGGACTGTGAATGTACATATGTTTATATCAATCAGATTTATTTCTGGTTTTTCTTTTTGGATAACAAATCTATATTTGTACCGATTAAAAAATATTCAAAGATCATGAAAAGTGTTTAACTGGTAACCTTTTGGAAATTGCATGTTTCAAAATCCAATTTAATTATAACTTGCATGCGTCCGACGCGCTATTCTAGATTTACATTTTAAAAAGAGGCTTTATCACAGAAGATGAGTGAAGTGGAAAAAACGCTGTCGTGTAAATATTTGTTAGACTTTCATTACTACCGGATTGATTTTTTTTTTGGGGGGGGGGGGGGGTATTCAATGCAAGATTCAACTTCCAACTTAATTCGTACATATTTTAATTCTAGCGTCAATCAGTAGACAAAACGTATACAAAATAATAAGCCTAGCTCACCCCCCCTTTTTATACCTCTAGCCAATGTAGAAAAAACAAACGCACAACAATACGCATAGTAAAACTCAGTTTAAGAGAAGTCCGAGTCCGATATCAGAATAGGTAACAAAAGAAACTAAACAAAATGACAATAATACATAAATTAACAACGGACTACTAGCAGTTACCGACCTGCCAGCTCCAGACCTCAGTTGAACTGATTGAAAGATTATGTCTTCATATAAATATCAAGCACAATCCCTAATTCCAATGCAAAGACCCTATAAGTGAATCAATATTAAAGCAAAAATATGCAATCTTTAATGACCTGACAACAGTATCGTATGGGTTTTCAAAACCTTATGTTGATGTAAACAAACACATTGTTTAATTAAAACAAAAACATGTGTTTCCGTATACATATATTATATATATTTGACGTGATTTACTAGCTATTTTGGTTTCAGAAAAAAATTAATGAACTGTTTTTATAATACTCGGTAAAATTGAAATTAGATACTTTTATGAGAACACTCAAGTGTTTTACCAAGCAGGAACAAGATTGCAATATAATTATGTAAATATTATACTTTAAATTAAAATTTAAAATACATTATCATACTACATCTTCGTTACTATTTCTAAGAAACTATAGTCCCCGTGAACTTGAGTTACTGGAATTCACCTTGTAATTATATCAATGACAAATAAGATGTAGTATCCTATATCATTTAAGAATTATTATCGCAGCTATGGGAAAAATTAAAAAGGTTGAAATTATTTACAATATAGTGGTGTTTTTTTAAAAGACAGACTGGTATATAAAAAAGTACTAGTTATTTCGGCTACAGTTGAATTAAAAAAATGTAACACGAATAAACATTTTTTATGAGGTAACTTGGTTCAAATATGTCGCGTAATACTCTACTATTTCTAAGAAATATTTTCTAAGGGAATTTAAATGGAATTCTCATTCGCAACGGTATAAAAAAGCATGTTCTAAAAAATACCTCGGCTAACGGAATGAACCTGATATACAGATATGAAACGTGAAGGATATTGGACAGATTTAAAGAGAAACAAAAACACACATTTTAGGATTCAGGTTTGTTTTTACATTTATATTTGACTTATGTGCCCTGCTGTACTCTGCTTATAAAGAGGCGAAAGATACCAAAGGAATATTCAAACAACACAGTATCCTTAGCGTCTAAAAGATTACGCTATTTCACATTTTTTAATAAAGTTCGAGCTTTGAAAATGTTTTGGCCACTTTTAGCACTCTAACTTTAATTTCATTTATAAAACAGATAATGGGGACTCGTTTAATGTCTGTCTTCACAAATTAGAAAAAGGTAAACTTGTTGTCAATTGAATATTTCATTTATTTATGAAACATGGTTTGGTGTTCAAAATCATAATCCTTGTATCTTTGATGAGGTATTTTACAACCGCCGGGTCCATGCCACTGGTGGAACAGGTTTCTTCCGATAAGGTATCACCAGCCCAGTAGTCAGTACTTCTGTGTTGATATTTATTTATTCGAGCGTCATTGGTGAGTCTTGTTGATGAAACGCGTTGACGTTTGGCGTACAAAATCATAAACCTAATATCATTGACGTTATATTTTTACCATAGTGTGTTGGAAATCGCAAATAAATGCAAAACATGTGTTTTTGTGTCTTTCAAAACACAAATAATATACAGAATTAATTGCAGGATAAAGACAATAACTGTTTAGTGTCTTTAAATATCAGCTGTATGTGTACTTGGCTCGAAACAGGTGTAGTACTGTAGCTCGCTAAAAGCTCGCATACACCTTGTTTCCTAGCCTCGTACAAATACAGCTGATATTTAAAGACACTTAACAGTTATTGTCTATATCTCTCTGAATATAACAGCCAAAAGAAAGAGTTGTCTATGATAAAAGAAAGAAATAACAAATTTGCCCATCTAAAAATTGCCAGTTATGTTGTTTGTGTGCTTCATTGACTAATCACATGTGTACTTTATATGGGATAGTCTAGTTAATTAATTCATATATCTTTACAAACAGTCATTTCTTACATTACAATTCACATCCGTATGTACGTATTCTAGTCAAAATATATATGTGGGATTAATATGAGAGGGTTTAAATATTTTGCGTCATCTTGAACCCAAAGATGACTCAGATGTTACAGATAAGATAAGATAAGATATTTTTATTTCCAATTATGGGCCCCAAAGGGCATAAACATTACAACATCAATAATTTTTTCATAATACAATACAAACAATGAGATAAAAAAAAAAAAAAAGTTAAACGAGAACTATTTAAGTTCTTAAAGAATACGTAGATAAAGAATCTATAGTATGTTGGTTTTTTTTAATACTAATGCATTTTATTACAAGTGTGGTTGATATAGATAACAAACAAGCAGCCCAAAAAGAAAAAAAAAAGAAAAATAGATATCCACATATGTATAGTACACAAAAAGTTGGATCAATTAAATATATAATAATTAGCCAAAAAGAAAGTAGAAATTAAACATGTCCATGACTCATCCTGTGTCAGCAGCAAATAGGAAAGCATTGTGGTTTCCTAAAGGCAGCTGACACCAGGGGACGATACCTTATGGGCCATAGGCATGTAAAATGTGTGTAAATGTCTCTTTCCTACCTGTATCAAAAGCAAACAAGGAAGCATCATAGGTAACTTGAATGCAGTTGATACCAGGGGACGATGCCTCAAGGATATAAGAGAACATTTGAATAAATAATATATTTCATTATCACATGTTAAGCCTTTTTCAACTGATTTTCATAGTTCGTTCTTATGTTGTACTGTTATACCACTGTCCCAGGTTAGGGGGAGGGTTGGGATCCCGCTAACATGTTTAACCCCGCCACATTATTTATGTATGTGCCTGTCCCAAGTCAGGAGCCTGTAATTCAGTGGTTGTCGTTTGTTTATGTGTTACATATTTGTTTTTCGTTAATTTTTTTACATAAACAAGTATGGACACAACATTAAAGCCTGATGCAGCTCTGAATTTGGATTGTGATCAAATAGTCAAAACAGAATAGGTTTCTGACACAGAATAAATGTAGTCTAAGAACTTAAAACATTTAATTTTAAATTGGACTTTTACCTATTGTGGTCCTTTATCCAAAATCTTAATACATGGTTTGAGGCACTTGTCGCAGAAAAAAAATCCTATATTATTATATAGACTTGGGGGTCGACCATTTGATATTCTGGGGGAGGGGGCAGGAGGATTTGTTTTAGATCTGTTATTTATTTTTGTAATCTAAGAGGACAAATTATTCATTTTCTGCACTATTGAAGCAAGATTTTTCATTTTCATTAAAGCAAGGGACTGATTATTCATTTTCACAACTGTATTTATGATATTCGAAAACATACAATTTTTAAATGATTTCTTTATTATAAACAACATGTTTGTGTTTCCTTTAAATTTTTATTTTGACATATTTTTTTTTGCATACCGAATGCTATAAATTTTTATTTTTGACATTTTTTTTTTACATAAATAAGGCCGTTAGTTTTCTCGTTTGAATTGTTTTACATTGTCTTATCGGGGCCTTTTATAGCTCACTATGCGGTATGGGCTTTGCTTATTGTTGAAGGCCGTACGGTAAACTACAGTTGTTAATGTCTGTGTCATTTTGGTCTTTTGTGGATAGTTGTCACATTGGCAATCATACCCGACATCTTCTTTTTTTTTATATCTCATGTATTTTGAAAAATAAAAAAAATGTCTAAAAATGTCCTGTATCTAGTCAGGAATATGACAGTTGTTATCAAATTGTTTGTTACTTTGTATTCTTTCTTTCTTAATTTCTTAATTTTGACGCGTATTTTAGCATTTAGGTCCTCCGTAACCCCTCTAATTGTCATTGCGGCACATATTGTTTATAACCAGTTTGTTCCACTATCTTTCAACTTTCAATCTTTTAGCTATCAACTGGTGTATACATTTTTCTGTAATTAGGGACTGACGGGTCGCAACAGTCCATTCCATTATTCACAATACGCTATTTCTAAATGTTCACGCATATTTTGACATTTAGCCCTGTGTTACTCCTCTAATAGGCGTTGCAGAACATATTGGCTATATACCTTTTGTTTCTTCTATTAATTAGGTTTCGAATGAGGTATAAGGTATATCTGTAATTAGAGGCTGAAGAGTCGTAGCAGTCTCATTGAAAACACGAAGGCTGGACTTTGTAATAAATGAAGAACAAACCTTTCAAAATACTTTCAAAGACTTGAAAAAAATCAAGAGTTTCTACCTTAGGTGTGTATTTATGCATACACGTGATGTACCAACTTTGGTGACCGTTACCATGGAAAAGAGTCTGGTGACATACTATTTTTAACTCAAATTTTTATAGAGGCCATTGCATATTAATATGTATGCAAATTTTAAGAAAATTTCAATGGTGAAAAAAATTGCTATTAACGTAGTCGATGAACTATACGCATGGTGCACCACCAAAAACCCAGAAGACACATTTTCTTACTTATATAAGACAATTATTTGAAATGAACTTTTTCCACTAATTTATATCGAATAAATTGATCTTTTTTGGCTGACTTTTATATACAAAATTAAATTATTAATATTTAATTTCTGATATTTTGAAGTTATGATTTTACAAATTTTCTTGCTGGCAGTTACAATACATAACGAAATACGTACAATTACTATTTAATTCGTACACTTATTTTAAAGATATACATAATATAATATTGTTCTTTATAATTAAACCCGAATGAAATTTTGCATTTTAAAGTTGTTTATAAAAGTGATTTTCATATGGAATGAAATAGCACCGAAATTATTTGTGAGGAATGTAAACGTTGAATTGGTTGTTAACTAATATTTTTTTATTCTGCTTTAGGTAAGATTACTACATACTTTTCTCAAATTCCTTCAATACACAATAAGCATGGTAAATTGTCTTTAAAAAAAGAAAAAGAAAAGACCGATGGTGACAGTGAACAATCAAAAATCATAAGTCGAAGAAAAGTTGAATCCACAATCTTATGACAGTGAAATTCATCATGCAACTCTTTGCTACATCAGCTGTTAGACATTTCTCAATTAAAGGAATTGTGAATTTGTATTATATCAAATGAACTTCCGAATCATTTGAAAGAAGGGTAAATGATTTATCATAGTCACAAACTACTTTAAGACTTTTGCTATGTAAGTTAAATCATATAATCCTGAGCGATTCAGCTGAAGACAAAGGTTAATAGATAAAACAAACTTTGTGTCTAGTTATCAAAGGTACCAGGATTATAATTTAGTACTACGCCAGACTCAACTGTGACGCTCATATCAAAATATTTATAAAGCCAAACAGTTACAAAGTTGAAGAGCATTGAGGATCCAAAATTCCCAAAAGTTGGGCCAAATACGGCTAAGGTAATCTATGCCTGGGATAAGAAAATCCTTAGTTAGCTTTATAATATAACATAATTTATGCTTTTCATTCTTAACGAATCGATCTTCAATAATTCGCTTTGAGTAAATAAATTTAATGTAACATTTTTCCAAGCGTCACCTTACATGATATGCGGCAAACCACCGAAAATATTGATCTACCAATTTGTAAACACTAAATAATTGGCTTATCCTATACTGAATACCACATGAAAAATTAATTCAGAATCGTTTGGCAAGCGTCATTCACTTGTGTAGTTTTGTTACCGCACTAAACAAAGTTGTACATAATATTTAATGTATCATTCAGCTTGAAAGCACGACGGCTGAACGCAATAAGCCACCACAGTGCGTCATTGCAAATAAGCGTTAAAATATGAAGGCTGATTGCAATAAGCCATCACAGTGCTTCATTCAGGCCAATTAGATTGAAAACACGAACGCTGATCTCAATAAGTAATCATAGTGCTTCATTGGCAATTAGTCTGAAAATACGAAGTCTGATCGCAATAAAGCCATCACAGTGCTTCATTGCCAATTAGAATGAAAACACGAAGTCTGATCGTAATAAGCCATCTCAGTTCTTCATTGTCAATTAGTCTGAAAAACACGATGGCTGGACGCAATAAGCCATCTCAGTTCTTCATTGCCAATTAGATTGAAAACATGAAGTCGGATCGCAATAAGCCATCTCTGTGCGTCATTTCAAATTAGCTTGCCAACACGATGGCTGGTCGTAATAAGCCATCACAGTGCTTCATTGTCAATCAGCTTGACAACACAAAGACTGGACGCAATAAGCCATCACAGTACTTCATTGCCAATTAGATTGAAAATACGAAGGCTGGTCGCAATAAGCCAACACAGTGCGTCATATCAAATTAGCTTGAAAACACGATGACTGGTCGCAATAAGCCATCACAGTGCTTCATTGTCAATCACCTTGACAACACATGTAAGACTGGACACAATAAGCTATTACAGTGCTTCATTGCTAATTAGTCTGAAAACACGAAGGCTGATTTCAATAAGCAATCACATTGCTTCATTGTCAATTAGATTGACAATAGACAATACTTTATTAATAAACCTCAGACACATAGGTGTACAAGAGGACATCATATATACACGTATAGACATTTTAATACTCAATACATTCACACTAAACATAATAATGCTACATACATGGTAAAATATAGCAAAATGTCAATTTACAAACTACCCTCACATTCAACCCAAAAAAGACTAACATAAATCACAAGTATCGTGTAGGAATTTTAAAAATATACTTAATTATTGTAAAGTTGTACATGACAAAATGTTAAAAGCTGTTTCAATTTGTACTCCGTTGGATTTGCAGTATAATTGTGGTAGGTATTTATTTCTAAGCAGTTTTATTTCCTGTTTTGACATTTGAATAGATAATGAAATTCATTCATGAAAAAATCACAGTGCTTCATTGTCAATCAGCTTGACACACAAAGACTGGACACAATAAGCTATCACAGTGCTTCATTGCCAATTAGATTGAAAACACGAAGGCTGATCTCAATAAGCAATCACATTGCTTCATTGTCAATTAGATTGACAATAGACAATACTTTATTAATAAACCTCAGACACATAGGTGTACAAGAGGACATCATATATACACGAAGTCGAATCGCAATAAGCCATCTCTGTGCGTCATTGTAAATTAGCTTGCCAACACGATGGCTGGTCGCAATAAGCCATCACAGTGGTTCATTGTCAATCAGCTTGACAACACACATACTGGACGCAATAAGCCATCACAGTACTTCATTGTCAATTAGATTGAAAATACGAAGGCTGATCGCAATAAGCCATCCCAGTGCGTCATTGCAAATAAGCTTGAAAACACGATGGCTGGTCTCAATAAGCCGTCACATTGCTTCATTATCAATCATCTTGACAACACAAAGACTGGACACAATAAGCCATTACAGTGCTTCATTGCCAATTAGAATGAAAACACGAAGGCTGATCGCAATAAGCGATCACAGTGCGTCATTGCAAATTAGTTTGAAACACGATGGCTGGTCTCAATAAGCCGCCACAGTGCTTCATTATCAATCATCTTGACAACACAAAGACTGGACACAATAAGACATTACAGTGCTTCATTTCCAATTAGATTGAAAACACGTAGGATGGTCGCAATAAGCGATCACAGTGCGTCATTGCAAATTAGTTTGAAACACGATGTCTGATTGCAATAAGCCATCACGTAAGCCATCACAGTGCTTCATTGTCAATCAGCTTGACAACACAAAGACTGGACACAATAAGCTATCACAGTGCTCCGTTGTCAACAAGCCTGAAAACACGAAGGCTGATTGCAATAAGCCATCACAGTGCTTCATTGTTTATCAGACGTTGGCAACACAAAGACTGGACACAATAAGCCATCACAGTGCATCATTGCCAATTAACTTGAAAACAATAAATTTGTTTGCCTGGTCTTCATGCAGCATTTTCAACGAAGTTTAATGTGGTATGATGACCATCTTATCCCCTTACTGAAAAACTTATATTGTAACATTATAGTACGTTTGTAAATTCTTTTTTGAACATTGTATCAATTCATATAAATGTACAAAGAAATGTAGATGAATCTCTTAAAGCACTGGCAAATCCAGCGTCTGTGTCAAATAAGACTTCTTAATCTATCCGACTTTGCAAAGAAAGGAAAGCGACGTCACCTTGTAAGGGCTTTTCTAAAAAAAAAAAATGGTAAAATTATTCATACACATATACATAACAATCAAAATACTGCTTATTGATGTTGATTTAACTTGGAAAAAATAGAACTCTAGATGTTCTATTGTTCCGCACAAATCCTGAAAATATGAGGTGCGTCAAATTAAACTAAATACACAGCTGAGACTACTATAATACTGTGTTATAGTAGTCTCAGTACACAGTAAGGTTTAATAAATGTTAAAACTATTTTTTACTTTTAAGATACCTGTGTTAACTGGTTTATTTATTTTATTTGTTGTTTTTTTCTCTTCTTTTTGTCTTTATGGTTTCTAAAAGCCCCAGGGAAGATTAACATGTTATTGTTAACTTACTTACCTTTGTTTTATATTATGCATGAATGCCAGGTAGGTTTACCAATCGTGCATTAGATCGTAACTTTACTATCAATACATGATCAACAACACAACTTCCGTTAACGAAAAATGAAACATCTCAGCTAACGGAAGGAATAACACGGTTAATACAAATATGAAACGTGTAGGATATTGGATGAGTCAAAAGAAAAATAAAAGACTCAATTTAGAAGATCACAAAGAAACATTCAGGTATGTGTATAGAATCTTGTGTAAATTATATGCAGTCACTAAAGTCGGCCAAACTGCTGATAAGGTCATGGAGGTTCAGCATATCTACTATAAAATTATACACATTCATAGGCGGATCCAAGGGGGGGGGGGGCCGGGCCCCCCTTTCGTGGGAAAAATTTGGTTGATTATATAGGGAATCACTGAAGCAGGACTGGAGCGGGCCCCCCTTAGGTCAGTCAGCGCCCCCCCCCCCCCCCCCTTTAGGCAAAGTTCTGGATCCGCCACTGACATTTGAGCTGTATTTATGAAATCGAATGATAGTTTTTTTTTAATCTGATAGTGTGGTCATAGCTTTTCACAATTTTTTTATTTGGAAATGCAGATTTTTGTTTCTTTTGTCGAAACCAGAAATTGGCAGAATTATTATGTCAGAAATATATGCCACTGGACATCCAGTTTAATTATGCATTTTATACACATACTAATTGGTCAACTGAACACTCCTTATCACTATTCCCGGCTGACATGAGAATCTGTCCTGCTTGAACTACATGTATTGACGTCGAACAACAATCACTTTTCCATTGTGGCTTTAGATTTTTTTGTATTAATGATGTCAAAATTTTACAGGAACCTGAGTGCAGTGTAAGGGTGTGATGTCCAGTAACAGGTCGAGAACTCTAGATTTTCTGACGTCAGAATATATTTGCATAGTAATTTCCAAAACACAAGGCCAATATGGCCTTGAAAAACTGACCAATCGACTCAATGAATTACAATGCATTGTGGGCTACTACGAGTAAACTACTACTTAAAACACGTGGAATTAGTGGGAAAACAGTCAATTAATATATTGTCTGGGACTCTCATTACCAAAGTTTTTATTCTGCAAATATATTTAATGTAAAATATATAACGTAATCTTCAATTTGCATGCTCAGATTAAAAAAATATTGTTTATTGGCTTCACGATTCGACTTTCTTTTTCGCCTTGCAAAAGTAGTTGAACCGGTTTTGGGCATTGTTATGAATTGAACCTGCATTAATTTCACGACATGACACAGTGAAATATCCAATGAAGTGACCACTGTCCACTAAGAAAATCATTTGAGCTCTTTTAAACCTGTATAATGTGATTGCAAAATCATTTCCGCCTAGAAAACAACGAAACTTTCATTGAAACACTTCTTTCTGTACTGAATGTGTATTTTTTTTTTATCAGGACCTGAACTAATAGTAAGAACATCATAATATTCAGTATGCTAAAAAGAAGTGTTATGAAAGCGGCAGGGGCGTGTCCAGCCATTTTAAAAAGGGGGGTGCTAACCCTGGACAAAAGGGGAGGGGGTTCCAACTACATGTCCCCATCCAAATGCACTGATCGTCCAAAAAAAGGGGGTCCATCCCCCGGAACCCCCGCCCCCTGGATCCGCCACTGAGCGGGTACGGTATATAGCTCAATACATTTTTTATAGTTTCATCCATCGATAATATCCGTTTGTTGCTAATTTTATCACAAAATATACCTCAGAGGTTTTTTTATCGTTCGGCTGCTGTCCTGTTAACATATATATGTAAAACATCTCCAATATTAAAAGTCTCTGGATCATAGTGGGTGCCATATTACCTATTATTTTTTTCTCTAAAACGTGCTTTGTATATAGAAATAAGAAGATGAGGTATGAGTGCCAAATGAGACATCTTTCCAACAACGACATTATTCAGTAAAGTAAGCAGTCATAGGTCCAATGCTGAAAAGTAAGCTATTAATGACCCAAAAATTACTTTTGTAAAACAATCCAAAAAAAAAAAAAAAAAAAAAAAAAAAACCCGGCCTTATTAAATATGTAAAAGGACAAGAAATCTATTCCATCAAAAAAAATATATTGTATAGGAGCCTGTATTTCAGTGGTTGTCGTTTTTTTATGTGTAACATATTTGTTTTTCGTTCATTTTTTTTTTATATAATTAAGGCCGTTAGTTTTCTCGTTTGAATTGTTTTACATTGTCATATCGGGGACTTTTATAGCTGACTATGCGGTATGGGCTTTGCACATTGTTGAAGGCTGTACGGTGATCTATAAATGTTAATTTCTGTGTCATTTTGGTCTCTTGTGGACAGCTGTCTCATTGGCAATCATACCACATCTTCTTTTTTATTATAGATCCAACGCTGCAATTTTCTCAAAACATATCAAATTTTCCACCTTGTCGCACATACATATGGAATAAATCATTACAGCTTATTTCCTAATGCATGTGGAGCAAAACTTTGGTTAGCTTGCTTGCTTTGTTTGTATATTGTACAAAATATAAAATATACAAGTTAAACTATGCCTATATATATATATATTGTTTAAAGATGTCAATCTTATTTTCAAAGCTTGTATAAACAACTATACAAACAAAGCAAGCAAGCCAACCAAAGTTTTACTTTGCAGGTTTAAGAAATCAGCTGTAATGATATTATTCAGTTTGGCAAATGTCCGAGCCCGTTAAAAAGCGAAAAAACTGAAACTACAGTTGCTGACTTCACTACCTTAAAAAAAAAGGAACAGTTTGGAAGTCCCATATACTGAAATGTGACCAACAAAAATACTTATAGATTTTGTTAACACTGCCATGTATGTAAATACTTCTTCGCCTTTTTTACGAATTCAAGGAACCAACATTTGCCTTTAATTATCTATACAAACATTGCTGTACTCTTGAATATCAGCACTGGCTGTTATCGACGGCTTACTTTACACCAGTAAGTTTGTCTCGTGGGTAATTGTGTTCTTCCGCTGTTGTTTCGTTGCTTCTGGTGGACAAATACATGAAATATCTGTGCCATCATCAAACATGTTAATGGCTATATGTCGGGTAATTCAAACCCTTTTTTCTTCGCATAGAAACAACTCTTCGTTAATCTGAACATGGAAGTAATACTTTATATCACGAACTATAAATGAGGATACACAAAATGAAAAACTAAGCGAAATTGTGAATCCCGCATTGCACGAAAAAATGTGTTGTATTTCAGTAAATAACACGTGTTCTTGGTTGATTGTAAACACGTAGTAGTCCATCATGCATTGTGACTCATTTAGTGGATTGGTCAAAAACTAGGTAAAAATAAATTGCGTCACATGTAAATAAACAATAGGATGTGCGAGAACATAAGTATGCTAATTTATGCATTTCCATATAAGGTAGTGGTCCCGACCTGAGTAATGATGGTCAAATAGTGATAAGATGTATATGCACAAGATATTAGATATTTGTCACTGGACATATCACAAATATCAGTAAATCATTTTTCAATTAATAAGAGAATAGCTTCTGAGTTGGTTTTAACAAATTTATTCCACATATATTGTATAATATCAATAGGCCACTTTACAGTTAATAATTTCAGATAAATTGAATTGGGGACAGATTGTTCTGAAAGAGGTGCAAAAGTATATAAGAATGGGAAATTCTATGCATATTTCCAAGCAACTGCTCTGTACTAATGACGTTCTTCCTTATTTGTCAGACCGTTTAATGAATTTAACCTCCTTTACGAAAATCTGCCCCTATTCATTATGGTCAAACTTACTGTGAAGGGGCCTATTTTATTTTCACATGTCTTCTCTGTCCTGTCTTACAACTTCTCTTAAACCACATACATTTATACAGTATGCTTCAATGACTGGAAAAATGGAGGCAGGGACATGTAAGCACATTGATATATGAACATTGAAAAAGACTGCAGCTAAGTACATGTACAATGTACCCCTCTAGAAATTTGGAATAGGCAGAATAATTCTTAAACATGCAATGTAGAAATACAAATTGGATGAAAGCAGGCCATTTATTTGATTCACGTCAAATACAGTTGGTTCATATAAAATTTTTGGGTGGCATTTAATATTTGACTTAGGTCTTCCTCTTCCAGGTAAGGAATCAAATTCAATAATTAAATGTATTAGCTCCCACAAAAACATGTTCCGTGTGGACTGCACAGAAAGTTTTTCTTGGGCTATTTATATTCAAAACATTCATGTTCTCTATAAATAAATTTTTATATACAATTAATACTATGTACAGGATGTTACAAGGGTTACTGTCTAGAATTTTGCAGAGCATGGATGCCTTCAACTGTGTTGGCTTATGTCAATGATGTTGGCTGTCTAATAAACATAAATAAGAAGATGCCCTCAAAACTGCACGTTTTTTGTATTAAATATGTTAATTCATTAATTGTGTGCTCTATATAGATATAACTCAGGATACTTTATTTTGATTCATTATTTGAATCTTACCAAAAAGTTATTTCCCTTTGTTGTTTTTGTTTATGAAATTTTAGTTCTATTTAAATGTGTAGTTAGAAAGTTAGAAAATTTACATGCATTTTTTTTTTTTACCAAATCTCCTTTTTTCATTTGTTTTTGATATTCATAGAAATATTTTAGCAATAATTTCATTATGAGAGTACTAGTACACACAGTATATTTGATGAATCTATCAATGTTACTGTAAATGTCATGATTTATAATACCAAGTTATTTACATAATGTAGTTTGTTTACACAGTTTATTTGTTAAATGTATTTGGATCAAACCACTCTACTGTGTCTTATAGATAAAATGTGAAATATTTAAAAGTGTATGGTCTAACTTATATAGATTTTGAGAGAGAAAAAAACGCATGTAATTTTATAGTGGAAGTATAAGATTTTTTAAAGTGAATTTCTTACTTCACCAAAGAAATAACTAAGTTAATAAAGATATTAAACATGTTATCTCTATACCTTTGTAATTTGGTTTGTGAGAATAAAGATATGTATTGTACATGTACATGATGTAGGATATTGGATAATTTAAAGAGAAATGAAAGGTCTAATTAAAATCCCACAGAAATATTTCAAGTTTGGGTTCAAAATTTGGGTTGAATGTTATTCTTTTCTGAACTCTTTCATAGTGACTAACTTTACATTTATGTGATTTTTGTGATGTAGACAAATCTGTTTATAAAATGATCTAAAGGTGTTATATTTTTTAAGAAGATGATTATATGTTTTTCAACCTGATTTACCAGGTATTTTTTTCTCTCATTTGAATGGAAATGATGACAACATAATAAGATTAGAGATTAAATTTTCTATGAGGAAACCAGTGTTTCACCAAGCGTAAACATGGTTTAAATATATTTTAAAGTACATGTATCCCTTTAAACAGTTCTTAAATCTCTAAATATTGTTATACATGCATGTTATAAACAAAATAAATTGATTTCAAAACTGCCATGATACAGTTATATTTAAAACATTGGAAACAAATTATTCTGGTAACTTCAGTTTGTGATAAGAGTTGATTATATTGAACTGGGGCAATCTGCCATGCCTTCTGAGTGAATATTGAAATCCCCTACAAAAGCTCTGTCTATTAAGTAACTCTTTAGGGTCTAACATTATAACATAACATTCTAAAGAAATATACAAAATACACAATGTATCTTTTTGGTCGAATTAAAACAATTATTTATATATATTTACTTATATATATGTTATTAAGAGATATAAGAAATATTTAAAAATGATTTTTTTGTTTAATCTTTATTAAAAGAAGGTAAAAAGTGAAATAATAATTTGCTTTTTAGCAGCCAATTTGGTTCAATTCTGTCAAAATAAGCTAAGAAGCATTACTGATGATTTATTCACTTACAAGTGAATAGTTTGACATCATTGAATCCTTTTTCATTGGACCTTCAATATAACCTCTTAGCTAGAGTTTGGTTATGCATAAATTAAGCTGTTCACCTATGTTCAGTTACATTGTATTTAAAGGAAAAGAATGTCAACACTGAAATTGAAATAAGGGTTAACCATTTGATTGACTTATTTGATCCATAATAACTCATTTTCATAAAGGTTAAAAAAAAATTAACTTATATTTGTTAAACTATAATAATGTGAAATCAAACAGACCTAGTAAAGTCCAGTTGCAGAGTTCGCTACAATGTATCCATTTATAACCATATTTACATGTATAGTTATTTGACCGTCAGCAGTCGTCCATGGTCACCTCAAGGGTAAAATAATTAGGTGGCCTTGGTGTCTAGACTAAATTACATATTATTGAGCCCATGCTTTGTAAATTGTCTATTTTAGAGCTTTAATTACTTGGATACACATTTTATTATGTTATAACTCTAATATAAGAATTTTAAGTCAAATTAGTGAACATGAATTCAGTGGCTGATCTAGAAATCTTCATAAGAGGTGGCCCACTGACTGCCTAAGGGGGGCCGATTCCGTCACGCTTCACTATATAACCAAAAAAAATTTTCCTGTAAAAGGGTGGGGGGGTTCGGGCCCCCTGCCCCCCTTAAATCGGCCTCTGGAATTTGACATCTAATGCCCCTTTAAAACGATGATTGAAAAATGTTGGAATATGGCTTTATTTACTTGACTTATCCTTCCATTTTGTCCATAGGATAAAACTCCAGGATACAGATATTTATAAGGATATTATGAGCGACCATGCACAGAATTATTTTCATATCTATATATAACACTTTCAATTTTAGAAGGATATGACGATTGAATTAAGTGTTAACACTTGAAGAAAAATCAATCTTTTAAAATCCTCCTCTGGAGGTGATCTTTGTATATGAGATTGGATATAGATCTTCCAGTTGACATAAGACAAAAGATCTATCTTTGTTAGGTCAATCTCAGGAAAGAATGATATTTTTTACTAGTGGTAACATGGTCTAAGTCATGTATTTCTGCTCAAAATAATCCCCTCTAAAATTACTGAACAAATTCTTTTGCTTAAAACATATTTTTGATTACTTAATGCCCAAACAACATTGCCTTTAGCTGAAATAAGAACATTAGGTCAAATGCATGTACAATGTAATTGTTTAATACATTTAAAAAGTTAAAAAGGCCTTGGTGCCCGAGTGGTCTAGCAGCTACTACTATAATCACTAGCCAGTCAACACTGAGGTTGTGAGTTCCAACAGCTCTTGCAGGTGTACTCAACTCCAATCTAAATTGACTGGGATTGTCAGTTTTCCTATCCATGTCATGGTTTTCTCCAGGCACTCAGTCTTCCTCCACCAATAAAAACTGGCCACCACAAAATAGACAAACTGTGGTGCTTAAAAGTGGTGTTAAAACACCAAAGAAAAAACCCAAAACCCAACAATTAATAAGTTCTGTCAATATCTTGACATCAGAAAATAGAATAATTTAATTATGGACAAAAGAATTTTTTCTTTCTCAAATATTATTGTGTATCTATGATAAGTTGAATTAAGTGTATTACTTACATTGCACATGTACATTTATAGGTCCAAATTACCCCATATAAATTAAAAGAATTGAGGTTGTGTCATTGAATATATATATTTTTTATTTTTTTTTCAGAAATGCTGGTATAGATCTTGTAAAAGTAAGTAAAAAATATTCTTTATCGTTTATAGGATTGCCATTTTTGTGTAGACTTATACATGTATATAACCTCTCATTATGTATACTCTCATGAGGACATTTTCATCATCATCATCATAGTGGATATAGAATTAAAAGTGTTATTAATTTCACAGGCCATGTACCACTTTTGGGGAAAAACTGACTGCTCATTTATTCAGATAAAGTTGTGTGCTAGCACTGTTCCTTGATATTTGACAAATATCTCAATAAAACATTTATTCTAACATAGTTGTCTATCATTGTGGGTTCTTACATTTTTTTTGTACATGTATTACTTGTTTATGCACACTCCTTAAATGCATACAATTATTTTTTATTCATGTTTGTTTTGTATTATTTGCACATCATTGACCATGTTGACTAGAGAGATATAACTTGTCATATTAAATTTGATGGAACTATGTGATAGATTTTTGTGTAATATTATCAACTCCCTTGACATAGCTGATATAGCTGACATATGGGTTTTATTCATTGTTGAAGGCCATACAATGACCCATAGTTGTTAATTTATGTATCATTTGGTCTCTTGTGGAAAGCTGTTTCATTGGCAATCATACAACACATTCTTATTTTTATATATAACATATACATTGTGTTGTACTCATTATCTGACCTTTAGCTCTGTCATATCTACATGTATATTGGAATTGCAGTTGACCCTTCTTTTAAATAAGATCATGCATGGAGGCTTACCACATAGGTTTCCAATGATCCTTATGAGAAATCTCACAATTATAGACTTAGTCATAATGTAATTGTGGAAATTTGAATAGGAATAGATAAAGTTCAATTATGCCAAAATGTGGCAAATATTTCAACTTTATATAGGTTCTTAAACAGATAAAAGCCTGAATGCTGCAGAAAACCAATGTTTTCATATGGGTATATAACAGGCCCAAAAGTTTTGGAGATATTGTCAAACATTATTTTGTTACTTTTATGGTCCTAAAATATTAGGATAACCTTGGCCACCTATTAGGATTGAAAATGTTTTTTAAGCCAAAATATGTCATGATTTAAATTGAACTCCTAGATACAAACATTTCTGGATCAGGGGTTGCAATTTAAGGTGAGGCTCACTTATGACTTGTCATACAATTGAATAATGTACATATTTTTTGCTATCGTAAGTAAGACAACCAAATATGAGTCACCTATAAAGCATGACATTTTGTACTTTATAGGTTATTTTTCAATCTTGTGACTAATTTAATTGAAGATAATACATGTACAAGATATTACTAGTAATTAATACACTATAACCATTGTACAGACATGAGCTAGTCCTATTCTCTGATCATTTGTTCTTTTTTAAGATAATGTCAGATGCCTCCACCCAGCTTGTCAGAGAACATAATTTAGTCAGATAGTGTAATACATCATATTTAAATGCTTTATGAAGTACTACAGTAACAATCAGAGGTGCATAATTTAAGTCAGTATCTATATAGAGTGTTTTGTTGTTGAGTGAAGATCAAGGCCAGACAATCATCTTATTTTGGCAACAGTTCGTATATATATATATCTACACTTTCTTGCAAATTCAAGGTTTAAAAGGTGATGACCTATTTCTATTTTTAAAGTTGAATGATGATAGCATTTTAATATATTTATCTATAAATAAGACAGATAACAAGTTCCTATTAAGATTATTCGATAACTTGATTTAATCATCTTTTATGAGGTGCTCTAATTAGTATACATAATACATAGGTAATAAATGACACTAATTGGAATTTATAAATATATTTATTGATTTTTTTCCGATCATAAGTAGGTTGTAGTAGATAGGTTTTGATCTTTAGTCATAGATCAGTAGTATACATTTACTTGGTCATATGACAAATAAAATTTATTATGGATACAAAGAAGTTGTTATTCAGTTGATATAAAAACACACCAGAACAAACTAGTTAACTCCAGTACAAGAGTATGTAAATTGAATGTGCCTCTAACAGTACAGGACGTACATGTAGCATGTCTGCTTTTTATGCTCCTCTGATAAAATTTGTCCTTGTACATACATTGTAGTTTATTGGTGAACATTCAAACATACATGACCTAGGAATGATTCAAATGGTGTATACAAAAGACAATACAAAAATGAATACACATATTTCCTCACTGATAAGATATTGTTATTCATATTCTATTACAAAATAGAACAATAAGTTTGAATGATACATATCATTTATATGCCACAACAAACATATATCAGTATCAATATTTTTCAAAATGAACTTTTTTCTTGTTCAGACCTTTATATTATGTAATATAGAATAGTCACCGTACGACGAAGATTACTATTTATATGGTATTTCAATACCCCCTACATTCAACGAAAAAATAAAACTTGTATTCAACTCTATCCCTGTATAAAGAGGGCACATTTTCTGTTTTTAAAGCCTTCATCTATGTCTTGGAACCTCTTATGGGTAGTTAGATATTAAAGATGATGATAACTATGACTGTTTTGGTCCCATTTAACCACAAGTCCTACTGCATTGGCTTGTAAAATTCTTCTCTACAAGCCAACAGAATCCAACTAGTATTTTAAAAAAACTGAGTTTCAGGCTTGTGAACTCAAAAGTTTATTGAGAAGGCTACTATTTTAACCATAGAGACACAGGGCTCTGCAGTAAATTGATAATCAACTCCTTTATGAGTTAATACCCTTTGATCAACATTTTTACCCAGGTTTTTTGTATGTTATATCATTATGTTTGGTTATCTTGAGAATTAAAATGGTTGGAGAGACTGTATATAGCTGAAATGAGCAACAAAAAAGATTTTAGTAGATGGGTGAACTGAATGTGATGAACCTACGTGTATTAGGGAAGTTACTTTCCTTAAATGACGTTTTTAGAATTTTTTTCTCAGTAATTTTGAAACCTATTATAAATACATAAATTGAAATAGAAATAGAAACTGAAAGACAAAATCTGCAAGAAAATAGATTAAAGAAAAGGGTTGATAGACCCACTGGGTTAATGTCCTTTAATGACATGACTTTTATTTAAAAAGAAATATTCTCTCAGTGAATCTGGAACAATCATTAGTGCGGAAAATTTCATGCACATTCTTCATCTCATCTATCTTGTAAATTAATGTCTTTGCTTTAATTATTACAAAAGATAACATGATTCAAAGTCTTTCTTTATGGTTTGGATGAAGAAAAAAACCTATCATTTCAGCTTTAATTATTAATAAGCTGCTACCAGTTTAATTGTGTACATTTTACACAAAACTAAATATTATTATCTTACATTTACTGTAGTTTGATATAGACCAGCCTTTAACAGAACAGGGACCATTTGATTTGATTCTACATAAATGTACTGGGTTGATGGTAGCTGCCAAAGATGGGGACCTAACTGCTGAGTGTCAAATAAATAATATAAAGGTAGGAATGATTCAGCTGGATATTTACATTTATGTTGCTAGTTAAAGGTATAGTGATACAGAAGAAAAGACCCTTGGCCTAATTATTCAGGTATAGAACCAGGGAAATATTTGTGACAAATTGTAATGAAGAATTGTGGAGTGGTATTCAAATATTTCTGAATATAGAAAATCAGATATTCAGGCCAGCTGAAGCCTGCTTCTAGGTGTAGGATTTTCTGACTATGTTGAATAACCATAGGTTTTCATGGGCTGTTTTCTGCTCTTTGGTTGAGTTGTTACCTCTTTGAAGAATTTCCTATTTCCATTCTCAATTCTAATGATAATAACTACTAGTATCCATGGATTTAACAAGAAGTACATTACTGGAACTTATTTGTTTTGGACCAACTCTTTAAACAAAATACATTGCATTGTTAACTGCAGCTATAAAGCTATTATACACTGTTTGTTTTAGGTTTACAAATAAACAATCATCGACAAACATACATGTGAATAATTTAACTGACAATTGTATAAAATGTAAATTGAATTTACAGGTTATCTGGGCATGTAAAATAAATTACCTTGAAACCATGCCAGTAACAAAATTAAGAGAAATGAGGTGTGCTTTTAAAACAAATGTAATAACTATAGGTATATGTATTGTGGCTGTTGTTATATATTAATAAAACCTACATTTATATAATTGGTAAAAGTTCTGCTCTTCAGTCAGGTTGTTGTTGACACATTTATCAGTTTTATAATTAAGTGAATGATTATGTTTAATTTTTGATATTTCATTTTGAGTTTTCGAACAAAAATCCTTAGCTATATATAATACATGTATTATAGAAGAATTTGATTGATTGATGACTGATAAGAAGAAACCCTCAATAATTGATTTATGCTGATCAAAATTGAATTTATTTTTCTTTTTGGAAATTAATGATTATTTGTTGATTGGCATTTTGGCAAATATTTGGCATACTCCTAGAAATCAAGGGCAGGAAACCAAAGTTAATCATTTTCTGTGTTTTATGTGACACTGTCTGTCCCATGGTATCTTAGAAACCCAATTAATTCTATTATTATGTCAAGTAAAAGAGAATCAGCCGAAATAATTTTAATTAACTAATATGTTTGTTCAAGCTTCAGTGAGTTTTAATTAAATGAAATTGACAATTGTTACAATATAAATCAAAATTATAAATAAATCATATACTAAGAGGTGTTTTATATTATCAAGCTAATAGATAATGGATCAATATATCACCTTCATTAGATGGTATTGACAGGATGTATTTGTTTTTCTCCAATGTTAATTCCCTTAAGTAAATATGGAATAAAAATCTATGAATATATACACCAAAAACAAAGTTGGTTACCATATGAATAGTTCATACTAATCATAGCACTAGAAACAGAAACTAATGTATCTATACTATATAGTATATAAGAAAAATCTATAGATTTTAAATGGGAAATTTTGATGATATAAAGACAATTTTAAAAATTTTTTTGCTGATTTTATGTCCTTTCTATACAAATCTTTCTAAGATGGGATGTATTATGGTCTATGTACTGTTGTATATCTCTCCATTGTCAACACTTCGTACAACAGCTCATAAACTCTTACAAACACCAATTTTCATGAGATTTTGATGAATGGTTAATATCTATTGACGTAAGCTCCCTTTTGAATTTTATAAATTTGATTTGATGTGTCTGAGTTATAGGATTTCATTCGTGCACTCATGGTGCAGCTCTTTATTAATTATGCTAAGGTCCATTTATATATTGAGTCATTTTAGCCGTCATAATTTGCATGAATTGATTTAGATTTAATTTATTTATCAAGATATAAGTAGTGTTAAATACATCATCATGTCATACAAAAATGTTTGCATGAGGACCAAAATGTTTTTGTATATGTCCAGATACAAGCAGTCTTTGAGGAATATTATATATTGAGATATCTCAGATTGTACATGTAATGAAGGTCCATAACAACATAAAAGTGAGAAGATGTGGTATGATTGCCAAAGAGACAACTCTCCTCCAGAGACCAAATAGTGCAAAAGTTAACAACTATACATCCCCCTACAGCCCTAAACAATGTAGAATAATTTCAGTAGTGACCAAGATCATATCTAAATGGTGTTGTTAATTTGGTCATTGAGGAAGGTCATAGTTTGGATCCCTGAGCATTTTATGTGGAGGACTTTGAAATTAATACAAGTATTAGGTATTTTTCTGTCAAGCATACATCAGTGAGGAGCAAGAGTCTACTTGGAGTCAGAATGTTTTTTGTGGGATTACATATCTTCCTGTGGACTAACATCTGACACAGCTTGTCAGCCTACTTTATAACTTATAAAATTGAGAATGGAAATGGGGAATGTGTCACAGAGACAACAACCCGACCATACAACAGACAACATCTGAAGGTCACCAATAGGTCTGTATGGTTGAAAGATTTCCCCTTGCATAGTGAACTTCCATTTATCCATCAAACCTAAAGTGAAAGAAGTATCAGTGTTTGCAATAGTTTTTGTTTCCATCATTTACTATTGATGTAAATACAAGTCACATTGTTATTTCCATTTCAAGGTCTCTTTCTATAAATATGTTGCTATTGAATAATTAAATTTGTAAATCAATTGTTTAACTTTTGAAATGTACATTAAAAAATCCATATTATAACAAGCTTGTCCAAAATTGGTGATATATCTTTAAATCAATCTTGAAGTTCTGTTGTAAAAGTAATGGGAATATACTGTGATCATGATCATTACCATTTACATGACATACAAAAGTTCCTACATAAAGAATACACACACATATGTATTAACAACATAAATTTGATAGAGTTAAGAAAGTTTTGTGCATAATACCTTTAGATTTAAATGGCAAAAAAAAGTTAGGATGACATACCATTTTCTTAATGAATTTCTTATTGAAAAGAGTGTCTGTGAACCTTAATATAGAATATTGTTTACTCAATGATGAAAAAAAAATAATCCCCTAAATTTGGCAAAAGCCTGCAAAAGTAATGTTGCCTACTGTGATGTGTAATTATGTTAAACAGATTTTTCAAGATAAAATATAACTGTGATTTAGATATAAATTTTTATCAGATATCTCTTTACATTTAAAACATTTTTTTTCTCTTTTTAACAGGATTACATTGAGAAGAATCCTGGTTGTATAATAGTAGATAAATTTGAGCATATAAATCACTTATTAGATAGAAATTACCAGTATCAGTTGTTACTACAGTGCCATTTATTAGATTCTGGTAAGTAACATACATATTATGTGGTAGGATGTAGTGTTAGTGTTTGGAAGGATGTACTGTATAGGAGATTGAAGTTTAGGATGTAGGTGTATTAATAGATATATGGTAGGAAAGGTGTATTAAGTGATGTGATATAGTGAATAAAAGTATGCATTTCAGGATTGCGTTCAAAATAGTAGCAGCTACTTAGGTCTACATAGATTTTAGCTACTGAACATAACCCTAGCCTAGCCACAAAATAAATCGAAGTAGCCTGAAAAAAAGCATGCTATCTATAATATCCAAAATGGTGTCATTACTCATGACATTATTTTAATAGGCTAGTTTTGTAGCATACTGTTCAACATTGATATCTTAGACATGGCGGCTATACTAGCTTCTATCATATTGAATGTAACCTATATTAAGTATGATATAAACCAATTAAGTTTTATCCAATATTCGCATGCATTGCAGGTCTCTGAATAGTTCCAAATATTTATTTTGCATGTCTATTAGGTTAACAAATGATTTACCAATACATTTTACTGTAATAGTAGGTAGTCATACTTGATCCTTTTCCTTTAGTATATTAATCCTTTCCATGATATTAATGAGTATGTTTTTGTTACAGATTCTCCTGTTTTTACCCCTTCCTTTGTAAATTTGACTACAGCTGATACACAGAGCAACATACACAAGTTAAGGGAAGCCAATGTTACCTATCCTTTTGGTAAGTCAGTAGTCTGGTTATCATTTGGTCATTGTGGAATAGGCAGTAATATGGTCGGGTTGTTGTCTCTTTGGCACATTCCCCATTTCCATTCTCAATTTTAGTAATGCTTTCATGGTCATTCATTGCACTATCTTGTATCTTAAGCTGGAATTTGTTTCCAAATGGCCAAAAATTTTAAATATGGACATGTAAATCCAATTCAAGCTTCAACAATAAATTTTCTATTGTACCTGTACAATTATTTTGTTCCAGAATAATGGTCTTAAATATTCTGAAGGGATATTTTCAGGTATTTTATATATTTTCTGTCAATAAAACAAGTTTAGAAATATTTCATACTGCATTCATTGTCCTTTGGTATAGGAGGCTGACCTTGAGTGATGTCATTGGTAAGATACCTGTCTGGGTCAAACTAAAGACTTGCTTCTGTACTAAACACTCAGGAATTTGTAGTAAAAGCAGGGTTCTCGTTAAGGATTTTTGAAGGCAACTCCAGGGTCATGGCAAGAAGAAGATATTTTATTGCAATATAATGTAATATTTAAGTCTCCATGGCCTAACAGAGCAATGAAATGACATTAAATTCAGATTACTTTTAAACTTTTGCTATAAAATGATGATATTTGTATTTAACTGTGTTTAGTTTATACAAAATATTTCTATCTTGATGCATCTGTGGACTCACTAGTTTTGAAAATGATGGTTCCAGACAGATTTTGATGAGTCCAGGACTCATGGACTCGCCTTAGTGAGAACCCTGAAAAGTACAGACTCATGTGGCTCATGGTTAGAACAATGTGTCTGAATATGTTGAAATTTCATTCTGGGAACTGTTATTTTGCACTTTATATGTTTGACTTAGCATGCCTGTCTAGTGAAAAAGCAGAATATATTGATATCTCAGTAAAAGATTACAATGGCCATGACTGCACTAAATATTTTCTGCTGGATATTAAACAGTGGTCACCACTAATATTCCTATGTAGTTCACATGATGGTAATAGAACAATTTTTTTCTGACAATCATGACATATACAGGAAATTGGCATTTTAGTATGGCCTTACTGCTTAATTTAATTATTGAAAAAAACTTTTTCATATCTAAAATCAATATTATCTTTATAGGCAGAGCTAAATGGTTGTCTCACTTCAAATAGTTGAATGACCATAAATTTAAGTTTTGGTTGAAGTTTGAGGTTAATATTTAGATTTGTTGTTTGAGATAAAGTAAACTTGATAAATCACTGGGTACTGTTAGATATGACCCTTTTTAAGACACAATGTGACCATTACAGAAAAGATGTCATCAGGCAGATTAGTTCGTTTATTTTGCCAGAAAGATGCCAGTTTACAAACTTTTTGGCCAAATTGAAATTACACATGCATATCCCAAATTAAAAACACATTTATTCTAATTCTGCAAATTGAAGAAATTGGAAAAGCTTTATAATTTATGATTTGATTGATTGTTGGTTGCTTTACATCCAGTGGCAAATATTTCATGCATATTCAGGAGGAGAACAAGTTTACAATAAATACAATAGGTAGGTCTTGTCATAATAGTGGCCATTTGGGATGATGGTCGGGGAAATTTGGACTGCCACAGGATAATGAGGGTATATTGGTTAGGGACAGAAATTTGCCCTTGCAACAGGCCATCTACAGGCCCTCAAAGAGTTGTTACAAGGGTTCTTAATGTGCAAAGAGAGTGGCACTCTCTTTACACGAGACATCGGATTAAACGTCCCCATTCTGACTGGACGTGACTGCGAACTTAATACATCCTGCACAGCCAAACGGACGCCCCACTTTGGCAAGCGTTTTACTGCCGGTCGGGAGAAGACTAATTGACCATATTTCTATTCCCCAGTCACCCTTATGATTTGAAAATTACGGTTAACATTAATCATTTTGATAGTTTGGTGTGAAGGAGATGTAGGATCAACATAACTTCATTAAATGTCAGAAATGACTTCAGTATCATGGTTCAATGATTATGATTTAGTTTTAGTCAATATAAATTTAGGTTAGCATTCAGGTTTAAAATATGAAATGTGATATTCATGATTTTTATAAGAGTACATCAAGATGTTAACATTTAAGATGTACATTTTGTTGTAATAAGAAATTATGATACAAATTCAGCTTCAGCAAAGGGGGCACCTTTATCTATCTGTCCAAAATTGGTTGCTGTTCTCTTACTTAAGTTTGCCTCAACCAAATGTTATTAAACTTATACACAATACTTATTACCACAGCACAAGTTTGAATTCTGGTAGCATCCCTTTCACGTTCTCAAGTTATGCACCTTTATAACCTGATATGTAAGCAAGGCATCAACTGTGTCCCATGAACACATTCTTTATTTATTTCTTTTTACTACATTTTTTTCTCTCATAAATTGTCAGTTCATCTAATGTTATTGAAATGAAATGTTAACCTTCTATAATACTGGTAGAGAAGACAAAGCAATACATTGTTGGCATCAATGTTTAGCACTTATTATTTATAAAAAGTCATTTGGATAGAAATTTTCATATTCAAGTAAACCTTTTTAAATCAGTGTTTTATATCATAGTAGGTGAATATTTTATTTCAATTTAATGACACAGACATTGAATAACTAGAGCGTTACTTTAAAAGTAATACTGCACTTGCGTCATACTAATAACTTTACTGAAACAATGAGGTTAAAGTTTTTACCAGTCGATCAGTTTGTAAAGGTGCATTTAAACTGCAATTAGGTAAAAAAAAAAATTGGCAATTAGTACATGTATTGTGAAAGAAAGAACAAAGCCTTCTGATTATGCACAGTATATAGGACAGGATTTTATGACTTATATGTATAAAGTTTCATTCCATGCATACTGTGTATTTCACGAGGGGGGGGGGGTTAACTTCCATAATTTTTTGGTAGAGGTGTGCCATTTTTGCCTCAAAAAATGTACCCATTTTAATATAACATTCACTGAAATTCAGTACCTATAGTTATATAAATATTTAAGAAAGAATGACCTATACTTATATACAATATTTAAAATATGGCCCATGCTTATATAAGCACTAACTCATCATCACTCATAATTCATAAGTATGCCAGCAACCCTTAAGTTTTTATATATGAATTGACGTCGTTTGGTGCACATATATTATATATTTATCGTTATATATACGTATATGTAGATCATACTCCAAATCAATATACAGTTTTCAAACGTAAATGCATTTTAATATAGGATGTCATTCAAAAGGAGGGTCATTTTTATATAAAATCTCGCAAAATTATGACCCATATTTTTGGCACATCCCCGTATACCCAATAATAGGAAGTTACCTCCCCCCCCCCCGTGATTTCACGGGTGGTGTATTTAGACTGTTTTTTCTTAATTTATTCAGGACAAAAGTGCAAAATGTCAGTGTGGGTGAATCACAAATTGTTGTCTGTTTAGGGATTATGACTATAAATGTCACAAACCAATAAGTAAATATTCAAAATGCATTCATTTATACATGTTTACCATTTAAATTCTGCCCCGATTATAAATCAATTGATGAATCAATAATTTTAGGGGTTTTAAATACAGAAATGACATAGGTTATCTATATAAGTTATGCTCAGAATGTAAAAGTGACATGCTTTATAGGTTATTTTCAAGTGCACTTTTGAAAATCTCTTTGATAAATCTATAAAACTTATCCTGTTATATTATAAAATAAAAAGAAGCTTAGATGGAAACAGTCCCCACCCAACTTACTCATTGTAAATTCAGAAATTATTGCTATGTTTTTTTAACTGCCAAAAATGTGACAGGGTTATAATCCCAATAATTGAAACTCGCATTTAGAATTTTTGTAAATGAATTAAACAGGATTTTTCTGGATATCACAAAAATTAAAATCACATTTTAGTCTTAAGGTTGTACTTAAGTGATCTAAGGTAAAATTAAATAAATCAAGAATTCAAAATTGACACTTTAAGCTGGTAGAGTATTAGTTAAGGTTCAAAATAAGCTAAAAATATTGATAGGTCATGGACCTCCTTTTCGAGATATTTGATTTATAAGATATGGATGGGAAAAGGCTGACTCTGACTTTTACCTTATATTTGCATTGGTATTATTTGGGTCTCAAATCAAAAGAAAGAAAATCAAGAACCTGCTTAAATTTTGTCAAATGACCTTTTATACGCTATTAAGTCTTATGTTAAAAGATAAATAGGTATTATGGGGCAAAATATTTTACCTTGTATCGTATGGAAAAACACCAAGGAGTCTGAACATTTGACACTTATTCCAAAACCTCACCTAAGTACATCCTTAAATGACAAAATCGCAAAAATAAATGCGCACAATAATTTCTGAATTTACAGTACATTGTAACAAATAAATATTTTTTTTTTAGGAAACTAGAGGTCAACAAAAAACTCAACATACATGACTTACAGTCTTCAAAAATGTAGTATGATAAATTCTTCACAAACTAAAGACCAACTACGTAAAAGCAGATCTAAATATATATTGAACTATATTCTAGTCTTCGATTTTGAAAATCATCCATATGAGCCACACAAGCTTTTCTTAATATATTGGTCTAGGATTCTAGGATTCTAGGTTACTCTGAACTGAAATGTTTGACACTCAGACAGCTTATAATTGTTGTATAATTAGTATTTTGCATACAAAAGATGATTAATCAATATGTAAATCCTATTGGTATGTACAGTTCTTTTTTTTTCCATTCAATACCAAATACGGCACCAACTATTTGTGTACTGCAGCTATGTAGGGGTAAATGGGTTTTGTCTACTAACTAGAAATATTTTTTTTAACAGATTAAAAAAACATTTTTCTTATCACCATGTACATGATGTAGGATCAAAAATTTGAAAGAAACAATTTTCTTGTTATTTCTTATTTTATATAGAAACCAGTATTTTTTATTCAATGATTTATCAAATATACAAAATATATCTCACCTTCAAGAAAAGATGAATGGTTGCCTAATGAAACTTTTAATAAAATCTTAATGGTTTATATATAAACTCATCATAGATACCTGGACTAAATTTAGTTTATACTGCAATCAGCTATTTTACTATACAGATAAAGCTATACGTATAAACGTTAGCTTTATATGTCAATGACCCCAACTAACCTATTAGCCCTGCCGACTTACCGGAACTACTGTATTTCATCTGACAACAACGTCACGTCACAACCATGACAACGTGTAGTAACAATGGTCAAACTTTTATGAATTTAAACTTGTTATGTCTTCAAATTGGTAATTTATATACCATGTTTATCAAATGTTATTAATAAGTTCATTTTCCCTTTTTAATTCCTTAAAATGTCAATGTCTTACCGCCTGGACTACGCTCATAGGGAAATACCCCAAAAGGGTACCCCAAGAGGGAAATTCCAAACACTTTATTTTTTAACAATATTTGTTACTTTTTTTATTTTTTATATCGATTTCAGTATAAAAACAATATACGTATAGTGTCTTGAAATATGAAATTTATTTGTATTCGGCACGAAACGGGAAAATGCTCGGTAAAACCTTGCATTTTCCCGTTTCTAAGCCTCATACAAATAAATTTCATATTTCAAGACACTATACGTATATTGTCTAAATATACGCCAGACGTGCTTTTCGTCTACAAAAGACTCATCAGTGACGCTCGAATCAAAAAAAGTTAAAAAGGCCAAATAAAGTATGACTCATTTATCTTTTTTTCAGTATGCAAACCTATAGTTGCTCATGGGAAGAAAGAATCACATCAGGTATAGTACTATATTATTCTATATGCCTTTTTTAATCAGTCCACACCAAAATATTTTAGCAACTAGTCCAAAGACCAATATTCCACATTTTTCTTATTGGTCAAAATTAAGTTTTGGAAAAACTTACTAGTCCAAATAAAATTTCACTAGTCTGGTGCATTATGTTATTACAGTCTTAGCGATACTTTATATGTCTTTTAAGATTTATTACAGATGATGTTCACAGGGATAAGTTTTTATAATATAAAGTAATAGTTGCTTAATGGAATAGATTTGTTGTAGATGGATGTTTACAACTTCTCCTTTCACAAATAAGTTATTTTATAATTGATTGAAATAAAACTTTTGAACATACTGTTTTCTTTCAGATGTCAATTATATTTGATGACTATGGTTTAACTGATATTCAGCCTCCATGTGTTGCCCAGTCTTTCATTAACCACAATGCAGTTCTGTATAAAGTTTTCATCATTGGTGATCAGCAGTTTATAGTTGAAAGACCATCAATCAAAAATTTATTACCAAGGGGTAAGGTTTTAGTTAAGGTTAAATGGTCACTCTTTTTACAACTATTTATAATGGGGCTGTAAATTGATAATACATCCTGACACCTTCCAATGGTTGTTATCTATCCAAACATTGTATGGTTTACCGTAAATTGGGTTATTTTGGTTGTAGTTTTATTTTGATTAATTTGGGGCCTCCAATGAAAGTGCCAAAATTAAACACACGAAAATAAAACAAACAATATAAATGGAAACTCCAAAATCGTGTACCATTATGATAACATTGTAATGTAAATTGTTGGGGAAAATATTTTATGTTATTTTATCTTCTGTATATTTCGTACAATTTTATACATTGCAAAATCTGCAAATAAATACCTGTTATAATTTGACAACAACACTATATAACATGTATAATTGATACTTAATTGTCAATTTTCGGAAATTGTTAAGAAAACACAACATGAGTTTTTATTCACACCTGCATTAATATGCCAGGCTATTGCTGATTAGATGCAGTTATTGGTAATTCTTTATCTTCAATTAACTAACAAGTACTGGCAGAGGCATACAGATTAAGAAGTGATTTTAATGTTTAACATTTTATTTCATATTTTCTTTCAGCTTTGAAACCCGATATATGGAATTATTTGTAATTGCATCCATATGCGATTCCTTCATTAAGTTTACTTTGTTGTGTTTCTAGTCTGAGAAAGTCAATTAATGGGCAAACAAAAGCAAAAATGAATGAGCTTGCTCACTACTGTTTGTCCAAAATTAAACATATTAATTGGAGAAAGCACCAAAATTACACACACCAAAATAAAACATATGCCTTTAGAGAGAAAACTGCCAAAATATCCCGACACCAAAATTTCCCGATTTAAGATATCTCATTTGGCCCTGTAAGCTATTTGGCATTACATTTCTGTCATTGTTGTCAGCATTTATAAAAAGTTTATATTGGTCGAAATATTAAACCTCTTTCTCACGAATGGGTGAAGTGATTTAAACCAAGCTTTAAAGATGAAGGTCTTTTACAAATGTTGGAACTTTTGTGCGGATCAGATTTTCAAAAAGGCTGCCAGCAGAGGTCAGAGATTTCTCTATTGGAAATAGTATTTTAATTATTTTAAAGAACAAATAGAGTACAATTATTATTTAAAAATACTTCTTTTAAGGACATAAAAAAAGGGCACTAGTGGCCTGAAAAGGCAATTTGGTCTGAATTTTAAGGTGAATTTCTTAAAATCTATTGACTGAATTGAAAGCCGTTATGAATTTTTGTAATAAGAATTTGGTTAAGCACACCACACTCTTAAACTGTAAAATTAAGTTTACTTTTCTATAATCGTTATGTATTTGAATTTTGGATTAATAGGATTTGTTTATACCTTTTTAAAGTAGTATTTATTTATTTTTAGGCCAAGCTACAATTCACTTCGATAGTAACGATGTGTCAAAGCCAAACAGTTCCAGTTTTTTGACTGAAGTAAGAATGAGAAGAAAGTTTAACTATTAATAAGATAAGATATTGGTAAACATTATGAAGACAGCAATTAAACTACACAATCATATCAAAAACGAAATCTAAAGGTCAACACCGAACTGAAGGGTCTCAATCATGGGCAGTATTTAGATATAGCGATCGAAAAAATGGTTTTTTTTTGTTCATTTACATTTTTTCATAAAATTTATCATTGAAACAAATACTGAACATGATTATTTTCTATATATTATACACTAGTTTTCTTATATAATAAATTGAGGTGTTTAACACCACCGTCAGTGCTATTGGAATCAGTTTTAAAGGTTGAGGAAGCAAGAACATCTTCAGTAGTGAAACTAACAATTCTGGTCAAGAAAAATTGGTTTTTAACACACTGGTGATGTGTAGGATTCAAACTCACAATAGCAGCAGATGGAATGCTAAGACAACTCTGCCACCAAGGCCCTGCACTGATTGAAACATCTAAAACAAGAAAACAAAGCAAACTTTCTTTATTATGATTGTGTCTCATGTTATGTTTTGAAATTTAATTTATGAAAGGACCACAGTTGAAGAAAAAACAAATAAAAGTATTTTTTACCATAACACTCTATTCTATAGATTTCATAAAGGATTGTTGAAAATTTATGATGAGAAGGACAGGACTTATTTGATTATATGCTGTTTCATTTTCATATCAAATAAGAAAGAGATAAAATCACTGATATCCCTCTCCCCCATATTTTTTATTCCTTTCCTAATTAATTCAGTTTCAAGCTTTGATGGTCTTTACAAGTTCAACTCTTGTCTCAGTTTAGTCCTATGAAAACTGCGTAGTTGTGACACTAGTGATAAAAATCAGCCACACATTTAATTTCATATAAGAGACAACTGGTACCCAGAAGTCAAAAGATGTTTGAACAGGAACTTCATGCAGGGATTGCTTTTTTGTTGTGTACATGTAAAACATAACTATAAAATTTCATGGTGAATTTAAATTTTATCCCCTTAAACAGTTTGTGACAAATTTTGCAATTTTATTAAAAGAGTTACAGAATAAACTACAGTATTAAATTAGATGTTTTAATAAACAATATGTTTGTGATGAAGCCATCATAGCATTTCTCTTATTGTGACATAATATCTTTCAGTTGGACCAAGAAGATGTCAGTAAAATTCCATTCACTCCTGACTATGAAAGATTAAGAGAAACAGGTCTTATAATACAGCGACAGCTTAAAATGGATTTATTTGGAATCGATGTTATAGTTGATTGTGATAGTGGAAGATATGCTGTGATAGATATAAATGCATTTCCAGGTCAGTAGATACATTTTTATTTCAAGATTGTTTTGCTAGCCTAGCCCAGTGTGCCAGGGGAGCTATTGGTATCACTTTGAAACTGCCTTCTGTCACAATATACTTTAAAAAAAAGTTTACTCTTGAAACACTGAACAATTTATAACTCAACCAGAATGACCTTTAGGGCATATAAATTTGTTGTTTGTTTCCCTGCAAACTTACAAAAATGGCCAACATGGATATTTTTTAGAACATAAGGGTACACATGGATATTTTAAGAACAAAAGGGTTAAATTAGGGTATAATGTAAATATTTGTTCTGTATTTTGTTTCTTCAAAATTATCAGATAAAACCTTATAGAGTAATTCCCCTAATAGATGATTTTTGTTGAGCCTGCACCATATTTGTTGTAAAAGCATAGATTCTGTCCTGGGCGACATTGACCTAAAGGTTCAGTGTGTGGTTTTTAATCATAAAAGAAAATTAAAAATAACAGATATTTAGAAGTCAACTCTTTAAAATATGAGATCCATATCAAACTCTCAATTATCCCATGTGTAGAAAAGATGTAATATATATTTAACAGAAAGTATTAATTAAGTTATAATTGCCTGTTTCAGGATATGAAGGTGTTGACAACTTTGTTGAAGTATTATGCAATTATCTCATAAATCGGATGTCCTGTAATGAAACTGTATCCAGTGATGCTGAACAATATTCTGATGCTGAAAAACAGGACCAAAATAAACCTAAAAGATTAAAAGTTTGTAGTGAGCATTGTATGATGTATAAATGTCAGAAAGAACCAAGAAACACAGAAGGATTTGGTTATAGTTCTGACAGCATGACATCAGATGCTGAGAGCCAGGATGAAACACCATGGAAACAGCCAATCAAACGTTGTTCTAAACATTGCCAAAAACAGTGACCTCTTTTCCAGGGCATTATATTATATCACATAGTCATTTAAAAAAGACTTTTTACAAGTTTTATTAGTTGAATCTGTTATTTTCATTTTCTGATGATGTTCTTATACAGTATATCAACTTAGATATGTTATCTATTGTACAAGTTACCAATTTTACCAATCAGAAAAACTATCAGGAAAAAAATATGAACTATAATTTATTATGATTAAATTAAGCATTTACTTTTTATTCAAAAGAAGTATTCATCAATATGTTATTTTGTATCATTCTTATATTTTTAATGTTTTTGCTATGGTAAGATATAACATTTTTTATAGGTTAGGATCTCTCAGCAATAGGCTAGATTCTGTAAAATTCATAGACAAGGATCTCTATTAATCAAAGGCTAGCATATAAATTGTTTCCTTCATAAAAAGGTAAAAGACAGAAAAAGATGTTTTCAATTTCAAAACTATCTTTCATATAGTCTTGAAATTCTGTTGACTCAAAATTTTTCTCTAAAGACTTATAGATCTGAACATTATTGCTATGTTAATTTACCTAATTATTTTACACATTAGATTTTTAACTCACATACATGACATAGGGGGAATTACATACATGTATATGAAAGCTTTCTGTAGAGATAACAATAAACCTGGTACTTGATACAATACAATTGATTCTAAGATTATTTTAATATCATTTGAAAATTACAGAGAAAAGAATTTAAATATTGAAATTTATAACAAGTTGTTTGTCAACAGTATTCAGGACTTAAAATTTGTATAGCAATAAAGTCCATGTATTTATGCTGCTGCTTTATTAGGCCAATAATCATCTGATATTAGTTTTTATTGCAATTTAGCAATTTTAGGCAAATAATCATCTGACAGTATTTTAGTTGCAATTCAGATTTTTTAGTTTGCTCAAATTAAGACACTGTTTTAGATTTTTTTTTTATATTTTTTGTAATTACAAATTTCTGAAAACAAAATCAATGTTCAATTTAAAAAAAAAAGAAGGCTAATACCAGGAATCTGAACTAAAGGATAGACATACATTTTGTACTAGTGGAGGATTTTCTAGTTTGCTATTATGATTAAATAAATAATTAGAAAGTTTAAAAAATCATAGTAATATTTGATAAGATTGTTGTTAGCTTAACATCAAGAAGGGAAATAATAATAAAGCACATTTTTAATGCGTGTTCTTCATCTTGAAGCTCATCAAGAGTGTATACTTTCTTTTGTTTAACTTGTTTCAGTTGTTTTCTGTGTTTGTACTGACAATATATCTGTATGGATGCACAAATTTTAAAAACAGAAAAATGAGAAACATTCTTTAAGCAATCAGAGGATCAAAACATATTGATGATAAAAAACACTGTAAATTCATTTATATTCGGGGTAACAATTTTTGTGGATTATAGAAGACTTGCATGTTAATGGGTACTTAATTTCATGGTGTTTTCTGAAGTCAGCATACAAGCATACAAGCCTATAGAAAATTTGTCATTCCTTGAAAAGTTAATTTTGTGGTGAACCTGCATCCACGAAATCCACAAAAATTGGTATCCAAGGGATATTAATGAATCCACAATAATTACAGTAGGTTTTAATTTTTTTTTTATAGAACTCCAAAAATTGTCACTAACTGCTTAAGGGGATACACTTGGACTTTATTCCATAAGTTCTTCATTAAAACTCATCTCACATATCACAGATCATGTTCTAGTACATAAAAGTGCAGAAAACACATTATCTGTAATTTTCTTATATATACAAATATTTTTGTCATTTACATATATTTGTCTATACCATGTGACAGAATGATCTTTATCAGGTTTATGTAACTAAATAGTTCGTTTTTTTGTCGAGCCTGCAACTTTTGTTGCAGAAAGCTCGACATAGGGATAGTGATCCGGCGGCGGCTACGGCGGCGGCGGCGGTGTTAGCTAACTTCTTAAAAGCTTTATATTTTAGAAGGTGGAAGACCTGGATGCTTCATACTTTGTATATAGATGCCTCATGTTACGAAGTTTCCGTCAGTCACTTGTCCAATGTCCTTGACCTCATTTTCATGGTTCAGTGACCACTTGAAAAAAAAGTTCAGATTTTTTGTAATGTTGAATTCTTTCTTATTATAAGTAATAGGATAACTATATTTGATATGTGCACACCTTGAAAGGTCCTCATGTCTGTCAGACAGTTTTCACTTGACCTCGACCTCATTTCATGGATCAGTGAACAAGGTTAAGTTTTGGTGGTCAAGTCCATATCTCAGATACTACAAGCAATAGGGCTAGTATATTCGGTGTATGGAAGGACTGTAAGGTGTACATGTCAAACTGGCAGGTGTCATCTGACGTTGACCTCATTTTCATGGTTCAGTGGTTATAGCTAAACTTTTGTGTTTTGGTCTGTTTTTCTCCTACTACATGCAATAGGTCTACTATATTTCTTGTATGGAATGATTGTAAGGTGTACCTATCTAGCGGGCAGATGTCATGTGATCTTGACCTCATTTTCATGGTTCAGTGGTCAAAGTTAAGTTTTTGAGTTTTGGTCTTTTTATCTAATACTATATGCCATAGGTCATCTATATTTGGTGTATGGAAATATTTTATGATCTTTATGTCAGTCGCGCAGGTTTTATTTGACTGTGACCTCATTTTCACGGTTCATTGCACAGTGTTAAGTTTTTGTGTTTTGGTCTATTTTTCTTAAACTATAAGTAATAGGTCAACTATATATGTTGTATAGAAGCATTGTTAGCTGTACATGTCTGCCTGGCATGGTTCATCTGACCTTGACCTCATTTTCAAGGTTCATTGGTCTTTGTTTAGTTATCTTGGTTAATGTTAAGTTTATGTGACAGTTGTATTAAAGCTTAGCTTTATACTTAGGACTATCAACATAATATCAATGATTAGTATAGAAGGCGAGACATTTCAGTGTGTGCACTCTTGTTAAACATATAGATTAAGACATAATCAAATTTTCTGATACCCTTTAACTGTTTTGATATCTCACTTAGACGAAGACATATTATACATAAATGTCATATTAGGGATACATGCTTATAACTGCAAAAGTATATGTAAAGGCATTAATATATCAATTTTTATTTCAGGGATTTTAAATGTTTCTAGTCTTTACAAAGGGCAAACAAAAAAACGAAAAGAATATCGGGGAATAAAAAAAAAACAGATGAGATTTCATTTAATTCATTAGCAGATTTGAATATTTTGACGACCTTGTACTTTAAAAATGACTGTCTCTATAGCACACAAATATATATGTATTTTTGCATATAAATATCCTGGTGTATTATATTTTTTTTTATTTTTAAATTAAAATGGTCTGTATATCTTGGTTAGTGTTGTATATAGAATTGTATGATATTAGATACATATATAAATATGCAAAACTGCTGCACATTTTTTCTATAATAATGTGATCTATTTTTATATTTTAAAAGTAGGGCATGCTGCCATGCACACTGATGAATTTTTTATGTCTGTTATGAAGAAAGCATTCTTGAATATGTGATAATTGAATACTTTAAAAAGAGAACACACCTTTTCTGTTAGATGTAATTTTTTAAGGTAAAAGCTATGGTTTGCTCACAAGTTGAATAAAATCAATGTAAAGAATATTTATATGAAATAACTGATACTTACACTAATTTTTTTTAGACATCTCTTACCTAGCAATGGAATTAATGATTAATTTTCTAATTTGGGAAATATTATTTTTTTCAAAATGCAAAATCTGTGCAATTTAACTCTGAGCTGATGGAAAGTTTGTGGAAAGTTAAGTGTATTTATGCAACTTTGACTCATTTAAGTTAAACTATTTTGACAGCCCCGTCTATCAAATAACATCCTTCAGATCTGCTTCAGATTTTCCCAAGACATTTGTTTTTTTTAGATATCAGTATTTATATTTTTGAAATTAGTCTTTCATATGCATTGTAGGCCTTTAAAGATATAATATTTAAACAAATATCATCATGTGTAAAACTGTTAAGTATGTGCTATTTCTAAACCTTGTCATAAATAGTTTAACAAAAAATACAGCTTATATGCGATGACTATAGATTTGAATAAACATCTTTTGATTTCCTAGATCATGTTGCCAGAAAAAAAACTTTCAGATATTTTTTAAATTAGCTAATTTCTATCGTGTTTATGAGTATAAAGAGGCATCACAAAAGACACATACACTTAAGTATGCATTCCATTCATACATCAATAAAATTACCTTAAGTTTTGAAAGGATTGAAAGAATTTTACTACTTTTGCAAATTCAGAGGCAAAATGAAGGTTCTGATCTTCCTCCTCTTTCACATTTCAGTAATGTTTTTAGATAATATGCAACAGTTAATGTAATCATTAACAAATATAACATTATTATGAATCAGAGGGACCAATTACTATTATTATTAGTGGTTATTGTCATTTTGTTTTAAGATGTACCCTTTTCTTCAAAAAATATGTGGGTTAATAGCCAATAGGAATATGATAATTACATCAGAAAGGCAAAATTTCCTATTATTACTTTTATCACTTTATTATTGTTAATTACATGAACAAAACTGATCCAGTATTTGCAATTAATATACATTTAAATAAAGGAGGGATTGTTATACATATCTATATTTTTTCTTTATTTACCTGCGATTTAAACACCTTGCATTCAGAATAGTAGAGTTGTTAATGACATACAGTTATTTTTGTCCTGGTTTACTGCAGTTATTTTGGGTTGGTTTATATGTACTGCAGTTCTTTTTTCCTGGTTTACATTTACTCATTTATTTTTGTCCTGAATTTAATCTACTGCAGATACTGTGATCATTGGCTATAACTGTAATAGGTTTTTTTGAAGACTGTTTTCCATCCTCCTTAAACATCTTGAAAAAGGAGTAGTCATTTCATCAGTAGAAAAAATATTATGATCTCAAAATGTAGTAAATCTAGTTCACATTAAGTAAAAGGTACTTTAGGGTTGACAACCCACTTTATCTCATAATATTGATTTTTCAATTATCATTTTTTTTTATAACAGTCCTCTTTTTTAAAAATATATACCTGTCTTTTTAAATCATGGGTAGTCCTGCTGTTTTTCTAAAAAAAAAATAATATTTTAATGTGACTGAAAATTAATTTAATTGCAAATTGGAAAATCATGGCATTCCATGTAAAAACATGTATGAAAACAAAGGAAAAGATTTGTAAATGTTATTTAAATAATTAAAAGTACATTTAATGAAGATACATACTTTTGATTAAAAATTGTACTTATTAGTCTGTGGTATTATGGTATTTTAAAAACAGTGACCTAAATATTTATATTGATGTTATTAAAGTTGCACTAACCTTGAATAAGCAAAAGCATTTTAGTCCATACAGTGTATTACTTAATTAAGAGGTTTATTGTATTTAATATGCACACATGATCATCTTTTTATCACACAACATGATTGTAGTGAATCGTAAAAAATACACAAGTGATAAGGTCACAAAGAAATCCATCTGATTGAGAGCACAAATTGATCACTTTGTTACAGATCACAATTATTTGCTTTTTAGCTCACCTGGCCCGAAGGGCCAAGTGAGCTTTTCCCATCACTTTGCGTCCGGCGTCCGGCGTCGTCGTCGTCGTCCGTCGTCCGTCGTCGTTAACTTTTACAAAAATCTTCTCCTCTGAAACTACTGGGCCAACTTGAACCAAACTTGGCCACAATCATCATTGGGGTATCTAGTTTAAAAAATGTGTGGCGTGACCCGGTCAACCAACCAAGATGGCCGCCACGGCTAAAAATAGAACATAGGGGTAAAATGCAGTTTTTGGCTTATAACTCAAAAACCAAAGCATTTAGAGGAAATCTGACATGGGGTAAATATGTTTATCAGGTCAAGATCTATCTGCCTTGAAATTTTCAGATGAATCGGTCAACCTGTTGTTGGGTTGCTGCCCCTGAATTGGTCATTTTGAGGAAATTTTGCTGTTTTTGGTTATTATCTTGAATATTATTATAGATAGAGATAAACTGTAAACAGCAATAATGTTCGGCAAAGTTAGATTTACAAATAATTCAACATGACCGAAATGGTCAGTTGACCCCTTTAGGAGTTATTGCCCTTTATAGTCAATTTTTAACCATTTTTCACAAATCTAAGTAATCTTTTACAAAAATCTTCTCCTCTGAAACTACTGGGCCAAATTAATCCAAACTTGGCCACAATAATCTTTGGGGTATCTTGTTTAAAAAATGTGTGGCGTGACCCGGTCAACCAACCAAGATGGCCGCCACGGCTAAAAATAGAACATAGGGGTAAAATGCAGTTTTTGGCTTATAACTCAAAAACCAAAGCATTTAGAGGAAATCTGACATTGGGTAAATATGTTTATCAGGTCAAGATCTATCTGCCCTGAAATTTTCAGATGAATCGGTCAACCTGTTGTTGGGTTGCTGCCCCTGAATTGGTCATTTTGAGGAAATTTTGCTGTTTTTGGTTATTATCTTGAATATTATTATAGATAGAGATAAACTGTTTACAGCAATAATGTTCATCAAAGTAATATTTACAAATAAGTCAACATGACCGTAATGGTCAGTTGACCCCTTTAGGAGTTATTGCCCTTTATAGTCCATTTTTAACCATTTTTTGTAAATCTTAGTTATCTTTTACAAAAATCTTCTCGTCTGAAACTACTGGGCCAAATTAATTCAAACTAAAACCACAATTATCTTTGAGGTACCTTGTTTGAAAAATGTGTCCGATGACCTGGCCATCCAACCAAGATGGCCACCACGGCTAAAAATAGAACAGGGGTAAAATGTAGTTTTTTGCTTATAACTCTGAAACCAAATCATTTAGAGGAAATCTGACAAGGAGTTAAATTGTTAATCAAGTCAATATATATCTGCCCTGAAATATTCAAATGAATTGGACAACCGGTTGTTGGGTTGCTGCCCTCCAATTGGTAATTTTTAAAGAAATTTTGCTGTTTTTGGTTATTATCTTGAATACTATTATAGATAGCGATAAACTGTAAACAGCGATAATGTTCATCAAAGTAAGATCTACAAATAAGTCCACATGACCTAAATTGCCCTTTATAGTCAATTTTTAACAATTTTCATTAATTTGGTAAATTTATGTAAATTTTTACCAAATATTTTTCTCTGTTACTAATGGGCAAAGTTCATTATAGATATAATTGTAAGAAGCAAGAATGTTCAGTAAAGTAAGAACTTCAAACACATCACCATCACCAAAATACAATTTTGTCATGAATCCATTTGTGTCCTTTGTTTAATATGCACATAGACCAAGGTGAGCGACACAGGCTCTTTAGAGCCTCTAGTTTGATTTTGATATAATATTTATTGATTATGTAGTGTTGTTTACATTGCTCAGGCTTTTGCATGGTGGCAGACATGACTATCTTTCTACTTGTTTTCTTAATTACTTTGTTTTGAAGCAATAAAATATGAAATAAATTGTCTAGTATCACAAAGTAATGGTTTGATGCTGTGAAGTACAAGTACCAACAATAAAGGATTTGTTGGGAATCTTTTAAAATGCTCCTTGTACTGCATTGAAAACTCCCAAAATGATTGACAAGACATGAAACCGAATATCACTGATGCTACTACTCATAGTGCTATAGAATATAGATGAGAAAAAAGCTTGTGTTGCTGCATGAGAAGGCTTTAGTGCCGATGTCGATTCTGATGGTTGATATTATCGTTTTGCAAAAACTTATCTGAACTTATCAGTCCTCAATGCAATTGAGCTTCGCTTTTTATATTGCAAATTTCCATTTTTGATTAGATTGTCTCCAACAAGTCTTTTGTAGACAAAAAAGTGTGTTTGATGTACAAAATTTTAATCCTGATATCTATGATAAGTTAATTGTTCATGCCTCTTAGACGATTAATTGCAACTACTCATCTTGAGCCAGGATTTCTTCATTTATTTTTTACGAATGTGGTCAAAGAAAAAAAGGTGTTATCTCTCAGGCTGCAGACCACTCAGGACCAATTCGATTTGAAACAGTTGGTTTCTCTATACCTTAAAGTAAAAGTATTTTTTCAATGTCGGATGTCTGTGATATAATATTTTTAAACCTGTCCATTGAAGAAAAGGGATGCACATTGACCTAACATTTGTCTTTCCCACAAAGTTCAAACAGAGGTAACCCTTCTCAATAGCGTTTCAAATTGTGGAACAGAGTATTACTCATAAATTGAATATTCCTATGTTACGTACATCAAGTATACAGCGGTTTGGAAGTTGAAATCTGAATTTACCACCAATATCAAAAGGGAGTTTTGGTGATAATCAGTGTACACACGTTCAATTGCTTTTATCAAAGCATATTTTGTTGCTTGAATAGGTCCGGCTCTATGGACCATATTTTGTTTACTGTCGTTTGTATGTTTAAATTTTCGGAGGAGCCAGATGTTTGTGGTTAGACATGCATGGTGTTATGTTGTTCACTAAAAGTTTTTATGCCCCACCCGTTAGGCATTATGGGCATTAAGGTATACCTCTTATCTATCTGTATGTCCGTCCGTCTGTAATGATTTGGTGTCAGTTCTGTTTAAAGTTACGTCAATCAAATGTTTTTTGAAACGTGTACACAATGCTTAAATTTCAACTGAACAAAGACCCAAGTTCGAATAAGAATGGCGTCCCTTTCATGGATAAATGCTGAAGTTTATAAGGGAAGAAAAAGTCAATAGGTTGAATAGTACATTGACTTTTACATATTAAAACAAACATTTGTTGAATGCATAATGTATATTTAAAGGAATAATGCTTTGAGTGTTGCTGTCCGTTTTGATCCATCACGAACATGTTCCAGTATGGAGTGAAAACAAACAGGAAATCTTTTAAGTTCACAACAGAAGCATCTCATGTATGTAAACAATATCTAAAAAAAAAATTAAATCACAAAAATACGGAACTCCAAAGAAAATTCAAAACGGAAAGTCCCTAACCAAATGGCAAAAATCAAATGATACAGCATTTCTTATAAATACCGGTTTAAAAGGCAAATCTTGTATTCATTTTTTTCTCAATAAAATGCTCCTAAACAGAATTATTTAGACATAGTTTTGACAACCAGAATTAGTTTTGGCCAATGCTGCACCATTATACTGATTACTTATTGTCTTTCCCTTTAGAATGAAAGTGAAGTCAGTGATACCAAAGGGATATTCAAACTCGTAAGACTACGAAAAACTTAAAGCACCACAGCACCATGAACCTTATAAAACTTGGGGAGATTTCAGGTTCTTAGGGAAAAAACATCCGATAGAACATATGTCTTGTGTAAATACAAACTTCATGGTTAAAAGTTTATAGATAAGGGTTCCGTAGAGCACTTGGAAGACCAAACAATATAACGTTGTTTGTGTAATTGAGGTATCCAATAAAGTTTAAAACAATCCAGTTCTTCAGCATTTGTAGAAGTTCCAAAGGACAAAGCACATATCAACGATTATTCAGTAGTTTCTCTTTAGTTTATGTGGTGGGGTATACATTGAGTTTCTCAGTGAATTGTCTGAATCTGAAGTCTTTTAATCAAACAGTGCATGTTGTTTGGGGGTTTCTTAGCGGGGAAAATAACATATGTGTCATGATTATTTAACGGTTTACTACTGTTGCCTTTTTCAGGAATGTAGATTAAGTGCTTATTAACATTTGGGTCTTTAAAGATCGATGTAGCAGGTGTTTTCATTCAGTCAATTTTAATTGAAATTTGTATCAACGACACCACTGTATTAACCCTTTCTAATTCTTGAAAACAAATATGACAAAATCATCTTGAGAATATAGTTAATCTATCATGTAATGTGTGTACTGCTATATTGCTACATTCAATGTATGTTGAAAAATGAATTTGTAGAATCGAATTTCATGAATATTTTTTTAATGTGAAGTATATGTGGATTTGTAAGGTAAAGTTCATATCAATTATTATATAGATTGGAACCTGACAATTTCAGCATTCTAAATTAGAAACGTCGTATGATAGTATTAAAGTGTAATTTGAAAATTTACCAAAACTGAAACTAAAGAGTACAGATAATAGAACTTGTGGAGTTAAACGTTTACCTCACTATAGAAACACACTTTTCACTGTTTCTGACGTTACTACACTTATTGTACGATGTTTCCTCTTTCAAATGATACACAACCTCGGTGTTTGTTTGGTGGAGAGATTTAAGAAATTTTACCTTGATAACCATATAGGAATTATATCCACAAACTACATTTTCTTCCGTTATTTTGAAACCTATTTTCGTATGCAAGAAATGAGCAGCAATACATGATTTGCATATCTAAATTTACTGGCTTAGTAAAGAATGAATTTCGTCCGTCTTTTCGTCTTGTAGCTGTACGTTTCTGTTCAAAATAAATGGATGCTCTTGTTTGCTTTGATTTAAACTTAGGGGGATGCAAGACACAGGTGCAGAAAAGAAGTCTATGAAATAAGTAAAGGTGAATGGTATTTGTTGCTAAAACATATATTATTTTTTTAATTAAGTCTCCCAAACAAAGTTTGGAGACTTATTGTTTTTGGTCAGTTCTTATTATTTTTATTATTCTTCTTCTTCCTCTTCCTCTTCCGCCACTTTAAAAAATGAACTTGTGCGCAGCGTTTCTCCAAAACTGCTTGTCAGATTGACTTAGGATTTCGTAAAATGGTAGACTAATATGTCTAGGTGAGCCATCAATCTTTCGTTTGTGCATTGGGGTCTATTAAGGGCTATTTTGGGGGGTAGAAAAAAGGGAGGGTTTTACTATAGAACCCTATGGGATTTTATTTTCTAAAAATTTCAAATGAATATAACTTGAAAACTGTAAGTGGTAGATACATGCAGTCTTCAGAAATGATTATAGGACATGAAAACAAATCACATGAAATATAGGGTGAGTCCCTGGGAGTTCATCCCCACCCCCTTCAATTTGAGAATATGCTTATATCTTGTAACCGATCCAGATCCCCACCCCTAAACCATATATATTCCTGATTGGGTCAATAAAACAAATCAAATGCAATTAAAGGGAGGTCCCGGTGGTCATCCCCACCCCGTTCAATTTCATAATGTGCTATTATCTTGTAAATGGTCCAGATCCCCACCCCTAAACCATATATATTCTTGTAGGGGACAATAAAACAAATGAAATGAAGTTAAAGGAAAGTCCCTGGGGGGTCACCCCACCCCCTCTTGTTTGAAAACTTGTAAACGGTCAACATCCCCACCCCTAAACCATATATATTCTTGTAGGGGACAATAAAACAAATGAAATGAAATAAGAGGGAAGTCCCTAGGGGGTCACCCCACCCCTCTTGTTTGAAAACTTGTAAACGGTCAACATCCCCACCCCTAAACCATACATATTCTTGTATGGGACAATAAAACAAATCACATGAAATTAAATGGAAGTTCCTGGGGGTCACCCCACCCCGTTCAATTTGAGAATGTACTATTATCTTTTAAGCGGTCCAGATCCCCACCCCTAAACCATATATATTCTTGTAGGGGACAATAAAACAAATGAAATGAAATAAAAGGGAAGTCTGGAGGGGTCACCCCACCCCCTCTTGTTTGAAAACTTGTGAATGGTCAACATCCCCACCCCTTAACCATATATATTCTTGTAGGGGACAATAAAACAAATGAAATGAAATTAAAGGGAAGTTCCTGGGGGTCGCCCCACCCTTTTCAATTTGAGAATGTGCTATTATCTTGTAAACGGTCCAGATCCCCACCCTAAAACCATATATATTTTTGTAGGGGACAATAAAACAAATCAAATGAAATGTAGGTAACTTCCCTGGGGGGTCACCACCACCCCCTCCTGTTTGAATACTTGTAAATGGTGGAGATCCCTACTCGTAAGCCATATATATTCTTGGGACAAAAAATCAAATCAAATGAACATATGAATGGCGAGTTATGGGAGCTTTGTTTGGGAGACTTCGTAACAGTATCCTATTACAATTACTTCTTGTTTTTAAATAGGTTATTGAACGTTCCATACCTGCTTGAAATGAAACATATATTGCCAGAAAATAAGGGAATGAGAAGATGCCAATTGATTTAGGGACCAATAGGTCATAGTTCAAGATACTTTTTGATAAGATATTAACTATGGAAAGATCTCATTTTCAGATGATAAGTTATCTTTATGAAAGATTGCGATTCCAACCTTATTTTGGTGTCAACAGGCCACTGATAATTTTGGAGAAAGTTGGTTTCCTTAAAATGTAACTTATTCATATGCCCCTGCCTAAGATGGTTTACTGATATGAGTAAACATACTGCTTGGACCAAATCTGTGCAAATGTAAACTTGGGCCAGTTAATAACCCAGCCAAATATTGATGGTTTGCAAATAACTATTCAAAAGATGTACTCCTTAGTAATCTTAAAAGTGTCTGAATGATAATAAATGTCACTCTTGACCATATTTTTCGAAAGTTTATCAGTCTCATTGTCCTTGAAAAAACAAACCAAGCTCGATAATGTTAATATGTCCTTCAGTACGCGTTATTCACTACAATATTTATAAATATATCTAGGAAAACAATTGTGAGGTATAAACCATTTTCGGATTTTTAAAGATATCAATTAAATGTGTAAGATATTGAATGAATCTAGAGAAACGATAGATTTAATTTAGAGGATCACATAGAATTATTCCGGATTGCGTTTACAAGTTTGGTTAATTGATACACTTTACATAATTCCCCTACATTACTTAATTACGTAAATCGTGCAAATTTTACTCATCAGCTTGCATTTCGACAATAAAAAATTCTCTTCCATGGTGCTGTTATAAGCAAAAGTATTTGAAAACCCAAATCGTAATGCACACTTTGAGATTGTGACCCAGTTATGACTGCTGTACCCATATTTTGACTATTTTACCTATTATGTCTGTTTTGTTCACGCATCGTTGTAAATATAATGGAATTTGATGCGACTGTCATACAAGTGAGAGGTTTAGCGCTTTAAAACCAGGTTCAAACCATCATTGTCTACAGTTGAAAATGCCTGTACCAAGTCAGGAATATGACAGTTGTTGTCCATTCGTTTGATGTGTTTTATCATTTGATTTTTCCATTTGATTAGCGACTTTCCGTTTTAAATCTCCTCGGAGTTCAGTTATTTTGTGATTTTATTTTTTGAAGAGCTGTATATACAAAATAATTTAATTTTTAACACGTCTTTTGATTGACTGTAATTTTTTATATCATTTCTTCATAGAAAGAATAAATATACTCATTCCTTAAAAAATACTAAAAGATAAACCGAACACGGACAAGGAATCATTTATTTTTTGTGAGATCAAACAGATTGTAAAATTATTAAATGGTCATATTTGTTTAAAGGCATATTAAGAGTTATATTCTTTTTAAATTTTCTAGCTATTTTGGCTTCATATGAAATTTAAAAAATATATATATAATTAGACATTAACAAGTAAGATTGAAATCAATACTAAACAAAGAGACTCAATATTTCAATGAATTTCTTGGAATAATTTCCTAACTAAAATAAACCTCTGTGATAAGATTTGTTACTATTTCAAAGAAATATGTCCCATTGTAACTATGAGTATATTAAGGAACAAAAAAAATCGATATAAACATTCTCAAAAGAAGATCTTCGCTAACGGAAGGAATAAGACGGTCATTGCAGATATGAAACGTGTAGGATATTGGATAGATGTAAAGAGAAACAAAGTCCCCAACTTAAAAGATCAAAAAGAATCATTCAGGTTTGGATTTACAATTTTGGTTGAATGGTATGCTTTATCAAATTCTATTTTCACGCTGAACTTGATAATTGTGTGATGTAAATCCATTTAAATAAATTATCCCATGGTTTAGCCTGTTTTAGAAGGCATAATGGCCAGATATTTTATCTTTTTTGCTAGCTATCTTGTAATGGTTGAATTGGATTGAAAAAAAAATTAATATTGAAATTTAATAATATAATGAGGTGACTAAAGTCTTTTACCAAGCGTGAACATATTTTAAATTCATTTCAATGTAATACTCTACAAACAGAATACATAACCCATGCAAAGTTGACCTTTAATGAATATGACAATTTATTTGTCATTTAGCTCTTCATGAGTTTAGTCTTACACATTATTGGCTTTCAAAATCTTATATTTCAACGTGCATGATGCATATCAATTCTCTTCTTATATGCTATTTCTAAGAAATAAAATCCTCGGCAATTTACTGAAAGTCACTTTTCTAAATATGAGTTCATCTTTATAAATATAAATGAAGTTCTAATGAATATATCAGCTTACTGCATGCATAACAAGGTGAACATTATTAAGAAACTAATGGTTTAGGTCCACAGTCGAACATATCTGACCATAAAGGAATGTGGCTATTCCTTTTGTTGTAATTTAGGTTAATTTGTTCATAAAAGATGGACGAAAGATACCAGAGGGATAGTCAAACTCATAAATCGAAAATAAACTGACAACGCCATGACTAAAAATTAAAAGGACAAACAGACAAACAATAGTACACATGACACAACATAGAAAACTAAAGAATAAATGACACGAACCCTACCAAAAACTAGGAGTGATCTCATGTGTTCTGGAAGGGTAATCAGATCCTGCTCCACACGTGGGACCAGTCGTTTTGCTTATAGGATAACAAATCCGTTAAATAGTCTAATTCGGTAGGTCACATTCATGAAAGGGAAGGGGATTGTAGTTACGACGTAAGGAACATATCCGATATCATTTGTGAAACGGTTATTCAATAACGGTCAACCAACTCACGATGGCGTCAGTAAAATTTACGAAGTGATGATTTCAACTTCACCATTTGGAACTCTTGATAAAACAGCTTCCTTGTAAGCAACAACCCTTTATCAAGAAAACCAGGATAGTTACTCTCGTATTCAGTTGGCTGTGTCTCTTTAAGTATACTTGCATTTTCATATTTCAGATGCAAATGACTGATTTCTTAGTTTCAGAAAAATCTAAATAAAAAAAAAGAATGGCACTTTTACATTTTTTTGCCTTAATAAAAACTGATTATTCGGAAAAATGGAAAGTAAATATCATTTCTGGTATAAAAACTTAACTTTCCGTCTTTGCAAGGATGAGTTTAAGGAATAACTCATTACTAAGTATTTCGGATTTCTAGGTTTTCTTAAGTTTCAAACTTTTCAAATAATACCTTGTTATAAAAAGATTGATAAACAAAAATGCTAATTAGGATACTCAAGTGTTTTACCACGCTATATTCTTTCCCGTCGAATTGGATTCTAAAGTTTAAATATTTTTCGACATAGACCTAATATGTGTTAGAAATGCAGCTTTTAAAGAATGTTACTCATCAAAAGAAAACAGTTATACATTCTCCGTATTTCTCACCCTGGCTCATTCGGTGGAAAAGTAATTGCACACAACGAAGCTTTGTCATTGATTCTAGGAAATCAGTCCAAATGAACTTACTGGAATTCACCTTTGTAATCAATAGCATATCTAGATATATGTTGCGTTGAAACATGACATAATACATCAGTTAACGTAAGAAAAGGGACAGTTACTGCCGATATGAAACGTGTAGGATTTTGGATAAATTTAGCGAGAAACAAAACACCAAATTTAGAAGATCAAAAAGAATTATTCAGGTTTGCATTTACAATTTATGTCGAATGATTTTCTTTCCTGATGTCGGAAATATTGCTCAACTAACAGATTAAATAGCTTGTGAGTTGATTTTGATTTCAAGATGATCAAATGGTCTTTAATCCTCAGTAGACAAATTAGTTATATATTTATATGTTTCTTTTGAATATATAAAAATTATCGTTTCTGTTACAAATCATGAGGTATTGTTTTATGTGTACATGTCGCGCTGCCCATCAAGGACCCTTGATTGGAATAATAAATATTCTTATTCTTATTATTATTCCAATTGTTACACGATTTACTACTTTATTTGGTTACAGTTTGATTGAATTGAATTGAAAAAAATATCATAATTTAAATTAGATACAGTATTTGTATGAAAAGATTTTAGAATTTGACGAAGCGTAAACATGATTTAAATATATTACAATGTACCACCTTACAAAGGAAATGATACGAAGAATTTCAACTATTAGTACTAAATAAAGTCATCGGGTAGTTCTTGGAATTCACTTTTGTAACCTTTAGTATATCAAGGGTATTTAGAGAATAAAATATTTGAAATAAAAGATGATATCCGAGCTGACAAAATTCTTTTTCTTTTCTTTTTTTTTATCATATAATCTAACAATTGTTATTCATCAATTCCTGTATTCATTTATTTCTTGTCAAATTGTTGTTTATACAACTTCTTTTTCTTGTTTTTACAATATTTGTGTTATGTTTTTGTCTCTCAAAATTAAGGTAAAAATGAATGATTACAATGCCCAAAAAGACGTAATCAAAGGCCACCCGTGCGAAACCCTCATAGGTAGTCGATCTCGTTTACGCCCGTCCCCGACTCCTCGTCATCATCATGTAAAAGACAGTGTTGTTCGCAGTAGAACTCGTTGTAATGCGCGTTATGTTTTGTAAAGAAACATGTTAGAAAATCAGTCATTAATTGGTAATATTTTCCCGCTGATTCATTAAAACATTACAGAACATCATTCTGATAAGTTCGGCAACATTGTACAGTACGTTTAGAGTTTACACTATTTTCCCTCGCATAACGTAAGTTCTCCATATATATATCTGCAGATGCACAGATGTTTGAAGACAAAGTATATAAATAAACCCATCATAGATACCAGGATTGCTTTTTTATATTTGCGTCTTACGCGCGTTTCGTCTACAAAAAACTCATCAGTGACGATCCAATAAAAAGATGTAAAAGTACGAGCATTAATGACCAAAAATTCCTAGACGCTTTTTTGCCAAATACAGCTAAGGTAATCTTTTCCCGAGGTAGAAAAGCCTTAGTATTTCAAAAATTTATAGTTTATAACTAATCGTTTCCGTAACATGAACAGAGCGGTATTCTGATAAATTGATTAATAATTTGTGTGAAGATGAAATGATTATGTTTTATTGTAACATTTAACAGTTCTTATTTGTCTATAAGCCTAATCAAGATATTTCGCCTTCTGTGAGTCTAACACCTTAAAAAAAGAGTTGGGCCAAAAGAAAGGTCAAGGTTTGAGATATGTGCCCTTCCATCTAGATGATACCAGTTATGTTGCATGCGAGATTAATTAAGTAATGTTACATCCGATGTATAGAATTATGTGACAGTCTGCATTATATAACTTCATATTCAGTAATACAGTACAACATTACAACTAACATACATGTATGTTAAAATATATTAGAGGGATACATATAAGACGGTCCATACTTTTTAACGTCTTCTGTATTTAGATGATGCATATATCATTTTTTATTTATCAAATTATGTATACACTAAATAATTATTATGTTATATCAGGGGGTATAAAACGTAACCCTATTTTGATCAAATGTTCGGTGACGCTTTTTCTACAAAGCCCTATGTAATTTCATGCAAATAATAAATCGTGTTTGACTCTTTAGTCGTGTAAAATGTTGTCATGACTTTGAATAAGAGACAATAGTGGTTTACTGGTGTTCAAATCTCTTCAATCCATCAATAAGAAGATACAATCAGGGTGAAACAGACCTTTAGGAAATAGCATGCAGCGCAAGAGCAGAGATGTTGGTTGTATGCGTCGACAGAGAAGGCGACTCCTAATATGCATGCAAGATCCGCCATGCTCATCATTATATAGTAGGGATGTCAAAGAGTACTTGAGTACCGAGTATCGAATACCAAAAATGATACTCGACTAATCGGTTTTATGTCAGAATGTTGTTGCTTTCTAAAGCTTATTCAGAGCGCCTCAAGGTAAATAAAATATTAATCAAATTTAATATAATTTGAAATAAGATTCAAATGTTTGCGTTTAACTTTAATTTAAATCCTCCAGATAGAGGTAGGCTATGAAAAAGAGCAATTTTCCAAGGCATAAACTTTAAGCTAATCTTAGTCTTTCTCCCACCACTGTACCGTCATATCAAAAATTTTCATCAGCAGGACTGTTATTTCCTTAACAAAAATGAGAAATTGCCTTGTCCCAGAAAAAAGTTTACAAGAAAATATTTTAAAATAAGAAAAAAATCGTCTACGTAAACAATACTCTGTAAGACATAACTCTGATTCCAACAAACATTTATCTGAAACTTGTTATTATTACAATTACAGAAACTGTCTTTAGCAAACTATGATTTTGAAAACTGTTACATAGATGGAAATTGTAACATAATAAATTATCAGCAATACCAGGAATAAATAGAAAAACTCATAACAGATTCCAGGCTTATAACTTTTTACTGCATATGCGCGATTCGTCTACGTCAACAATACTCAGTTAGACAGAACTCTGATTCCAACAACCATTTGTCTGAAACTTGTTATTATTACAAGTACCTTCGTACCTTCCAATTGCAGAAACTGTCTTTAGCAAACTATGATTTTAAAAACTGTTACATAGACGGAAATTGTAACATAATAAATTATCACCAATACCAGGAAAATACGATGATAGAGAAAAAAAAACATCAACTGTGTCCTTATAGGAGTTATTGTAGTGATGTAGAAACCTCATTAAACTTTTATTTTATTTCACTTTTGAAATTAGTTATTTGTTTTATATACCTGCTTTTTAAATTTTTGAAATACTTTCTATTATTCTATATCTAACATTGTTTTTTTGTGTTAAAATATTGAATGAAGCACACTTCACTTCGAACGCATCAACTTATTTAACTTGTTGTTTTCATTTTTGATTGCACTGGGTCGATACCTCTGCTGGTGGACTATCTTTCACCGAGGGTATCATCAGCTCAGAAGTCAGTAAATCGGTACTGACATGGCCAATAACAAACCTGTATAAAATTGACCGTTTCTACGTTTTGAGACTATTAGAAACTTAAGTTTCAACTCCTTCAGGTAAAGTTTACCATCGATTAATTTGGCTTTTTTATGTCCTTTTTGGACGTTTAGTTCTTCAATTGTTTATGTTATTAAATTATTATACTTTCTTGGTTTTCAAATATTCGGCTTTGAGCGTTTCTAAGTAAGGTAAATCCAAAAAAAAACTTATTTTGACGCATAACATTATTAAACGTGTTTTGTTTTCATTTTTATTTTCATAAATGTACAATCCCAAATATATGAGATTAACCTCATCATGTATTGAGAATTGAGTTTGTGTTATTATAATATATAGTTTACTGATTACATTTTTTTTGCAGAAATGCTGGTATAGAACTTGTAAGAGTAAGTAAAATATATGAGTAAATAATTTGAATGCTTTTAATTCAGATTAATCTCGTCCTTAGACTATCATCGATATTAGCTTTATTGCATGGCCTTTGAAAATAACTCTAAATATTCACTTTTATAATTGTTTGTTTATGAAGTTGTTGGTATTCTGTTTCATTGATTTTAGACAAACCGTTCCAAACAAATAGTGCACGCCATAAGTCCATGCAGGCTAAACAAGTACGTTTTATTTTCTTCGAAATTTTGAGTTTTGACGATGAAGTTATTAGATCACATAGGTATGATAGGTATTTTTCGAATATATTATGTATCATTATGACTTCCTTGTATTAGTAGGAACACACAGTTCGTTCTCTAAACCCAAGACAGCACAAGTTACCAACTGAGTTCCTTTATCTTTGAATAATAATCCAATTCTAGAAGTATTTGTTATCTTGCCTTTTCAGAGACATTTTAAACGGTTTTATCCTGTCGTATTTTTTTCAAGTAAGTGAAGCCACAAGCGTTTGGAGCATTAACCTTTTTACTCCCCCTGTTTGGATTTATTTTTATTTAAAGTGAATCATTGGTATATATTTCCTCCACAGATAGATATTTCTTATACTTTACCAGTATAAACATTTTTCAAAAATATAATAAAAGATATGGGTTACTGTGCTTTTTTTCCAAGTCGTGCAAATTTGCCAAAATTTGCATAGATTGTTCATGAAGAAACACTCTTTCAAAAAAGAAATCAATGAGATTAATTTAAGATAAGTTTTAAAATATGCTTTAAAAAGATAAAAAGAAGTATTGGTGCTATAGTGCCTTGTAGACGTCTTTGTAGCAGATCTTTAAGCCTGGTTTCTCTTATGAGATTTATATTATTGATGCACTGCAAATTAAAATGTTTAACATTTTTTATATTTTACGTAGAATTTATTCATTTGATCTTAATTGTACATTAGTTAAATATAGACCAGCCTTTAACAGAACAGGGACCATTTGATTTGATTCTCCACAAATGCAATGGATTGTTGGTTGCAGCAGAAGCTGGGGATTCTACTGCTGAACGTCAAATTAACAATATAAAGGTTGGATCCTTTTATTTTGTAGTACAATATTAATTGTGGACATAATTTTGTAACTTATAGTAAGATGTCTACTGAGAAATTCAGCATCTTCGCTAGTCTCATTTTGTTGACATTAGCAAAGGGGCATTATTTCAATCATTAGACATACTATTTCAATAATTATTTTCTTGCTACTTACGAAATATTATCTGGTAATCCCAGTGATAAGTAAGAAAGGAGAAAGTCCAAAAATTCAAAAATGTTTTTAAGTTGGTCAAGGTTTTATGATCATGTATATCAAGTATCAAATAATGGACCTCTAACATTATAGTTTTGTCTAGATGTGTGAATTATATTCATATGTTTCATTAGACCATCCCTTACTATAGGATAATTGTTCAATTGTTCAAAGAAATTCCAAGGAATCGAAAGATATACAAAAAAGATTAATGATCTTGAAATTAGATTAATAAGTAAATTCAAAGTGATATTATTCCCATGTAATCATTGAATGTGAATAGATTAAGAAGATTGCAAATATATCTTCAGAAATCGAGACGACCTTTTCTTTGAATTGTACAACAAAAAGTACAAAACCTTGTTACATATTGCCTATTTAAAAAAAGGTTTTAATTATCTAACCTGCACAGACACAACTTTTAAATTGATACATTCACGAAAAGACAATACATAGCAACAGTCTTTTGATTAAACAGCAAAGTCGAGTCATTATGATTATTCGCTCATTTTGATTAAAAATAGTACAAGACTTACAAATTATTTTAATTCCTCGTGCATCATAAGAAATATCGATGTTTAATATCAGTGAGTTATAAATATTCTTTAAAACATTTAAGATAACAAAATGACCAATGTTTTAGAAAGAATGGAAAAAGTAAATATTTAATAAAAGTTTTTTACATGCCCTGTTTACATTCAACAACGAAGAGTTCTGTTTACGAAATAAAGGATGGTCTATATATATATTTAAACTTAATTGGTTATTGTTCTTCAGATATTAACTAATAAAAACCTCTGCTCTATTCTAAAAGAAATGATCTATATTGTCAATGTGAAAACAACTTTTAAATATTACATTGTTGTGTTTATAATCTTAAATACTGCAAGAAAAGAGGGACGAAAAATACCAGAGGGAGAGTCAAACTCATAGATAGAAAAAAAACTGACAACGCCATGGCTAAAAATAAAAAGACAAACAAACAAACAATAGTACAGAAGACATAATACAGAAAACTAAAGACTAAGTAACACGAACCCCACCAAAATAAGGGGGTGTTCTCAGGTGCTCCAGAAGGGTAAGCAGATCCTGCTCCACACGTGGCACCCGTCATGTTGCTTATGTTATTACAAATCCGGTAAATAGTTCGGTAGGTCACATTCGTGAAAAGGGACGGGTATTGTAGTTACGAAATAAGGAATATATCCGATATCATTTGTAAAACGGTTATTCCATAACGGTCAACCAACTCGTGACGACGTTTTTAAAATTTACGAAGGGATGATTTTAACTTCACCATTTGGAACTCTTGGTTTAATAGCTTCCTTGTGAGTAGCAACCCTCTTTCAAAGAAATCAATTATCTTTTGATAATTGATAAGATATCAGTTTTATTCACATTTTTTACAGGATTACATTAAGGAGAATCCTTCTTGTATATTAGTAGACAAATTTGAGCATATACAACCCTTGTTAAATCGACATTACCAGTATCAGTTGGTACACGACCCTTTGTTGAATTCTGGTAAGTAACACACTTAAACTGTGGACGAATGTAGTGCAAATGTAGAGAAAGATGTTATTTAATAAACGAATGTTGTGTTGTAGTACCGGTATTAGTGGATAAAGTGTATTAGATTGGGAGGTTGTGGCGAAGGTGAATTTTAAGATGTGCAAATATACGAAAGGATATTTGTATGATAAAGCCCCAGTCTCACTAGACCACGATCGCACCACGCTCACGACGATCTAAAATAATTCAGATCGTGGTGAGGTCGCGATATGAGCGGCATGAAAATGTAAATTTTCGCTACTTTCACGATGCTACTACGTCCTCATAACGCTTTTACAACGGTCTCGCTACGATTATACCACGTTCTCACCGCGCTTATTCTACGACCTCACTACGCTTATCAAGATCTTTCTACGCTCATCACGTTCTCACTACGACCATACCACGAATTATCCGATTGCAACACGATCTTACCACGCTTCTACTGCGATTATAGCAAGTTCTTACCACGATTATACTACGTTCATACCGCGATCTTACTACGTTCTCAGCAAAAACGTCAACATCGTGTTCCATATCAATACAGTTCCATTCCTTCTATTTCTGATTAATACGTAGATTTAGCGAAACAATACTGTCATGCCACCAAAATCTACTAGAACACATGGGAATGGTGCTCGGGGTTGATGTAGAGGCAGAGGCAGCTCTGATTGTGACGAATCCGGATCAAGCAAAGATGTCGGACCGACCAATCCAACCTAAATTACAACCTTTCGCTTGTCCTTAAAGCTCAAATGACGATATTTTAGTGAACGCTAGCAGAGATGACACAGATGTGTCAACAGATATAGGAATATGTGGTATGAGTGCCAATGAGACAACTCTCCATCCAAGTAACAATTTATAAATGTAAACCATTTTAGGCTAAGTTATGGCCTTCATCACGGAGCCTTGGCTCACACCGAACATCAGTCTATAAAGGGCCCCAAAAATTACTAGTGTTAAACCATTCAAACTGGAAAAACAACGGTCTAATCTATATAAAAACGAGAAGCATTTTTTGAGCCGTTAGAGAAAATGGACAAGAAGTATTAATTACATACAGACAAACTAAACCTGGAGAGATTTAATATATTTTATGTGAAAATGACACTGATGAGAACGATGGTCGTAGTATGAACGTAGTCGGGTCGTGCGTGATGAGTACAGCAAGGGCGTGCTAGAATCGTACTATGGTCTTCAACAGCATGGTGTAAACGTGGTATAGTCGCAGTGGAAGCGTAGTTTGGTTGCGGTGGGAACGTGATGGTCGTAGTGAGGTCGTAATAACGTCGCTGTGAGATCGTAGCGCAATCTCTCCGAATAGAATCACGCTTTCTTTACGCTCTCGCTGCGATGGTACAGCGACCTTTGCGATCTTACTACGACCTTACTGCGCTCTTACTACGCTTCTTCTGCGACCTGATTTCACCACGACCGCACCATGCTCATCACGATCTTGAAGACCTCACCACGACCGTGATACGACCTACACGATCGTACTACAATCATCAAAATTTGCAGTTTTTTTCACAGATCGTAGTGCGATCGTGGCCTAGTGGGACTGCGGTATTAGATGCAGTGTAGGAAAATGGTAGGATGTAGTGTATGTGTATAAAAGGATGTTATAGTAGTATATGTGCATGTGATACAGTGTAGGTGTAAAATAGAATGCATTGTAGGTCATTGAACACTTTCACGATTTTCCTGTCTTTACATATACTTAACGTTTGTTCTACTTATTTGCTAGATCAACAAATGGTTTGCTAAAACATTATACTGTAGTAATAAGTACTAGTTAGCACACATGTTTCTTTTTTAAATAATGAATTATTTCCATCATTTTAATGAGTATGTTTTTATAACAGGTTATAATGTGTTTGTTCCTTCCTTTGTAAATTTGACTACAGCTGACAAAGAGAGCAACATGTTAGTACAGAAATTAAGGGAAGCAAATGTGACCTATCCTTTTGGTAAGTATATACTCTGGATATCACGTGATCCTTGGGGAAAAGTTAGTACTACTTTTATTTATAGTAAATGAAAACGATACATAATGGCCATTACATCGCAAACTTTGATAAAAATCAATTATTTTCATTAAAATTTTCCACTTACTAAGCAAACTGCTAAGAGACTTAAAAAATATTTAAAACACCGATTTGCGGGTAATCAGTCCATGCGATGTTTTCTGCTCTTTCGTCGGGTTGTTGTCTATTCGCTATTTCTATTCTCAATTCCTTTTGTGCACCAAGTTTAAAGACATTGCGATTTATGGACATGGGCGTTTGCGCTTTTTATAAAGAAAGAATTACTTTAATATCTTTAGTATGATTGGTTACGTTAGTTCGTTCAAATTACATCCAATCTGTTTCGTTCTAAATCACATATTCTTTTGAGTTTGATCTTTATAAGCTTTTATTTGGCATTTTCAGTCTCTGATTTTGCTTATCTTTTTGTCATTGTGTAAAATTGAGAATGGAAATTTGGGAATGTGTCAAAGAGACAACAACCCGACCAAAGATCAGACAACAGCCGAAGGCCACCAATGGGTCTTCAGTGCGCGAGAAACTCCCGCATCCGGTGGTGGGCTTCAGCTTTCCCCTTAACAAAAATGTAAACTAGTTCAGTGATAATGGACGTTATACTAAACTCACAAATATACGCAAGTAACTAAAATTAAAAATCATACAAGACTAACAAAGGCCAGAGGCTACTGACTTGGGACAGGCGCAAAAATGCGGCGTGGTTAAACATGTTTTTTGAGATCTCAACCCTCCACTATATCTCTAGCCAATGTAGAAAAAAACAAACAACAAAACGCAGAGTAACACTCAACTCAAAAGAATTCCGAGTCTGATGTCAGAATAGGTAACAAAAGAAACTAAACAAAATGACAATGACTCCGTACTTACTGTTTGAAATGGATAAAACGGGAAAAAGCTGACAAAAAATCTTTGGACTTTTTTTTTAATTCAGTAATGAACATAGTTGATATACGTATTCAACATTTTAAAGAACATTTTACTATTAAAAATAACCACAAAAAACCTATTTCTCGTATCAAGGCTTAAACTATCTTCAGTTTTTATTTGAAAAGGTAAAGATACTTCACTGTTTCCCTTAGTTCTCTTTTGCTAAAAAAAAACCACGAATTAATAACAGGAGCATGGCTTGGCTTCAGCAATTTTACTATCCTACAGAGGCTGTTAGCCCAGACATTTGTAATTTTTCTTAATATGGCATGCATATGAAAAGGGTTCATTTACTACCATTTGGTTGTTTGGGGCTTATTTTCAATATTTCCAGACTGGGAACTTATCATGATGTTACAAAACTTTAAAAAGATAGTCCTAATTGTGTAGATTAAAATTTCTCTTTAACAATTTTCAATCAAAACCCTTGTAGTTTCACAAACAGATACTCACACAGGAGTGGTATGTCAGAATTTTAAGAGATGTGCCTACTGTTATAGCATTGTTCGTGCAATTATTCCTCATTTTTTTAGACTTTGGAAAATTGTTTTAATTGACGTTATTAAAACTAATTATAAATAATTATTTTAATATTGAGCCCTTTTCACTTAATTCAGTACTTACTTAGTATACTGTGGGTTAGGAGATAACTGTACTTTTTTTGAAAGGTCCGACGGCATCAAATCACCAACTGATGCCATTAGAGTGTAAAATACAATATTGGTATCATCATTTAAATGAAACTGACAGAAAACAACGTCAAATCATAAATTTAAAATCTGTCATACGTCGTCTGGGCATGTGCGTACATTTTTATAGCATCATTTGTGAATTGATGCTATGACAATTGGTGACATTATTCAATCAAAATTACAAACGATATTGCATTACAATTAACTATCTAGCGTTTTCGATGACATAGATTCTTTCGATTCGCAGATACGTTTTTTTCCTTCAATTTCATATTTTCAAAGTTTTAGATGTTTATTATTGTTTGAGAAGTATTTTTTTAATCCAGTCTAATAAATGTTTTTTGAAGAAATACATTGTGTCAATTGTTCTGTAACTTGTTAAAAACAACTCACAATCACAAACTATTAAGGTAGCACAATACAAAGATTTTTTCACTCCCAATCAGACAACTTTAAACTGATGTAATTCATTTTATCCTTCTTTATGTTTTATAAACGAGGTACCAAAAGAAAGAAGAAAGATTAATCTTTCAAATTGTGATAATTTCATTATGACATAATTATTACATAATTAATTATTATGTAATTAGTCGCTATATTGTGATGTCCACATTTGACTGTGTCCCAGATTTCCAAAAAACCTCAATAGAACAAATTTTATACTCAATTGAATTTAGTGGTCTCTAATGAATTGATGTTGCAAACTTCATTGAAGATTTATGATAGAATGAAATACAATAGGAAAAATCTGAGACACAGTTTTGGAGGTCAAACTGTGTTGTGCAAGAATCTATAAAAAATTTAGGATGCTATGAAGAACAAAGAAGCTAAATTCATTCAAGTATGGACATCACAGAATGGCAACTAATTACATAATAATCAATTATGTAATAATTATGTCATAATGAAATTATCACAATTTGAAAGATTAATCCTTCTTCTTTATTTTGGTACCTCATTTATAAAATTTAAAGAAAGATGAGTGGAATTACATAGACAATAATAGTGCATTGACTTCACATATCAACGATATAAGGATGGGGCTTAGAAACGGGGAAATGCGAGGCTGTGCCGAGCTATTTCCCCGTTTCGGGCCAAATCCTTATATCGTTGATATAATACAATACAATACAATACAATATTTTATTAACGTCTCACCTTTTACAAAGCAATACATAATACATTGATTAAAACAAATTACACATATGTAAAAGCCATTCATATAGAATTATGAGAGACGATTATTTACACATTAGAAACAAATTTTGATATGTCAAGTCAATGCACTATTATTGTCTGTATACTGCAATCTAAAAAAAACAATTTCAATTGTTGTTTAATGCGTTAGGGTTATTTATTTGATTTAAATATTTGGGTAAATACCCTTTAAAAAGGTCTCACAACATGCTTGCGGAGAAATATACAACACAATGAAATTTACATTTACCTGTTGAAACCAACACTCGATGGTGAACGAAATTGTTTGAGTATGGACTTAAATATCAACCATAAGCATAAAACATAAGGATTTATAGGTTGCAAACAAAAAATATTAACAAATTAAATATGTTTTTCCATTATTGCAAAAGAAACAATGTTGAGTGGTTCCACGCATCGTTGCATGCATTTGAAACAAGAACAGGTTGAAGAGGTCGTCTGAATAATTCAATATTATTTTGGCAATTTCTATTTAAATATTCATGAGGAAAAGTGATATCGGGTCAGTGACTGTATATGACATAGAAATATACAGTCAACGCATTTTGACTGCTCAAATAGAACAAGTGCAGTATAAATCAGTTTAAAGATGTCTGATTGGGGATGAAAAATCTTTGTATTGTGCTACCTTAAACATGGAATACCGCAAACATTTGAAACACCTATAACTCAAGTTTAAAAATATTATTGAAAACGAATTATTGAATAACCTATTTTCGTCTCTAAAAGTTGAAAACAATATTTCTTTAGATTCCTGTTAATTCAAATTATTGACAGCATCCCATCATTGCATTATGCAATGCCGATATATCAATTCGAAAGTAATATAGGGATGCACGTTATTTTTTTTTATTGTATTCTGAATATTAGCTAAACTGTATACATTAACATTGTTTAAGCATAATTTACAGTTACTTTCTTTTTTTTCCAGTCTGCAAACCTATTGTTGCTCAAGGGAATGACGATTCGCATCTGGTAAAGGACCGTTCTATATACTAAATTTCTTTTTTGTTTAACTTCCAACAACATGGTATGGCCAAATCAAACAATAGTTTGGTTGAATTTATCAAAATTTAACCATAAACAACTTAGCTGCACAGTTGTATGAATCTATTTCAAGAGGACAGTAGGCACCTATCTCAACCTATTATATGAAAACTTTCATTTTGTTTAGTGAAAAAAATGTTATATCTGGTCCTGTATTGTGTGTTTGCATTAAGATACAAATTTTCATCAATCGTTCTTCTATATTGATAATTAAAATATAAGACAAATCTCTTTATTGAATGAAGTATCACAATACAATGAAATCTTTACAAACAGTTATAATGTCAAGGTATGTAAGGTTTTTTCAAGTAAAGAAGGAGATGTTAGATTCTCGCAAATTATCCTTTAGACTTTTTGTACAGAATATTCATTGTTGCGTTGATGTGTCATCGATATTAGATAATAGGTTGTAAGAATTTAAAAAATCCAAAATCCTGCATCTAATTACAGTAGATATAAATGAAAAATCTTTAAACATATTGGTCTTGTTTTTCCAGATGTCAATTATATTTGATGAAAATGGTTTAAAAGACATTAAGACTCCTTGTGTTGCCCAGTCTTTCATAAACCATGATTCAGTTCTGTATAAAGTTTACATTGTTGGTGATAAGCCGTTCATCGTTGAAAAACCATCAGTCAAAAATTTATCAGCGACAGGTAAGTTATTTATATGTGATAGTTGTGTTGACCTATTTGTGTTAAATTTGATGCATCTTACACATGGACAACATGTGCCACACTCATTAACCAACTGATCCTCATTCTCACTATCATGAATATTTATCGATTCGTTTTACTTGTTTTGGTTTTAAAAGCTTTTCTCCATCAGTTATCTTTTATTAAAGTGTATGTTCCGAATCATGTGAGTCTTTAGAACATACACGTATGGTCTATGTGCGTATAAATAAAGGCAACAGTAGTATACTGCTGTTTAAAGTAATTAACTCGATAAAACAAAAACAAATCCGGGTAACAAGCTAAATCCGACATACACATCAACTATAGGAGGAAAACACCGGAACAACAGAAACACTGAATTGCAACAAAAGAAAACGCCTACATACATATACATTTATTTGTTGATGTTTATATTCCGAACCATATGAGTATTTGAACCATACGTGTATTGTCCTCTGCATATACTCATATGGTCCAACATTACGCATATCATATATAGATTCTACCACTGCATCGAGTGTGATACGATATTTATTCACTCGAAATAGTTAAATTTTCAAAGTTAAAACCAAAGGCTCGCCAAGCGATCTACAAAAATATTTCTATGTGACGTCATCAGGCATGATCGCCTCTTTCATGCCGTCACAATAGGAAATTCAAAAGAAAGCAAGAAAGTTTGACGTCATAATAAAATTTTGACCAAAGAACTGGGATCAATCAAACCACACGATAATTAAATAAAAATAATCAACATGTCGGGAAACGAATAAAACGAGTAAGAATTAGAGAAAAGTATTTAGACCATATAGATATAGCAGGATGTGGTATGAGTGCCAATGAGACAACTCTCCATCCAAGTAACAACTTATAAAAGTAAACCATTATAGGTCAATTTACGGCCTTGGCTCACACCGAACAGCAAGCTATAAAAGGCCACAGACTTACTACTGTAAAACCATTCAAACGGAAAAACCAACGGTCTAATCTACTAGAATATAAAAACGCGAAACACTTATGCGACTGTCATACAAGTGAGAAGTTTAGCGCTATAAAACCAGGTTCAATTCACCAGTTTCTATATTTGAAAATACCTGTACTAATTCAGGAATATGACAGTTGTTGTCCATTCTTTTGATATGTTTTATCATTTGATTTTGCCATTTGATTAGGGACTTTCCGTTTTGAATTTTTCGGAGTTCGATATTTTTGTGTTTTTAGTTTTAATAAACCACATAAACAGACGACAACCACTGAACATCAGATTCCTGACTTAGGACAGGTGCAAACAATTACATCGGGATTAAACATTTTGAAGGAACAAGTGGAAGAGGAAGATAAAAATTATTACTTTAAACAAGCCATTTTTTTCTTCCCATAGATTAAGTATATTAATACGCATTTTTGGATATGTTTATCTATTGACCCCCATTAAGTTTACAGACAATGAAAATAGATGTCAACTATCCAAATATACAAACTTAATCATGTTCAAGCTCTAAACAATAGTAAAAAGTCAAATAGCAAACATACTGAGCTCCGAGGAAATTCAAAACGAAATGTCCGCAATCAAATGGCAAAATCAAAAGCTCAAACACATCAAACTGTCATAATCCCGACTTTGTACAGAAATTTTCTTATGTAGAAATGGTTCTTAAACAGTATGTGTTTGTTTTTTTTATTAAGATTTGAAAGGGTTCATACATGTCCACTAAAAAGTATTTTCTTTTCTTTTCAGGCCAAGATACGATTAAATTTGATGCGTCGAAGCTTACCCGTTTAAATTCTCTGACGACTGGGGTAAGATTGAGAAGAAAGTTTGTAGCTAAGATGCAATCTCCGGCGCAGAGCTCACATCCGGTCCGTACTTACTTCGTATCACTACACTTATATGACCTCTGCCACCAATCTCAGGCGCAGAGCTCACATCCATTCCGTACTCACTTCGTATCACTACACTTAATATCGTATTGTAGTGTACAAAGTATACGGAAAGGAAACGAGCGCTGTACGGAGATTGGCTAGGATGATGCTCAATATACACAAACATGAGGGTTTCCTTATTAATTTCCATTTCAAATTGATAAGGAAATACTTTCATTCTCAATAGATTTTTCATTTAAAGAATTAAGTAACATTATATAATGTTCCTATTAATTTACAATGTGAAAAATATAAATTAAAAACAAATCATGGTGAACTTTAAAAAAAAATATGATTGGACAGGATTTTTATCAACAATATATAGAGATCCGAATTGCAACCCCTAAAATACATTTTGACATACCATCATGATACATCGAAAATTATAAATGTTGTTGCGATTTCCTATTATCTATCCGGCAAACCTAAGGGAAATAATAGGGTTGCAATCCGTCCGTCCGTCAGACCGTATGTTTGTAGAGTAGGGTTTTCATATTATCGTTTGTACACTTTGGTTCTATCAATTTCTTTTCGATGTAGAGTCACTTAATAAGTTATGGCCCTTGGAAAAAAGACGTTTTCTTCGAATTGTCAATTTCAATATTTTTCTACAATTACTGAATCAATTTCTATTATTTATATACTGTACTGGCATACAGTGTTCATAAAATCCCTATTAATGTATGATTCGCACACCCTTCATCAAAATGAAATGACAAAGGTAAACGGTTTTTGAACACATTACCAGTATCAAAACTCAAATGTTGAAAGAAAGTTGGAAGAAATTAAGGGGCATTCATAACAAATTTGTCAGAAAGAAAATGACACTTTTGCAAAAAGAAACAAAAGAAAACAAAAAGACAAAAAAAAAAAGGTCCACAAAACGCCTGATCAAAAACTATTCATAAACTGGATATTGAAACACGTAGAGAAGTCTACTTATACGTTGGTCAGAATGTGGAAAATCTGTATTTTTCTATTTATCATTTTTACATATGAATACTCAACGAAAATAAGAATATATCGGTGTAATAATGCAAAATACTGATTTGAAGGACTTAAATCTACAAAGAAAAGACATGCAGTCGTGTAAATCAGAAACAATTAGCCAATTATGTTTTAGACTTGAAATGTCATTAGATTTAGATTGAGATGTTTTCGAATGACAGAAAATATATGTACCAAAGCTGTAGATTTTGAAATTTATCAGTTAGTACTCGATTTTTCATGAAATAGCATAATATCGATAAAGCAAATGATTCTATTAAATTACAGTTGCATGCAGTGTATAAGCAGTAAAGATTGCAACCGTTAAGTATTGTTAGAATTCGATTGCATCTAATTATTTGCTGCCTCTATTTTCTAGGAACTGTGTAATAGCATAGCTTTTTCCTAACTTTGACAAAATATATTATAGTGGGTTGAAGATGGTCGAGCTACTCCAGATCAGGACAGAATAAAAGAAATATGTCTGATAATACAGGAACAGATTAAAATGGATTTATTTGGTATTGATGTAATAGTTGATTGTGAGAATGGAAGACATGCTGTGATAGATATAAACGCTTTTCCAGGTGAGTCAACCATTATTCATTTTACTTTCTGCAGTCGGAAAACAAGACACTGACTGGCGCTACCTTGCTTTTACATCTCAAGATAATAGCTAGAAGTAAAAATGTGTTATGCTGCTCGGTTAATACGAAAAGAAAATAGAAACAGTGGGAAATAAATGAATGTCTGCTTTTGGTTTAGAAATTTGCGAGAAAATTGCATGTGCAAAATTGAGCAAAGGGTGTTCTACATTCATTCTACTTAAAAAATTCCAGAACAATCGAGTTTCCTTAAAAACTCAAATTTTCAATAAAAAAAGCGCTGCGGAACCACATGTTTTCTGTAGTTTTGTTCACAGCCAAAGGTCTTGAAAACTAAGAATTTGACAGTTTTAACAAGGTTTCTCACCTGAGAAAATTCCGTTTTTGTGGGTTTGTGTTACTCATTCTTTAGTTCCCTGTGTAATGTGTTGGTGACATATTGTTCGTCTTTTCATCCTTTCTTGGCTTTGGCACATGTCGGTTTGGTTATCTACAAATATTTATTGTCGCTTTTGTTTTTAAGCTCTTGATCATCTTAAGTGCAGAAAACCTAAATGTGCTTAACAAAGTATGATAGTTCAGCCTGTTTTATTTCAATTTTATAGCATGCGTTATCTGTTTCAGGATATGAAAGTGTTAATAACTTTGGAGAAGTATTATGCAATCATCTCATGAATTTAATGTCCTGTGTTGAAACCGTATCAGGTGATACGATACAATATTCTGATGCTGAAAAGGCAGGACCAAACGAAACAACCAGTATACAACTTTGTAACGAGCATTGAATGGTGCATACATATCAGAGTATATAACGAAGGATCACAAAACGATTTGGTTTTACTACAGTATTATGACATCAGATGCTGAGAAGCATGACGAAACTCTGTTGGAAAAGCCAAATCAGTATTATTGTACTAATTGGAAAAAGAAAACATTTATTTAATATATAGCTATTTAGAATTTACATTTTGTTTTTCATGCCTCGATAAGACATTCAAAGTAATTATTACACATAGTCTTTTGAAGTTCTGGTGTTGATTTAAAATTTCTTTAAAAACTTTATCGTTATTGATATAAACAAATTCAAAATCTATTGGTTATATTTACAGATTATATTTTATTTTTCCCATTAGAGGCAGAATATATAAGATAATTGAACTTGTTGGAATTTCTCAATTTTTTTTTTTAAATATTATGTATTTTTGGTTATTTACTTGACAATATAAAAAATATATCAAAGTGATAATATTAATACTTTTTTACTTGTTACCGTGAAAATATATCCATCATATACAGAAGCTAAGTTGAAAGAAAATAGCATAATTTAAAATTTAGTCTTTGAGAAAGAAAAATGTAACCTTTACAACAAAATATACAGGTCATTCAAAGTTGTACACTTAGTGAATATATAACATTTCTGTCAGTATAGATTATAAATATTATATATTGAATATTACTTTTATAGAGAGACTTTGAACTTGAAAAAAATTAAAATATTCTTTATATCATTTTGTTTATTATCAGTATTGGAATCATCACTAACATATTGCTAACATCTATTGGCAAAAGTTAGATTAAAAAAAGTGATTTCCAAAAATAGTCAAATACTGTAATCTGTTATAGTTGACTTATACATACATTTTAAATTCCACATAGACACCTTTATTTTTTGACAGTTCTCGATCTCGATAAAAGTTTAAAATGCAGGGAAAAAGCAGTCTAGCCTGTCTTTGATGAACACTTTTTTTTTTAGTTTGCTTTTACAAATGATTACATGTTCTAAAACGATAAACATAAGGTTGGAAGGTTACAACTTTCAACTAATAAACGTAAATTGTTTTAAAAAGAATTGTTCTTCTGTTTAGAAATATTTAACATATAAAGACAATTGGTCTTATAGATAAAAGTATAGGAAGATTACTATAAGTACCTCTCATTTACTCATATTTATACATATCTATAACCATTCACATATATTTGTTAATATTGATATTTCATGAAAACTACTGTATATAACATTTTCAATAATATTTAGCTGATACAAATTTGAAAAATATTTTATATCTGGATTATGTATTAACCCAGATGTGTCTTTAAGGTGGTATGGGTGTCTTTCGCCATCTTGGATTGTAAAAAAAAAACAGAGAACCTAAGGTCTAGATTTTCAATCAAATTATCAAAATTTGATGCAGGAGTGCAGATAACTAATGTGAATTTTATTTAAAAGAACAAATTTATAAGAATATAACGTATCAATATTAATATTTTTACAAGTGTAGATTATTTTTGCTTGATTTTTAATATTTTTAAAATGGCATTTTAAGGGGAAGTAACTCTGAAACAGTGTATTTTCAGAAGGAATCTACATGGAATTTTCCTATTTTGTATTTTAGCCGGGAAAAACGTATGGTGGCCCTATGTTTTCTTTTGATATTCTCAAAGCATATTGAAAAGGTTATCTTCTCGTAATTTATTTTACAATTCTATCATTTATTTTAGTTTCTAACCCTATAATGGTGCTTTTTTCCTGTATAATCCATACACAATTTGTCATTTTGTCACAACCTGTAGCTTGAGAAAATGCACGGTGACCCATCATTTTGTCATATTTTTTAGCCTATATCAATATATACTACGTTTTGGCAAAGTATGAACAAATTCTATCATTTTTAATTTAGACACCCATACCACCTTAAATATTATTCCTATAGCAGAAATAAATTCTAATATATACAAGTAACAGCTCTTTTTTTTTAAATTATAGTACAACTGCTTTACTTTTTTTGGCCAGGCCAAACTATACTATCTGTATGTGGCCTTCGGCTGTTGTCTGCTCTATGATCGGGTTGTTGTCTCTTTGACACATTTCCCATTTCCATTCTTAATTCTATCTATTATTTGAAATTGAATGCTCATGTTTGGCTCCCCTCCAGCATCTATCAATTTTTATTCTGGTTCCCAACCTTTAAACTATTACTTTCAAATTCAGGTCGGATGTTCCTTGGGTCAATCAATCCCTTTGTTTTAAAAATAAAACACTCAAAGAATTCATAGCATTTTTAGAAGAATAGTTATGTTTCAGTTTATAGCTTAAAACGTTAATTTTGTCCCAAAATGACGTTGAAATTTCATAAAAAAAAGAAGAAGTTTCCTTCCATCATCAAGAGTAAACAGTAATTAATGGATACGGAATTATTCAATTACTTTATTTAAATTCTGTTCATTGATTTTTGATCTTAATGTTTATTTAGAGACATAGGTTTCAACCTACTCAGGGCATGTTAACGCTAGATTTAAAAGCTATTTCCTCGAGGTCCTTGTTGGTCAGATAGATAGAGCTTATAATGTTTCAGTGTATCTACGCAGCACTGGATATAAAATGTTTCGGTTAAAGCATTCGTTACGAAGGAAGGTACAAAAAGCGCTCCTGGAATATGGCAGTTATTTTTTCATTGGTTTGAAGTGTTTGTGCTTTTGATTTTGCCATTTCTTAAGAAACTTTCCGTTTTGAGCTGCTTCTGACAATGTTTTGATAGATAAGAGTACAGGAAAAATATAACCTCTCATTTACTCATATATATATACATATCTTTACCCTTCACAAATAATTGTTTATATTGAGATTTCATGGAAACTACTTTTTATAACATTTTTTTTAATAATGTATTTAGCTGATAGAAATTTGACATATTTTTTTTATCTTGACTATTTATCAACCGAGATGAGTATTTAAATCTTATTCCTAGCAGAAATAAATGATTATATTTACAAGTTACAACTCTTTATTAAAATGATAGTACTTATGCTTTCCTTTTTAGTCAGGCCAAACTATACTATGAAATTGAATGATAATTTTTTGCTCACCTTCACCATCGGTCAATTTTATTCTGGTTCCCAACCTTTAAAGTTTTAGTTCCAAATTCAGGTAGGATGTTCCTTGCTGGGTCACCCCTTAAGTTTTAAAAGTAAAACAGACAAAGTATTCATAGCATTCTTAGAATAATTGTTTGCTTTTTTTTAGTCTACAATTTAAAAGGTTGATTTTGTTCCAAATGACATTGATATGCCATGAAAAAAAATTTCTTACCATCATCAAGATAAAAAGAGTAATTACTGAGTATTGAATTGTGCACTAACTTTATTCTATAAACTCTATTGATCCTTGATTAAGAGACAAAGGTTTCAACCCACTCAGCTTAAGTTGACGTTAGATGTATACATGGCTATTCTCTCTAGGTCCTTATTGGTTACATAGATAGAGCTTATCATGTTTCCGTGTATTTACTCAGCCCTGGATATAAATGTTTCGGTTTAATCATTAGTTATGAAGGATGGTTAGAGAAAGCGCTTCAGGAATGTGACAGCTACTTTCCATTGATTTGATGTGTTTGAGCTTTTGATTTTGACATTTTATAAGGGTCTTTCCGTTTTGAATTTTCCTTTGAGTTCGGTATCTTTGTAAATGAACTTTTTTTCTTAATCACTAAACCAAGTGTTTATTATATTAAAAAAAAGATAAGATTGTGCTGGTTAGTTTTGAAATAAAATATTTTATGTCTTCTTTTTTTTTTTTATGTCTGTTAAAATGTTAATTTTGGAAAGTACATCGTGTGGTAGGGTTGCTAACTAGACACCTATCCAACAAAGTTCAAATGACGTGGATAATTAAACTCATTATAGATACCAGGATTGAAATTTTATATTTACGCCAGACGCGCGTTTTGTCTACAAAAGACTCATCAATGAGGCTCGAATAAAAAAATGTAAAAGGCCAAATAAAGTACGAAGTTAAAGGGCATTGAGGACCAAAAAATTCTAAAAGTTTTGCTAAATACAGCTAAGGTTAATCTGTTCCTGAGGTAGAAAAGTATTTCAAAAATTCTAAGCTAATGTAAGCAATTGTTTGTCACTACACGACCTGCAATACTAAGTAAACAAAATACCGTTCAGACAGCCAATAAGAGGTTTCGATATGAAAAATGTGTTACAATTCAAGCGAGAAAACTAACGTCCGAATAAAGAACAATTGAATTTACAAAAACAACATGCTAGATATGAAACAACGTCAATCGTCGAACTTCAGGCTCCAGAATTGGCATGACCAATTAAGAATGGCAGGTAAAACATGTTTGTAATCACTCAATCCTCTCCTAACTTGGGAAAGTGATGGAACAGCACAGCATAGATCTAAGAACAAACGATAAAAAACAGTTGCAAATAAGTTAACTCAATAAATCGGTATACGACGAACAAAAAACTAATATTGAAACAGAAGATGCAAAGCACCAGTATGAGTGTAGATTATTGCGTTGCGTTGTGTATTTGATCGTAAGCTAACTAAGGCGTTAAAGATAGAACTACGTCTACCATTATACGTTTCTATTCAATACAACATAAAGTATAACAATTACGCGACGTCACAAAGATAGTGGCCGTACCGTAAAAAGGTACGTTAATATTAGCGCAATTCTTTACATTCTGGGGCCGCAGAAAATGATATTTAACTCAAATTTGAAATACAATATGAAAAATTCGAAATTTGAAATTAAATGTCTGATCAATTGTGACATAAAATGAAATCATAGTTAAAGTCTCTCAATATTTTTTAACTGTTCACGTCTGAATAATTTAACACTTTTACAAGTCTAACTAATAACCGTAGTTAATTGAACAGTCTATACATTGAACTAATTTCTCCAGGGCAGAAAAGTTCATTCACTGTCATCATTTGTACTGCGTATTTCCAACGGATAGAGCTTCACAATCGGACGGTTGGTGATTCCTGTGTCGGTCTTGATAACAGCTGATCGAATGAGTCCATCCTTTCCACGAACTAAATCTTGTACAACTGCTAATTTCCACATTATACGATTTGTGTCATTGTGTACTTGTACAATGTCACCTATTTGTATTGTTTGTTCGTTTCTTCCAGATGTACGGTGGAATTCACGGAGTGACGTCAGATATTCGTGTTTCCATCTTGAGCGAAAATGGTTGATTAGTTCATTATTTCTCTGTAAATGTTTATTCAGTTTCACGTGCAAATCTTCAGAAGTAACACTGTCAATATTCTGTTCCGATTGGTTGTCAAGTCGACGACCATATAAAAGGTGCGCTGGCGTCAGCGGTTCGGGATCTTTAATATCAGTAGAAATGTGAGTTATCGGACGATTGTTTAGAGTTCCCTCGATTTCGATTACAATTGTATTCAACATTTCCGTAGTGACACATGACTTTCCTAGTATTGCTTTAATTGACTTTTTCGTGAGTCCAATTAGGCGTTCCCAAAAGCCTCCAAACCACGGTGCTCGGTTGGGTATGAATTTCCACTCCGTTCCTTGATCGGCAAGTTTTTCTTGTATTCGGTTGTCTTTGCTTGATCTTGTAATCTTTTCGGCGGCTGTCTTGAAGGTTGTTGCATTATCGGACAACATAATCCTTGGTGTAGATCTCCTAGCGACAAATCTTTTAAAAGCAAGCATGAAAGACTCCTCGGTTAAATCTGTGACTATCTCCAAGTGTATAGCTCGTGTAGCGGCGCAAGTGAATAAACAAATATATGTTTTGCTTAATTCGTTGTGTTTTCCTTTTGTATACAAAGCTCCTGTGAAATCAACGCCGGTTACTGAAAAAGGATAATCGTAGTTGACTCGATCTTTAGGTAGCGGTGGCGGATCGGGTGCGCTGTAAGGCATTCCTGATATTTTAATGCATTGGACGCATTTACGAATTTGTGATTTTACGCACTGCCTTATTCTCGGTATCCAATATTTCTGTTGAATATATGCGATTGTACTGTTAAGTCCGGCATGTAAAGTCTTTGTGTGTGCATCCATTACGATTAAGGACGTAAGACTGTGGTGTGTTGGTAATAACAACGGATATTTAGTACTCTCCTTCACAGGTGCGTTTTGTATTCTCCCGGTAGAACGTAGAAACCCATTTTTGTCTGTATATAGTTTAAGTTGTCGAACAAGTGGCACTTTTTTCTGTGACGATGAATTCAAGCTTTCAATTTCATCCTTAAATGTTTCCTGTTGTACTGTTACTATTAGAACTTTTAATGCTTTACATCGCTCATCAACACTGATAAATCCGATTGACCGTTTATCTTTTGAATTCCGTAAATTCTGTATAAAACGCAAGACGTATGCTGTTACTCTAATTGCTTTTTCTAAAGATCTGTATCGTTGTATATCTATACATGAAATTGTCTGTGTTGAAGCATTTGTACTTTCATCGTCTGTATTGTCATCACTAACAGTTACCATCGTGCTGCAGTCTTCAATTTTCCTCGTCCATGTCGGCCAATTTTCACGATTTAAAATCGATTGTGGACCGTTCATCCATAAGCTGTTATTATAAAGGTGTTTAGCGTAAATTCCGCGAGTTAAGTAATCAGCTGGATTGTCATCTGTTGGACAATAATTCCATTCAGCATTCTCTGTTAATTTTCTTATTTCTTTAAGTCGATTTGCTACGAACGGTTTTAAGTTTTTTGACGATTTAATCGAACTCAAAACAATTTGACTATCGCTCCACATATACACATGTTCTGTTGTTATGACTTTAAGAAGATGCTTTGCTAATCTGGCGCCGATAAGCGTGCCCATAAGTTCTAAACGTGGTAATGAAATCGGTTTCACGAGTACTACTTTGTTTTTAGCCATGACGATGACCGATGAGTTTGCTGTAACTAAGTAAGCACAAGCTCCGTATGCTAGCTGACTGGCGTCTGTGAAAATATGTAGCGACGTTTTCTCGTTAATAACTCCTTCCGTTAACATTCGTGGAAATACTATTTTGGTAGCCTCCTCGATATCTAAAGCTATTACCTGCCATTTACTTCTCAGTTCGTCGGACAAACATTCATCCCAATCCAACTTTGCCTTCCATAAAGTCTGCATAAACAGCTTAGCTTTTACCGTAATTGGCGTGATTAATCTTAGGGTGTCGAAAATTCTAGACGATGTGCGCAAAACCTCACGCTTTGTTATCATTTTGTCCTTTTCCATAAACTCAATCTGTTGAAATTTCAAATCGTCGGATTCCCTATCCCATCTCATGCCTAAAATTTTGACTATGTCGTCATTGTCGCCGATCTTGTCTCGTCCTGCGACGTTCTGTAATTCCGTACTATTAGAATTCCAAGACCGTAAGTTGAATCCTGCCTCTAACAATAATTTTCTTGACTCCGTGTAGAATTTCAAAAGTGATTGTTTATCTGTAAAACTGGTCAGAACGTTATCCACGTATACATTTCTCTGTAATTCTGTTGATGTAGTTGACGGATTGTCTCTAAAATGTTTCATTAGCGTGGCGCTTAACATGAATGGCGAACAGGTGGCGCCGAAAAGTACAACCTTAAACCGATAAGTAATCAAACGGCTTTCTGTGTCCATGGGATTCTCTAACCAATAAAATCTTGTGACATCTCTGTCATCAACATCTAATTCAATATGCAAAAATGCTTTTTCAATATCTGCTGTAACTGCATATTTATACATTCTAAAGCGTACTAATATCTCCGTCAAATCAGTCATAATTGGTGGATATGTTGCTAGGCAATCGTTAAGACAAGGACTACTGTCGTTCGCTCTACAGCTACAGTTATATACTATGCGTATCGGGGTGGTGACTGAATCCTTTTTTACGGGATGATGCGGAATGTAATGAACCTTGTTTGTGCATGTACTTTCATCATATACCTTTTCAATGAATCCTCTTTGTTCTTGGTCTGTAATTATCTCACCATACTTTCGGAACATCTCGGGATCCTTCTTAAGGCGACGAATAACGCTTTCCGTTCTGCGTTTTGCGATGCCTTCATTTGTCGGTAGTTCTGGCGCATTCTCTCTCCATGGTAATTTCGTAACATACTTATTATTTTTCTTCGTAATGGAGGTTTGTAAGTAATTTTCAATTGATTCAGCTAGGTCTGGATCATTTTGTTCTTTAGCGTCAATTCCCAACGATTCAAGCTTCCAAAATTTTTCAAGATCGCACTCTTCTTGTTTGTGACATACTAGTATATTCATCATTGAGAAAGATGCATTACTGGATCGTGTAGGGATAGGACCGGAAAGTAGATATCCAATTTTCGAGCTAACTGCGGTTGGACCGTTTCCACGGACTATTTTGTCTTGAACTATGTCCCAGTAAAAATCACCTCCAATTAATAAGGATATTTCAAATTGCTCTCCTTCCATGACTGGGTGTGCTAATTGTAGACCACGTAAATATGAAAACTTCTGCGTTATTCCTATGTTGTGAGTTTGAAGTGGTGAAACAATGGTTGGTACAATTAAAACTTTAATAGGGATTAATTCTCCTTCTGTAGACTTAAGATTAATTGTTGTTTTGTCAAGATTTCTCACCTTTTTTGCAGTACTTCCAAATGTAGCTATACTTAATGTTTCAGACCCTTCTTTTTTAATGTCCAATTTAGCTGCTAGTTCTTCGGTTATAAACGAACGCTGAGCTCCCTCGTCAAAGAGTATTCTTGCATCTATACATGTATTTTTGTGAACGACTGGACTGAATGCGGTTTTCAGTAAAACAGTGGACCTTTCTTCGCTAGCGGTATACAACATAGAAGTTTCTGTGTCTACTTTATTTTGCGATTGTTCATTTTCAATATGATGTTTATTTAAGTACGAGTTCTGTTTACATAATGAAGAGTGATGCTTCCGGTGGCAACACTTACACGTATTCTTGGATTTGCAATCGGCTATTTTATGCTTACCTAAACAATTAAAGCATAACCTCTTTTCTTTTATAATGGCTACTCTTTTATCGTGATCTATGACATCTTTACATTCGTTTGGCCAGTGGTTTCCGTCACAATATGTGCATTGTTTCTTCCAATTCGAGTTAAATGATTTCTCCTTTGTGTTTATCGGACGGGTTTTATCTGTAGTTACTCGTTTAACGCCTGTTATGAAATTTGCGCTAGGGGTTGCGGTTGAATACGTCTGTGTATAATCTCCGTATCCGGACTCTTGAATAGAAATCTCTTTACCTATCGCGATTCTAAGCGATTGAATATTCCAACTGTCGCTCTCGTTTTCTCGTGTTATATTTTTTCGTACTTCATGCGGTAACTTACCGAGAATCACTGGTATCAATAGCGATCCGTACATGTCCTGACATTGTCCGAAAGACTCTAGACCCCGTATGTAAGCTTCTGATTTGTCATGAAATGTTCTCACACTTTCTAATGTATCATGTGGTGCGGGTATATCAAGTAGTGCTCTCATATATCCATTAATGATTTTATGTGGTTGGCCATAGCGGTTTCTCAATAATTCAATTGCTTTGTGATAGTTTGGATTTGTCATTGTCAATCCTGAAATTACGTTTGCAGCTTCAAATTGAAGCAATGAGTTCAAGTACGAAAATTTCTGAATGTCAGTTAATGTGTGATTGTGATGAATCGTGGTTTCGTATGAATCCCAGAAATATTGCCATTGTAAAATGTCTCCATTAAAATTGGGAAGAGATAGCTTTGGTAGGCGATGGTTATTACTTGAGGTCGAACTTGACTGAGATAACTGCTGACTTGTGTGAGTAAATGGGTTTGTGTACGGAACAAACTCTGGTGCGCTTGAATCTAGTATCGAAGATGCTGCTTTTGGTACGGGTTTTAAGAACTTTTTAAATTTTCGAATTTTACCCTCTAAATCTAAATAATACTCATCTGTTTCAAGAATTTCATTTGTTATATCTTCTGATTCGACTGCATTTAATATCTGTTCGTCTATTGAGGCTAACGTCTTCTTTTTCTTCTCAATTGCTTCGAGCAATGTTGATACTTCCTCCGTGTCTATTTCTGAATCTCCGATGGCTTCCTCCAGTTTTTTAAAAACTTTTGTTACTGCTGCTTTGTTCCCCGCTCTCAAGGATTTTAGTCGGCTGATGTCCATTCTCTCCGTTTGAAGTCACGGCACCAATGTAGATTATTGCGTTGCGTTGTGTATTTGATCGTAAGCTAACTAAGGCGTTAAAGATATAACTACGTCTGCCTTTATACGTTTCTATTCAATACAACATAAAGTATAACAATTACGCGACGTCACAAAGATAGTGGCCGTACCGCAAAAAGGTACGTTAATATTAGCGCAATTCTTTACAATGAGATAACTCTCACTTATTAAAAGTTAGTTCAAAGCCAGTTTAACTAATAAATAAATCATGTTCTTCCATTCAGACTTATAAGTATCATTTATTTTATGGGATTTATCCAATTCTCTTCTATTTCCATTGCAAAACAATTATAAATCCATTTCAATAATCTAGAAATACTAGAAAGACACACTATAAAATATCAATTGAAATGGCTTTGATACTCAATCAAAAGACATTGTAGCAAATCAAAGTGAACATACACTGAACGAATAATAATAAATTTGATCTATGATTCATTGTTAATTAAAAAATTTAATAAAACAAGGGGGTTAGTTGTAAAAAAAAATATCAGAAAGACAATCATAATTTTGGACAAAATATCTCAAAAGAAAATAACGTACACAAGTAAAAAAACAATTAGTAGGGTTAACAACGAAGTATGGAAATATATATTACGAAATAAATAATTTTGTTGCTCATAGTACGAGAACAGACATGAGCATTTTATGGTCATGCCAAACACTTATCAAATGTGGAAAAAAAATGTGAGACGAGAAATATAAAAAAAGAAAAACAGTAAATAACAACAGTGCGTTACAAATTGTATCGACAGATCAAATTAACACGAAAGTACAATTTGAGAGTACTCGCAGTTACTGAAAGCTAGTTAAAAGCCAAAAACAATAAATGATAAAATCATGCACCAGAGACTAAAATCAAATAAAACGCATCCCAGGGATTAAGTGTTTTAACCTCATGGACAGTTAAAGAAAACTGACTTGTGCAGTACCAAAATAAAAATGTTGACCTACAGAAGGATACAAAGTTAGTTATTTTATAATTGGCTGATGACAAAATCGATATTTGTGCCAATGTAAAGTCCTATAGAGTATATTCAATGATCTATTTACATCATTTGAAAGATAAATTTTTACTCATCAATTTGTTTTCAGTTTTGATGAACACATAGTGATTTCCGCGCTTTGAGTACAATATTTACGTAAAATTTATGTTGTTAAAAAGTTTTTCCATGAAGAGCTTAATTTGCTTATCAAATCTTTGTATCTATGATAGAATTAAGTAAAAGTTTTAAGTAATTTATGTAACCAAATCCCTCACTAAATAATTTACCAGTGTCGCATTGATTCGTTTCGTTTCCGTTTTGTATCCGTTACGTATCCGTCATACATCCGTTGGAGGTCTGGCAGATAAATTCACCAACGGACTTCTAATGGAAGTTTAACGGATAAAACGGATGTTGAACGAATGTAAAACGGACTTCTGCCGACGTATAACGGATAAAACGGATGATGAACGGATCTGAAACGGATACATGCCAATTGAAAATTTCGCCTCAGAAATGCCAATTAGATTTCTTAAGGTTCATGAATTCTTATTATTCATAACCGATCTTAGAGTAAGGGCACGTATTCACAATCAAGCAGCTCTTATTCAGGCCAGACACTGCCCTTTGGCGGCATTTTGAAGAACAAACCAAAACCAGTTACACAGAATCATTTGATTATTTATGCGATTTACATGTGTTATTATTGTCGGCTTTAATTTTTCCGTATATCTTGTTCATCCGTTTTATCCGGTACGCTTCAGTTAGGTGTCCGTTTTATGCGGTACTCGTCCATTGGATGTGCGTTCGACATCCGTTCTGTCCGGTACGTTTCCGTTTCTCGTACGTTGCATGTCCGTTATGCATTCGTTAAGTGTCCGCTTTATTTGGTCAGTACATCAACGGACTCCCAACGGATAACAATTTTGTCAACGGACAACTTTTATTTTCATCCGTTAGGCGTCCGTTCGTCTTATCCGGTAAGGTGTGACCGAGGCGTCTTTTTTGTAAAAAAAATGAACGAAAAACAAATATGTAACACATAACCAAACGACAACCACTGAATTACAGGCTCCTGACTTGGGACAGGCAATACATACAGAATGTGGCTGGCTAAACATGTTAGCGGTATCCCAACCCTCCAAATAGCAATGTATGCCTGCATTGCTACGAATCTCACTTTATGACCAAACTCAGTAAAGACACGTAATTGTTACATTTGGTTGGTACATTCAACAATAACGTCTATTATCTTGATAATTTTTTTTCGTTAAATAATACAGAGTTATCTTAATATACTATGATGTTTTTTGTATAGTTAATATTCTTTACAAAGCAAAAGAATGTAGACATTAACCTCAAAAGCTAACAAAACATTTAGACAGACTTATTCAGAAGGGATATAGTTACAATACAGTTGTCAGGTCATTAAGGATTGCATATTTTGATATTAATATTCATTCACTCATATATTTTATGATGGTAAGATAGGAGGGGTTGTTGTCTCTTTGACATATTTCCCATTTCCATTCTCAATTATATTTAAACGAGTTACAGCAAATACTTTTACAATGAGATTTTTTAAAAGATCTTTTAAGTAAATACGAAAACTATTTCTTGCAGTAAGAGACTGCGGAAATGTAGTGATGAGGGTAGAAAAATCCTAACTGTCAACAGAATTAAAAGGACCATCAAACGCACGTATTTTATCTAAAACCTTAAACGATTTTTAACACTCCAAAAATAATTAATACCATCATTTTTATATGCTTTATTACAAAAATTGATAACAAGTTCTTTCATATTAGTAAGATTGATTGATTGTTGGTTGCTTAACGTCCAGTGGCAAATATTCCATTCGTGAAATTGTGATTTTCTTTAAATTAGATAAAAAAAAAAAAAGGGTGCTCTAAATTGTTTTTTCTTTCGACAATATTTATCTCTTACAACTTATATTTTCTTCCTTTTTTTATAAACTTACGTGATAATCGTCTCCAAGTATAAATCTATGCCATTGATTACACGTAATGAAAATTATGATATATTTTACATGCATTCATAATGTTTTGCTTTACGATCTATAATGATTTATGTTCGCTAAATATGTCTTTCAGTCGCAAATTAAGTATTTTTTAATTTGTTTATTTGATTATTTGATTATTTTATTTAGTGTTAAAAAGAAAAGATCTTCGTAAAACTTATAGATATCACCCTTCAATGTTAATGGAATAGTCCACATGGCAGTAATTAATACCATACGGCTATATTTAGAATGTTGGCAAGAACGATTCATGTTATATTCATGATATTCTGTTAGCGTTACAGTGGTATGTATAATTTTCTACGTTGTTGATCATATCCTGATTTTTTTTGTTTATTTTATTGTCTTTTTGAAATAGTTCACACCCCACAGGTGGATGGACGCATGAAAACGTATGATTATGTTTAGAAATGTATTTTCTGTGCGAATACAGACTTTTCATCCTCTGGAGGGCCATGAGTGGGGTTTTGAATCATAAAAATTAATGGTGCTGCGCATTTATATTTAATAAATTATTCAGCTCAAATCATTTTCTTCTTTTTTTTTTTTGGTATAATTTATGAAGTTATTTTTTCTTATATCTTAAATTAGAAAAAATTAGAACAAATGTCTTCGTATGGAACTTTCAAAATATCGTGGACATATATACTATACTATGTTGATATGTATGTATGAGCAACCAATTAATAGACAACCTCCCTTAAAAAAAACCCTCTATATCATATATTAGATAAATCTTTGCAAATAGAGATTTGATGATTTCTAAAGAAATTTAAAAGAAAGTTTTCGACGATTCTTAGTACAAATGTATGAGTTCACAAAATTTGGAAGAATCTATTCAAAAATTTAGCAGAACATAGCATAGTTGCATTATTTTGTCTTCCGATTTTTTTGTTCATGTGTAACATGATACCGCAACTGTATGCAACATTTGTCAAAAATCGGTGACATGATCCGTTTCACTGTAACTTGACCCTTAATTCAGAATTGATTAATGATGAGTTTAATGAAGCATATTTATAACTGAAAAAAATCCAAGATGAATAATACTGTTTGCAGAACTTATATTACATAATTCTAGCATATGTTTACTATACACACGGATTATATTCACATTAAGTTACAAATTACACTTATCAGTCAATCTATACTTACACTAATGAAATGTATTATGTATACAATGTATTAATCTGTGTTTGTTCTTGTTTCACTTAGATGCTCGGCGATGATCCTAGTGGACATTTGATATTAAAAAGATTCTAAACAGCATGCTTTAAAGATTTTATCAACTATGATCTTTTCGCCTTTTTAGCCATTTTGTTGTATCTCTTTTTCGTTTGGTTTTTTTACTTGTGATTTTATCTTGCCTGATTGTTTTTCCCTTTTTGTACACATATATATATATATATATATATATATCTTTAGAATTCGGCGTAATATTATTTATCATTGACACTTTTATCTCAACTTTTATTGGTAAACATCATATATTTTTAGTACATTTAAAAATGCAATTGCGGTCCTCGAGATTCTTACAAAACGAACATGCATAAACCACTGCTGGTAATCTACGTAAGCAGAACAATCGGTTCTGCAATGAAAATAGTGAGAGGATTTACCGGTTATGCTTGAGTGGAGTCATTGTCACCGCTTTGCAGGGCATGCACATTTTAATATCGCAAGTTCCTAATTCTGATCAAATATTTCAAATCGGGGAATGATATGCTGTGGGGAATGCTTTCATGAAGAGAAACGTGCATCGTTTTCTTTTGTGCATGGAGTTAAACTCCTGTAATCGTCCAACGAGCAATTACCGAAAAAAGTGACATTAAACTTTTGAGACGTTTCTATTTACAGACCTGCAAGTTCAAATTTCATTTTCTTTTCTATCCATGGGATTGAATGTCGTCAATAAAAATTCAAAAAATATTTTCAAGATAGTTTTATTGAAAAAATTATTAAAAAAAGCATCCACGCACCCAAAAGGGGGGGGGGGGATACCTTTTTGTATTAAAATTTTCTACAATGTATAAACATATATCAAGTCTCAACAATCCATTGCTAGTCGATTACAATAATTTTTTTACTATCCATACGAGTCCCAAGTGCTATAAATTAGATTTCTACTTTCAAAACAAAATTTCATGGGGATACAGCGCGAATCATGAATAAGTACTTATTGCAAAAATAAACCAAGGTTTACTTTTATAAATTATTATTTGGATGGAGAGTTGTCTCATTGGCACTCACACCACATCTTCCTTTATCTATACCAAGAATAAAAATAAAGTGATAAAACTGTGTCTGTTATGCATAAGAACATATATAGATAAAGCGTGCAGATGCTTAAATATCAAAGAAACAGAATATTTAAAAAGTAAAGTAATACTTTTTAAAGATTAACAATGAGCAGAATGATTGCCGGAAAACGATAAAACAATCTATGTCAAATAACCGCTACGTATTGCATCAAAACTCTCGGCACTCTGCATCTAGGGAAAGTTACCGTTAAAAATGGCACACAAAACCCCCTGCATTGGCTTATATGTGTGAACGTTATTCGATAACGTCAGGAACGATAACTCATGGCGTGACGTCATTCGGTATCGTGTTACCTTAAGGAGGCTCGAAGGAACAAAAATTTCAGCAAAGACCCCATTTTTTAAATTTTATTTGTCTATTTAGTATATGATAAAGTTCATTTATAGAAAAAGAATGGCGAAATTCAATATTTAAACAAAATGTAACAGTAAACACACTTTGGTTCGGTATATGATGATTTCTCTGTGTAATAGATTTTTGTGTTGTTGGGCTGTTGTCCCATCAACGTATAACCAATATCTCGTTTGAGTCATACTATGTAGATATCATGGATATACATGTGGAGAATATACAACTCGTGTAAACATCAACCCAACAATGTTAGATCTGTAAATTTGCTTTCGCAAATTTTTTGTTCTTCCCTCGTCGGGATTCGATATGTGGAGAATATATATATTCTATTTTTTTTGGATATATTTTCTTATTTATCTTAAGCATTTGAATGGTAGGAAACAGCTGTTGATCCAAGATTTTTTTCTAAAAGGAGAGAAAAAAGGGGTGGGGAAAAACTAGGCAACTCTTTGAATGGGACATATAGAAAGTATATATACTTACCATAATATATAGCTCCATTAGGGCGGCTTGGACCTGCAATTTTTATAAAACTTATGTGTTTAATGATTGAAAAAAAAGGAATTATGCGTAACTTTTTTATCTTTTACAAAAATATAATTTTTCAAATTGAGTTTGAAGACACTGATAATTATGTAAAAATGTTTTTTCGGAAATACACAAAGAGCAAATTTGTAACATCATCAAACCATAATGAGAAACTATTGCCACACGACAAAAAGTACAATAAAAAATAACAATGAAAATCTAAAACGGAAAGTCTCTTATCAAATGGCTAAATCAAAACCTCAAAACACAGAAAACGAATTGAAAACAAACTGGCATATTCCTGACTTAGTATAGACATTTCATTTTGTAGAAAATGGTAATGAAACCTGTTCTAATGTCGAACGTTAGGTTATTGATATGAAAAAAAACCAAAGTTGTTTGATTCAATAATTGTGAATAGACAGTTGCTTGAATTTCAAAGGTGAGAATAGTCAATGTTCTGATCTCTTTAATATCTTCCATTCCAGAATGATACAGAACATGGACTTTTCTGATGAAGATCTTCGGCTTATATCAAAAGGTGTACAGAAGTATATCACTGAAGGGAATTCACAGGATGTTATATCAAACCTTCAAAACTTTACTCCAGAACAAATGAGGTATATTGTCAACCATAAAATAAATGGAAAAACGAGTATGATAGTAGCATGTCAAATTGGAAACTTCGAGGTTGTGAAATTTCTCGTAGAAGAATGTTTTGTTGACCTAGAGCAAACTGGACTGACTCGTATAAATGGAGTTTTTGTAGATGCCACGCCTGTGTGGATTGCCGCCAAATGTAAACAAAATGAGATTATGACATACCTTACAGAAAAAGGAGCAAACTTGAACAATCCAGGATCTGAACTGCCTCTGATACATGTAGCCTGTCAAGACGGAAATACAACACTCATTGAGTTTTTGGCGGCAAACGGTGCAGATATTAATCTACCAGACAAAGACAATAAGCGATGTATTCAAAAATCATTAAACAAACCGGAAGTATTACGATGTCTGGTATCAAATGGTGCTGACGTTAATGTTCTTTTTGGTAAAAGATCACTTTTGCACTCTGCAATTCAGCAAGATTTATTAGAAGCTGTAGATATACTTTTAAATGGTGATATAGACTTACATGCAACAGATTTTGATAAAACAACAGCATTACAACTTGCTGCCATAGGTTATAAAGTTGAAATTACCGAACTGTTAATGTCGAAAATGGATCTGACCCGTTCAACTACTATAGAAACTTATGAACTACTAGGTGCTGCAGCCATGGAGAACAAAGATATCGAAAGAGCTTGCGAGCTTTGGTGGAACGCCATATCGATGCAGATTGACGAACCAATAGAATTTCCTTATAATACAGACATAATACGCTCCATTATCGGAGGATATCCTGAACCAAAATCTCTTAAAGAACTACATGCAACTGCCTCGTCATATCCGTCACGTCTAAAAGTGCGTGCATTAATTGTTCGTGAGAAGTTTCTTGGACCGTATCATACTGATAATGTGTTCAAACTGATACTGCATGGTATGGAGATAGCTAGTGAAAAACTGTATGAGAAATCATTTCAAATACTTCAATGTGCATACACAAGAATGGTGGAACGACACGGCTTACTTATTAAAGTTGAATTATATATCATAACCCAGATAGCATCTGTTTGCAGTTGCATTATGCTTGAGTACTTGGAGAAAAGGAATGGATTTATACCTGTCGGTCAGTTGTTTTCTCTGGTAATGGACGTAGTTGATCAGTTAGAAGAAGGAACCAAATTGTATAAAAAAGACCCAGAGAAATTTGGCGGGAAGAGTCCAGTTGTATACCAAGACATGATGCATGCATTGGTTGATATTTTGTACCTAACCTACAGGATGGATCAGGTGACGGATAATAGAACATTCATGAACTGTTTATACAGAGTGATATGTATAAACCCAACAGGAACCAATGGAAATTCAATACTCCATTTATCTCTTAGCCGACATCCGAACATGAAATTACACACAGACAGACCAAAGTTAGGTAACTGGCATTATGTCTTGGCAGAAATGTTACTTCAAAATGGGATGAATCCAAATGCCAGAAATAAAGATGGTGAAACACCCCTTCATATTTATTTACGTCATGCAAATAATATCTGCCAAGTAAACACGGACATCGTGAATCTTTTACGTCATCATGGAGCACACATCGATATATGTGACGAATATGGAGTAAGTCTGTTCGCCTCAGCCAAACTTGTTGGTGTCAAAATAGATCTGGTTAAAGATTGTTCTTTGATGTGTTTAGCTGCGCATACATTAATACGTCACAAAATTCCATATGAAGAAGAACTTCCAGGCTTTCTTATTGATTTTGTACGAATGCATATGTGTACAAGGACGAAAGGTATAATTTAGAAATATTTAAATGAATTTCATGGAAGAAATTTTAGAAGCCAATGGATTTTGATGTTAAGTCATATACATCAAATAATTGAACCTCATTACTCCTTTATTCAAAATAGTTTTACTTCAGTCATATAATATATTGTTAATCCATTTGTCATGTTAATCGTTTCAGTTACAACATAGTTGCATTATTCTTTTTTTCCTGTGGAAATTATGAGATATAAGTTATTATTTTTTTTTAAATATCGCTCTCGTCAATAATTGACATGATATATATTTCAAAAATATAACTTAATCTTTTTTTTATTGATGTAAAGGATATGAAATAAATTACCACAACTCGATTAGAAATATTTGGTTTTGTGTTTTGTAATTCAAAAAATTATATCCAAAGCACATTTTAATAAAAACAATCTCCATCTTTCCATACCAAGACGTAGAACTGGATAACGGGCTTTTGGTACTATCGTATAATAAAAATCAATCGAGTATTTGCCAAATTTTATTATCAATTTCATAATATCACAAGTTTGATTTGCTTAATACAAATATTTAACACTACATATAAAAGGGTTACAGAAATCCCCAAAACTAACCCATTTCATGACAAATCACATTAACCCCAAACATCTGATTCCTTCCGGAAAAAACTGACATACAAAACAAAGTTGGACAACTAGCAACATATGGTCGACATAGCCTGAGTTTGTACAGACTTAAACAATATTGTAGGATTGAACAAGTTTTTCGTGCAAACAAAATATCAAATATTATTTTCATGTTCCACCGAGATTTTTCATTTTGGTTGAGTTTTGTCTGCCCAGTACACTTAACATTATATGCAGTTCTTATTTGTTGTTGGAAATAAATGCAGTAACATCAGCACAGGTTGTAATGCAAACATACAGTTTTCCTCAATAAAAGCCTATTATTCAGACATTTTGTAGTATTTTGTTCAAATTCTACCAAAATATTCTGTACACATATTTTGAACAATTGAGTAGATAGTATTCCACCTGACGCAGCCCTTTTAAATCTTGAATCGAGTATTTATATATTCCAGTGAATTCCATTTTGAGATCAAGACAGTAAATATTAAGAACCAAGTAGCTGATAACCCGTTAATTTTTACATCCATTGATGTAACAAAAAAAAGCCCAGATATTTTATTTCTTCAAACCAAATGTGCGTATAGAATCTTTTTATTAAAAAACAGAATTATTTGTTAAGTTTTGGTTTCCATTTCAATTGTCAAATTGCTAAAGACCGCAATACACATTTGTTACAATGAAGTTTATTCACTGATGAGCCGATTATGTTCGTTTTGTACCATAGTTTGTTTAATTTTCCATTGAGAAAGTGTGAGGGTATCTACACATACACCACAGTTCCATATCAACCCTCTGATTGGTTTACCAGAAGATTGAAAATGGTCATGTGGTGTATGTGAGATACCTCACACTTTTAGCCAGAACCTACAATGTAACATTTTCTTTCCTGTAATATTTTTCAACTCTAAATTTTTACTAAAACTATAGTGTTGGGTAGTTGTCTCATCGGCAAATACCCCATATCCTTTCTTTTTCTTAGAATAAATACAAAAATGAATTTTAATAACTGTATTATTTTAATAAAATGTGAAACTAGAAGCCAAATATAAAATCCTCTAATCCTCGAGAATGGCACACTGGTAATTTCACTACAAAAAAATGCATAAATTCCATTATGCATAATTTCACTACTAAAAATTCCAAAATGAATATATAATTCCTTTGAATAAAATACACCACATAATCCTCAAATGTGTGCATGCTTTTGTATTTCTCATTGAATACAGAAAGCTCAGCAATCACATGACCAGAGTTATTTAAATGAGTAAAGTCACATGGTACAATAAAACAGGTTTAGAGCACATGTCTAATGTTTTTGTTTTGAATGGAAGGCTGTTACACTACTCATACTTACTCCATTGAGTATTTTATATTAAAATAAATTGAAGTAACATATAGAGACCTATTGAGTAACTTTTTTAATTATAGGATTAAAATTATGATATGCATAGTCAGAGTTCGTATATATCATACATTAACATACATGAAGAAAAAAAATATTGATCTTTAAAAATGAAATTTTAAGAATTATTTTTTGAAGATTTATAGAAGTCAAACGGACTATATCAATAAATTTTTCTATTATAATTGTACATTTAAACTCTATGAAACATAGAACCAAAAACATAAAAACGTTTAATATAAAATTTGAACAAACTAATTGTAAATAGTTAAAATTAAATATGTACAATCATACATGCTTTGAGTGAGCTGAATTCGAAGTGTCACGGTTTCATACTAAAGTTCAAAGGCAAATCACGTGCATCTTTCATATAAATACTGAGTACTTCAACTATTTTATTACGTGTGTATATAGCAAGAGACGAAATTCGAATTTTAACGATTTATAACTACAGACTCTGAGAAGGCAGGACAGTAGTTATATAGGGTTTGGAATAAAATAAACTGAATGATGAGCAACTATACACAAAAAAAGGCAGACGACAATTTATGTAAAAAAAGTCAGAATAAACTTATAAAAAAGGCAGGACCGCTTAGTGTGAAAAAAAGGAAGCACAGAGATTACAATAAAAAAAAGGCATGACAATCTTTATCCTCCTAGCCCCCTCCTCCCCCCCCCAAAAAAAAAATCCAGTCAAATTCCCGCCATAAAAATCAAATGGAACCAACACAGGCTAATTTGTATACAAAAGAACCATCCTAAATCTATCCTAAAGTAAGGACCATCCTAAGACCATCTTAAGACACCTTATTTGGTATCCTAAAGTTAGGACAATTCCTAGGATTTTCCTAAGTTGAGACATGTTTGATAAACCCACTTAGGACTAATATGTGTCCTAAGTTGGTCTTAGGGCATGTCCTAATTCTAAGAGTACTTCGATAAACAGGACCCATATAATTTATAGAATAAAGATGTAAAAACTATGGATTTATTAAAAAGTCGAATAACAATAATACCGTACTCAAATGGAAATTCTAAACTGAATGTCCCTAAACAAATGGCAAATTCTAAACTGAATGTCCCTAAACAAATGGCAAATTCTAAACTGAATGTCCCTAAACAAATGGCAAATTCTAAACTGAATGTCCCTAAACAAATGGCAAATTCTAAACTGAATGTCCCTAAACAAATGGCAAATTCAAACACAAGCTCAAACACATCAAACGACTGACGTATTCCTCACTTGAACTTTAAACTCGTTGTCTTGAATCTATTAATTTGATACAAATTAAAAAAAAATATATTACTAGTACATAATTTTTTTTACAGGAATGTAAAAAATATAGCACAGTTAATAAAAAAAAAACATCAACCAGCAACACCCGATTCATACGATTTGAATAAATCGACAAACAAACTGAGACACATACAATAACGAAAGACCCCTTCTCTTATCTTACCACATACACAAAACGTGGTAGAATTAGGCAAGATTTCCGTGCACATACACCCTTTCATTGCTTATATAGACCATTTGGTGTAAAACTAAGATGGGTTAATATTAGTTCAGAATATGATTTAAATGTACCACTGATAAGAGTTAAACTACATCATGGTTATAACACAGACAATGAACCCTCAGTAACAACCCTATCCACTTGATTACTCTGGATGTCAACCACTTATGATGTATTTATTATCGTTTCACTTTCGTTGTTATCGTGTTGTTGGAACAGACAAATGGTCGACAATGGGTTCTACTTTGTTATTAGAAATCTTGGTTAGTGACGTCCAAAATGTTTTCTCCTGGAAAAAAATATTGCAACATAATTTTAAAAAATTGAATAGAAATGAACAAAACTTTTGTAGCAATTAAAACAGTATATCTCACACAAACTCTATTACGATTCGAAACAATAATAAAAGACTTGCTTCTACAAATTTTATTAAAACATAACCTGGTATTTTGAACTGTTATCACTCGTACTGTGATTGGTCGTACGTTATTTGTCTAATCTTTGATGCCTTATAAGGTAAATCACCTAAAAACACAAACGACGCTCGACATCTTTTTTTCGAAGTAAAATTTAGCTATAATAGAAACAGCACAATGTTTTTTACTATTTAAAGTAATCCAAAAATTAAAATTAAAAAAAAAGTAGGAAGAAGTAAATTAAAAAAAAAATAATACTGAACTCTGAGGAAACTTAAAAACGGAAAGTCCCTAATCAAATGGCAAAATCAAAAGCTGAAACATATCAAACGAATGGATAACAACTGTCATACTCCTGCCTATGTTCAGGCATTTTTTAATGCAGAAAATGGTGGATTAAAACTGGTTTAATAGCTAGCTAAACTTCTCACTTGTATGACAGTCGCATCAAAATCCAATATATTGAAAACGAAATACCAAAAATAGGGGTACAGTAGTCAATATTATGTTATAATCTTAATCAAAACAATCGATCCTGTTCAATCTGAAGGATGGTATACTGTAAAATATGTTGTGTTTGAACAATACTTTTTAATTCATCTGGACCAAAGTGCTATTGTACGCTTTCCATTTACTTTGCGTCTATTTGTGTCTCTCAAATATCTACATTGTTTCGTCGAATGAATCTGCTTAAAAACTTTCTTATCTTTCAAAATTTACGCGAATGATAAAGTCTTCATTTTTCTATTGTCACAACTAGGTATCACATTTACATATCTAGCTGCGTATTGTAGTATTTTAAAATCTAATAACGGTTTTGTCTGAACCATTTCGTATTTCTGCAAGTTTTCTTAATGTTAGGATCATTAAAACGTATGATTTTTTGTCAGCCTACAAACTTCCATAAAATAAAACAAAGCAGTTATTCTTAAACACCACGGGGAAATATGAAGCCCTTAAATTGTTGGATTCACTGATTAAATGCATAAAGTTGGATTTTGATTCCAATCTAAAATCTACAATGACCACTACAACAAAATACAGACTAATGAGGAACCAATTAAATATATGGTCAAAATCGCTTTTAATACTTGAATTGGTATTTTATAGTGTATCTTTTTTATGTTGTGATGTTACACTATTGTTAAGATAAGGTTGGTACCTATTGAAACGATAAACCCGCTGCATTTGTCTGCACCTGTTTTGAGTCAGGAATTTGATGTTCAGCAGTTGTCGTTTGTTGATGTGGTTCATAAGTGTTTCTCGTTTTTTATATATATTAGACCGTTGATTTTCCCGTTTGAATGGTTTTTACACATGTTTTTTGAGGCCCTTTGTAGCTTGCTGTTCGGTGTGAGCCAAGGCTCAGTGTTGAAGACTGTTTTTTGACCTAAAATTGTTTACTTTTACAAATTGTTACTTGGATGAGAGAGAGTTGACTCATTGGCACTCATACCACATCTTCCTATACATATATTAAAGGATATTTTGAATAAACAATGATACGATGGTTCTGCGATACGATCTGCATTTCATAATAACGATCATCATTTAACAATATGCTATTTTATAATTTTTAAATAGTAAATGACATCGTATTATGATTTTAAAAACTTTGGTTTAGCGGTTAATTAATAATAATCTATGGTCTCTTAACTATTTTCAGATCATTGATGTGATTAACACTTTAACGGCAAATGTCAGATTTAAAACTAGACACTTCCTTTTTAAATAATAAAAAAGAGCGGTACATTTTATATTAACTAAAACTTTCAAAATCCTGCATTTTAAATAGCAAGGGAGAAAGCTTTGAAAGAGTAATTTCAAACAGAACTATTTGAAATGTACAAACGTGTGTGGCATTAGGCTAACGGTAGGTGAACATTTTTATCCCGAAACTTACATAAAATGGGCTACTGAAGGACTTCAGATCCGTTAAAATTGAATTTTAATTACTTGATATGTCGTATGGGTTTCGTGAAAAGCAATTCATGATAAAAATGAACCGAAAGTGAAGTTAAAATCAAATCCAAAACACAATCAAATGAAAAACTACTACGAAATAGACAGTCCCGTTTATTTATCTTACTCCTTTTTTTAAATACAAGTTCACCAATAATCATTGCGTTCAATGAGTAAAGTATCCTTTATTTCATACCTTAGGGCCTGGTGTAACGTTTTCATAAGTCTGCGTACCGACTGTCTTAGAAGATGCACCTTCAATATTATTTGTTCTGATATACTTGCTGGCGTAAGCCGTGGCAAAAGTATCGTTGGCTCTTTTTACATCCTCTTTTTTGTATAATGCTAATAACTAAAATAGACAAAAATAATTTTCATAAATTAAAGGAGCAGCATGTTTTCCGTTGTGTTTGATTCTTGATAATTTGATTTTTGTAAATAAACTTTTACTTCATGAAGACAAATTGACTAATCAATGTCTACTTAATATGACAACATTTGCAGATAGATATATTTTGAAACGATTATTAACTTCCATGCTAATGGTACATTCACGTACTAAAGAAAGGGATTAAACAGCAAACCTATAACACACACGACATTCCCTGCTATAATTAATCTACCGAAAACAGAAGGTATGCTTCATTAGGTGATCTTTTCTTTAAAGTTGATAAATGAAAACGTGATGATTTTAACTTCCCAATTGTCAACTTCCCATTTCTCAGCAATATAGATAGCAGTGTAATCTATGGCGTTTGCATATCTCAGGTTATACGTTCCACTCGTGCATGTTCACAATTTGCAAATTTTATTGCATAAAATGCACAAAACTAATAAAGAAACTATTTTTGACAACAAAAGCTGCAAAACGGATTTGTCAGACATATTTTGCCTCTTTTAAAACATAATGATAATTATTGATTCCTGAAATACAGGAATGAAAATTTGTCAATAGGAAAATTGAAATCAAAGATATAGTTATAGATCTTTACTCATTGGGATACTTTTAAAATAAGTACTCACTAGAGATTAATTGTGGAGGACATCATGAAAATATCGGAATGAGAAAATTTATTCGTTTTGCTTGATCATTAGTATTCTTTATATTAAGACGCTTTAAATTGATGTTATGGACATAAGCACAATTTGCAAGCAAGGTTGCAATCGACCTTTGTGTATTTCATTATTTTAGCAAGAATCAGATTGTCAGTTTAAAATCATTGAACTGAAGACTATATGTTACATGTCACAAGACCCTGGTAAAAAATAAAGGCAACAGTAGTATACCGGTGATCAACACGTGAGTTTCAGAAAACGTCTCTCATCAAACCGGATTTTGCTACGATTGTACACGTCCCATGCTATCAAAAAACTATCCATAGTTAGCTTTACCATACGAAAGGAGAAATATTTTTATATCGCATATCTTAAACAGCAGTCATCAGACTTAACGTCATCATTCTTAACATATACGAACATATAAATTCCACAAAGACCAACTATTGTAACAAAAAAGCATAAAGCTCGAAAAATGTTCAGTAATGCTCCATCAAAATATGCCACTACACAACTCGAAATTTGAAAAAAGCTTACCTTTGGAATGAAAATTAATGTCAATGTTATTGTAACAAATGCTTGAATCTGTAAACCTTGTAAGAGATACAGCAGATCTGGTCCATATGAATGACCAATTAAATGTCTGGAAATGTTAAGAAAACAATAATTATGGCAACGTAATAAAAATGATAGCATGCTATTAATGTAAAGTATCTGAAGAAATAAAGTTTAAAAGTTTTGTGACTTTGTTTATGTCAATAGAAAGGCAAATAAATAAGTTGTCTTTATATATGTTATAAACATTCAAATTGGAAAGGAAAAAGCAGACTAAAGCCTGCAAAAAGCAAAATAGAGATCAAGACTTCAACAGGTAATAATGTTTTATTTAGATTTAGCACAATATGCTAGAATTTTTTAAATATTTTTGAACTTACGTTAGAATCAACAGAAAACTTCCCAGTATGATTCCGTTGTAAATTGACCATGTAATATATTTACTTTCGTTGAAATGGCCTGGTGCTTTCCTCACCATGTAACAAATATATACACCAACCAAAAGAAGACATACTTCAGCTAAAAGAAAACAGGTCCACAAGTTTTATATAAAATGGATGCTTATATGGCACTGTATTCAAAATATTGTAAAAAAAAGCTTCTGACCACTTTCCGGTAGTATTCGAGCCCAAATGTTGAAAATCTGACATAATGGGATTTATGTAAGGCGTGTAATACGAATTAAACCCCCTAGAATACTACATAAAACTAGAGGCTCTAAAGAGCCTGTGTCGCTCACCTTGGTCTATGTGAATATTAAACAAAGGACACAGATGGATTCTTGAAAAAAATTGTGTTTTGACGATGGTGATGTGTCTGTAGATCTTACTTTACTAAACATTCTTGCTGCTTACAATTATCTCTATCTATAATGAACTTGGCCCAGTAGTTTTAGTGGAAAATATAAGTGAAATATACAAATTGTATGAAAATTGTTAAAAATTGACTATGGAGGGCAATAACTCATTATGGGGTCAATTGTCCATTTTTGTCATGTTGACTTATGTTTAGGTCTTACTTTGCTGTACATTATTGCTGTTTACAGTTTATCTCTATCTATAATAATATTCAAGATAATAACAAAACTAGAGGCTCTAAAGAGCCTGTGTCGCTCACCTTGGCCTATGTGAATATTAGGTCTATGTGAATATTAAACAAACAAAGGACACAGATGGATTCATGACAAAATTGTGTTTTGGTGATGGTGATGTGCTGTAGATCTAATTTTACTAAACATTCTTGCTGATTACAATTATCTCAATCTATAATGAACTTGGATCAGTAGTTTCAGTGGAAATTGTTAGTGAAAATCTACAAATTTTATGAAAATTGTTAAAAATTGACTATGAAGAGCAATAACTCCTTAGGGGTCAATTGACCATTTTTGTCATGTTGACTTATTTTAAGGTCTTACTTTGCTGTACATTATTGCTGTGTACAGTTTATCTCTATCTATAATAATATTCAAGATAATAACGAAACTAGAGGCTCTAAAGAACTTGTGTCGCTCACCTTGGCCTATGTGAATATTAGGTCTATGTGAATATTAAACAAACAAAGGACACAGATGGATTCATGACAAAATTGTGTTTTAGTGATGGTGATGTGTTTGTAGATCTAACTTTACTAAACATTCTTGCTGCTTTAATACAATTATCTCAATCTATAATGAACTTGGACCAGTAGTTTCAGTGGAAATTGTTAGTGAAAATCTACAAATTTTATGAAAATTGTTAAAAATTGAATATGAAGGGCAATAACTCCTTAGGAGGTCAACTGACCATTTTGGTCATGTTGACTCATTTGTAAATCTTTCTTTGCTGAACATTATTGCTGTTTACAGTTCATCTCTATCTATAATAATATTCAAGATAATAACCATAAAACAGCAAAATTTCCTTAAAATTACCAATTCAGGGGCAGCAACCTAACAACCGGTTGTTTGATTCATCTGAAAATTTCAGGGCAGATAGATCTTGACCTGATAAACAATTTCACCCCATGTCAGATTTGCTCTAAATGCTTTGGTTTTTGAGTTATGACCAAAAACTGCATTTTACCCATATGTTCTATATTTAGCCATGGCAGCCATCTTGGTTGGTTGACTGGGTCACTGGACACATTTTTTAAACTAGATACCCCAATAATGATTGTGGCCAAATTTGGTTAAATTTGGTCCAGTAGTTTCAGAGGAGAAGATTTTTGTAAAAGTTAACGACGACGGACGACGACGACGGATGACGGACGCCAAGTGATGAGCTCACTTGGAATTTCGGGCCAGGTGAGCTAAAAATGTGCATGTACCAAGTCAGGGAATATGTTTTTGTGTGTTTATGTTTGTGTGATTGAGCTTTTAATTTTGCCATTTTCTTAGGGACTTTCCGTTTAGAACTTTCCTCGGAATTCGGTATTTTTGATATTTTACCTTTTTCTTTCCACTTAAAAAAGTCATACACTTTTTGAATTTTATTAAATAACTTTAAAGATTGAAGCTTTGATTGTGTATTTTTGTAGACAACAACCCGACCATAGAACAGACAACAGCAAAAGGTCACCAATAGGTCTTCAATGCAGCGAGAAACTCCTTCATCTGGCCCCTAAACAAATATCCATACTAGTACAGTGATAATGGACGCCATACTAAACTCCAAATTATACACAAGAAACTAGAATTGAAAATCATACAAGACTAACAAAGGCCAGAGGCTTGTATTATTTTAAATTTAGTGTTTATTTACTTTTCTGTCTATCTTATTTTTTTTTGAGATAGAAGGTAGAAAATCTAAAAATATTGTCGAAAGGTAATGAAGAACAATGTCTTCTATAAGGAGTTATGTGATAATGTTTATAAAGATGGAAAGGGTAACCCTTGGTATATTATACTTTTTTATCTTTCATATCAGACAGGTCTATTATGGTTTTCAAGATATTAAACAACACTTTACATTGTATCGTATCGTATATATCGAGTAAGGACAACTAAGATGTTTGATCAAGATGGATAAGAACAAAATCTTAAAAAAAACCAACAATAAATCAGCTTATTGCCTTTTTTTTTTATCAAGACTGGTTTGTTTCAGAGGATAATATCTTAAAACAAATTCATATAGGAACAATGAAATATGACGCTAAGTGATGACAAACGCTTACACTGACTTACCATTCGAATTTAAATTATACTTACCACATTGAATGGCATAAAGCCAGTAACTACTCAAGCAAACGTCATATTTTAATAAACTGGAAGTTTCTAGAGTTCCTGTTTCTCCTTTCTCTGCTATTGACCAGGCGAGAAGGTAAACACAAACAAATATCATCATTGGGAAAAACCTCTTTAAGAGTTCTTTGTCCGGTAAATTAATTCTCTGCAATTTGCTTGTTGGTCTGAAAATTACAGCTATTCTGAAAATATATGAAGTTAATATGTTTGACAGCTAATGATTCAGGTTAATATGAAATTATTGTCATATTTTACTGTTAATCGTTTCCACTTAATGTTTGACTATTGTGTATTGTATTGACCATACAGTCAAGCTATAACGTTGAAGGATGCAAAATGGAAAACTTGAAATTGCATTACAACAGATCAATAATGCAGACAAAGGTAGTTTGTCTGATAGTCTTCATTGAAATTGTCTTTCATAAAATGTTTTTTAAAGATTTCATCATTTTTTAATAAATATAAAATGGAAAGAAATCTTGCAAAATATATAAACATACCTCCATGTCTTAACCACTAATGCACCATACATGAAGTTGAAACCTATATGAAACACCCAAATTTGTATGACACAGAGAAATTCTAAAGCTTTTGGATAGGCAAAGAATCCCTGAAAAAATATTTCAAGGTAAATTTGAACACAATGCATATTAACAAAAAAAGTATATGAAAAATTACCAAATATCTTTAACAGTATACAACACCACATCACCCATTTACCATCGCCTTAAAAGCGTGCATATTTGTTTATACAAGATTGTTTTGGGGATCCGTCCGAAATATTTAGAAATAGAAAATGCACAAGTAAAGCATGCTACTTTCGTTCTATTATTTATATATTAACACAAGTTAATAATTATTGGGTCTTTTTGTGTGAATGAATATTATTTATCAAAGAGATGACATTAACTTGTCGTCAATGTCCTCCAATATCAGTTAGCAGCTGTTCATATTATCAACAACTAGATACGTAAACGAGTCACCTATCTTTTATCTGCTAATTACCTCAACCAGAACAAACAACAATCATGATCGTAACTCATAAACAAACAGCAATATTTAACAGTTAGGTCAATTCCTGGTGGTGAAAGGTAAAATAACAAAAATACCAAACTCCAGTGAAAATTCAAAACGAGAAGTCTATTATGAAATGGCAATATCAAAAGCCTAAGCACAGCAATTAAATGGAAAACAACTGTCATAAATGCAAATGGTAAATTGAAATCTGGATCATATAGCACCTCTCATGTTTCTGTACTTATACATCATTTGGCTTGAAAATGTTTGGCTTTGTGCGTTCATGATAGAAATTAATCCAGAAAAGCGCTTCGTCGGAACTAAATTATTTATAAAGAGTTTTCCATTCTACATTTTGTAGATATAGTTCTTTGACCAAATCTATCTGTAATTCTTTATTAATTCGACTGCATTATAAGACAAATCCCTAAATAAATGAAACTATATTCAACACAATTTGTACCTTCTCATTACTCATCTATACACTAGCAGCATATGCAGGCACTACAAAAGTGCAAATTTTGTGAAGCGTTTTTCACTGTTTACTTGGTGTCCGGACTTTAATCAGCGCAAACTTAAAACTGAATCTGTTGGTTTTTTAAATCTTGTTATTTTATATATTTACATAAATCAGGTGGCAGGGTAACGAATCTAGCCTACTATAAACTTCACTGAATCACTGAGTCCCATATCCAAAATTGAATCAGAGTTTTCTTGCTTTATATCTTAGCCTTATGTGGTTAAAGAGATATCTTTTGATGTAAAAATTCACAAAAAGTACACTATTATTTATCCCCGCTTGTAAATCTTCTTAAGCTCTTGAGATCATACCCAGTTTATTTGGTTTCATGCTGCTTAGCGATAAGATTTCTAAACAAAGAAGACCGTTTTTCATTTTCGTCATTTTCTTTTTTTTTATCATGGTATTGTCTGTTTTTCTTTGTCTAATGATTTTAATTGTCTCTTTGGTCTTTTCATCGTTTTTTTTTATTATCATTAACATTTTAGCCTAAGTATACTTTTAGTACCCAACATTTTTTTTTATTTTCATAAAAATCAATAAAAGCTTTATCCTTTTAATTAGAAAGAATACCAAAAAATATTGGTAAGGTCTTTTTATTAAGAAAAAGAAGAAAAATGAATTGTTCAAAGATTGTCTAAAGTTAACAATTACTATCCACCTAATTTAGTAGACTCATTAAACACAATTTAAAAGAATATATGGGAATTGTTTGAAAGAAAATCCGCTACAATAGTCGTGAGCAACCACATAAATTATTTTTTATATGAGCATTTGTTCTCTCTGTAAACTATGATGCCTGAAGGGAATTTTAAAATAAAGGAAGAGGACGAGGGTTTTACTGGTTGTGTTTTCCTATAAACAAAACATTTTTGAACCCGTCGCATTTTTGCACCAGTCTCAAGTCAAGAGGCTCTGGCCTATGCAAGTATTTTTTTTAGTTTCTGATTATTTTGAGTTCATTTATATGATTTGGAGTTTAGTGTGACGTCCATTTTAACTGGACTTGTACAAATTTGATTAATGGACAGCTGAAGACGGGCTCTAGGTGCTGACGACCCATTGAGAGTCATCGTCTGTTTTCTGTACTTTGGTCGGGTTGCTGTCTCTTTGACACATTCCCTATTTCAATTCTCAATTTTATTTTATTTTAATCAATGACTCCTCCTTCTTAAATTATAAAATTAAGGTAGACAACATTGACAAAAAACCTATTTCATTTGCTTCTGTGTTTGTTCTACTTTCCATGTTTGATTTTGTTTTAAAACACTTCACGTCAAAATGTCAGATCTTGATTGGTTTATACGAGGTTGATAATTTACTACATTTCATGGCTCAGCGGGAGACAATATTTTGAATTTCACTCTGTCGTACAGACCTTTTTAAAGCGATAATTCCATTAAAAGAGTAATGATTTGAAATAACATCAATAGTTTTTAACAGTTGCACAGACTGTCAACATAAACACATCTTGCTTTATGTTGTTACTTTTCTAATAACTTTAAAGTTGTTGTGTACATGAAATTATAGTTAATTACTTTCATTTGAAATTCATCAAACAATAATGACAGAACATTGTGTATAAGGAATTTGATAACACATACCTGAGAGGGTGATAGAACAGATTGTTAAAGAAAATTGATACATCATGCATATAATTTGCTAATGTTTAGAATTTTATTATAATAGTGTACGGAATAAATAAATAAATAAAGTAAGCTATGTATGCCGCTGTAGGTATTAGATTTTAATGTGAACCTAGACATCTATTATGAAGTGTTTTACCGAAAAATCATGAATACTAGTATTCTTCAGAAGGTATATATTGAAAACGTATGCACTCATTATTTTCAACTCTTAATAGGGTTGATAGAAGAACGTATGCATACAATCTCGAGAAGATTGGCACGTAAAGATGTTGATCGAAGCATGTTGAGTCAGGATTAGCAAAACATATAATATTATTCAATTTGATTGGACAAAAAGCACATCTGAGATATCAAGCTTATAAATTTGTACACCACATGCACGGTTCTAACACGTAGTCAGTGCATTTTACACTTAAGGGCACGTTACAGTTACAGGAAAGGTAAATACTTTGCTAACGTAAATTGTTATTTTTGCGACGCCAAACTATGACTTATCGGAAAAAGATGCAGTTTTTGACTAATTTTTATCATTCAAACAGATTTAACTTGAATACGAGTTCATGGACCCCTCATTTTTAAAATGACATTTGGTTTGATCAGAAGATTATGTGCACCAATATAATATTTTTTAAAATGACATTTGGTTTGATCAGAAGATTGTGTGTACCAATTTTCATAAAAAGGTCAATAGTGCATTTTTTTTTAAATTTGATAAATATACAGCAAAAAATTACGCTTTTTTCCTACAATCATAAACATTTGATAAATATGAGTTATTTGTAAAAACAAATACAAAAATTTATAGAACATTGATATAAAATTAAAATAATTTAACAAAAAACAGCTTGTGTTTATCTTAAAAAAAAAAGTTATGTTTTTCTATCAAAAAGAAAAAATATGTCCACAAATCCGAATTTTGAGGAAATATCTGAAATTTCAACCTCAATTTACTCTAAAAGTATCACATGATGGTATATTTTTTATTACATATTTGATTCAATCTTTGAAACAATTTCATTATGGGACCAAAACTGTATCGTATGCCCTTAACGAAAGTAGACCTACAGAAGCAACGCGAGTAACAGAAATTTAATGTATACTAGTATTATGTTTGCGTTTACTTGTTTTGGAAAACTACTTTACTTGTTTACTGTTTAAATGACGATATTTATTAATATTGAAAAAATGTCGTATATGCCTCGGCTGGTGTTTAAAGCCTTTTTAACATTAATTTTGTTTTTTCAACGCTTCGTACTTTTGCATTCTAAATTAACTGGAAAACAATAAGGCAAACATTTTATTATAACCTACCACTAAGAAATAGTTAACCGAGAATATTTGTGAATGCATAATGGGACAATTTTGTTTCAATCAAAGAAATAGTTAACCGGGAATATTTATGAATGCATAATGGGACAATTTTGTTTCAATCAAAGAACATCAGTAATTGAAAATTGTCATTAAATAATCAGCTTACCGTACTACACATTAACATACCGCCAGCACACATGAACAGCAAGAAAATAGGACTTCCGGTCTTAATAGCCTGAAAATTATTAATATCAAGATAAACAGAAGTAAACACAGTTGAAGCTTCAAAATTTTATCACAATATGATATATTTCTCAGTATTTTTCATTTGTACAATTGTTCATTACAACTTCGAACGTTTGTATCCGAAAGCTCAGTCCATGTGTTTTCTCTTTTCAAAATTATTAGGGCGAAATTGGAAATATTGTCTGCCGTAGATGGATCCCTTTATTTAAATGTACACATGGAGTATGATACAATATAATGTAGTTTGGTTTGACCTTTAAGCTTATGATAATCATGAAAGTTCAAAGTATACGGTTGTTCCACTTTCATTTTATATGATCAGTAGACCGTAAAAATTTGGGTCAAACTTTAGTTTGGCATTATAATTCGAAAAATCATATCATAGGGAACATATTTACTACGTTACAAGCTAATTGGACTTCCACTTCATCCAAAACTATCCTGACCAAATAATTTAACCAAAAACTTCAACCATGAAGCGGAACAAACGGACGGACGAACGAACTAACAGACAAAATTACAATGCTCCCAAGTGGGGCATACCAAAAACTAAATAAAGTGCCATACGCTGAGCTAGACAATAATATATATAATTGAATTTTGACGGAGAAATTCTTTTTACGACTTAAAAGCTTTTAAATTAATTGAGACGAAAAAGAAAACATTAGTAATCTCCATCCAGGATAAATACAGTCTGAAAAAGAACATAAATTCCTTTTAGTTTACTTGTACAAATCGAATTAAAAACGAAATGATATTTTTGTCATGTTGTTGAAGGAAATAAAAAATTTCAAACAAAACTTGGTTTCAATTTCTACGTGGTATCAAATCTACGATTATTTCCGTATCATTAATTAACGTCATCTTAAATTGCTATTAGTATAAGTATTATTCACTGGTATATTAATATATGGTATGTATCTATCATTTTACAATCACAAACATAACATTAAGTCATTACACTTTTGAAATCCGACCGGTTTCAATTGTATCGTGAGGAAATGGCATTTGAATTAGAATAAAAATATTATTAAAGGTATTAAATTCGTTCTGCACAACATATATTCAAATAGGAACTTTTTTTAGTCCTTTTAAATGCAACATGTGCTGCATAGTTAAATAGAATTCGGTTAAAAGTCTTTTACAACATATAATTAGATTGGAACATGGTTAGTAAATGTAACATGTGTTACAGTTTGGTCTAAAATATTTTTTGAATGACAGCTTAATTTGTTATCAAAGGTACCTGGATTATAATTTAGTACGCCAGACGCGCGTTTCGTCTACATAAGACTCATTAGTGACGCTCATATCAAAATATTCTTTTAAATATTTTGCTTGAGTGAAGCTCTCGTTAATTTGTTTTTAGGGTTATCCTGTCTTCTGCTCTTCAATCAAACATAATTGATAAATCAATAACCATGATAATCAAAGAAGAAAATTTTAATGAAAAAAATAACAGTAAGCCACATCATATAAAATATGTGATACAATGCAATTAATGGAATGTGTATTTCCTTCGACCTTAAATTGTTTTTTTAGATACCTCTGAACAATCGTTTAAGAAACAAAGCGATTCATTATACAAAAATGGATTTAAACTGAAATACTTTGCATGATAAAAATGCATGTAATTTGCTTATGTTGTCCTTGACAACATCTATGTTTGGAAAATACAGTTTCTAGACAGATTGAGAACATTCATGTGGGCAAGAATTGAATCCCTTTATTGGAGATTTGTTTCTGTAATGTTTTAATAATCAAGAATGTTCTTAGCATACAATAAAAATTTCCTCAAGGGAAAAATGTCTTTATGTCAATCAATTTATCATACATAGCAATAATTGTCCTTTCTAGGTAAGGGTATTTCAGTTCCTCACAGTGTCAATAAAATTTTCGGAAAATTTGCATTTTTTTTGTAGCTTTTGTTAATTATCCCTTTTTAAGGGTAAAACTCATTTGGTCTCTTTTTACAGGGTGCTAATTTATAAACTAGTACTCGTTCGCTATTTCATTGTCTTAAGTGGCGTAATTAATATTTTGATGTTTGAAGCTTGAATGCACTTTCTTATGCAGCACTAGATATTTTATATTTTGATTGAAATGTTCAAGCCACTTTCATCTGTATAAGGATTGTATCAAATAGAATAAAAAAAAGTAAATTTATAGAACTGAAAATAAAACAGTAAATAAAATAGAACTGCTTGAACACAACTAATAAACGCACGACATATAGCAGAAAAAAAGATAAAACGTAAGAAAAATATAACACCCCACACACCCCACACCCCAAAAAACTACAAAAAGGGGATACTACAACAAACTACACATTAAAAGTACCAATTCATTCCTGAAATATGCTGTGACAACAAAGAGAATTCCAATAGCAGTACACGTCAACATAGTAATCAGTAATACCATGAATCTGAAGACAAACAGGAACTCATACAAGCATGGGGAGTCATCAACACATTCTGTACATCCCTCTTTACACGATAGACATGTATATTGTGTAAAATCTGTTGTATTCGACAGACTCAAGTAATTTTCTACATCTTTACCACTAAAAGCTTTTACTTCAGAATTAGAATCAGGGAAATAGTATCCCTTACTGCAAACACACTGATATGCTCCTCTTTTAAACCCTAGTCCTTGGAGAAAACTGCACTGTGAAAAAAAGCAAAGAGCAACATTGTTCATCTATATATTCAGATTTGTGTTTGACTCGAAATGTATCTATTACTATATTTTATTTGAACAGTTTAATCTTTAAAATTGCATTATTGAATGTACATTTTTTGAATTCTGAAAATATCTTTCTAGGCTAGTTTTCCTGCATCTATATCTACAAGTTTAGTCTTGAAAAACATACTTCGTACACTTGATAAAACATATATTAATACTTAAAAAGGAAATATCTGTCAATAGACTTTGGAAGTTAACACATACGTGAAACACACAGTGAACCTTAGTGCAAACGGGACCACACTTCCTGTTGTTTATAGAACTAGCAAATTCGAATCGTTTGGATAAACTTATTCTTAAAGGTTGTCAATTTAAAAACTTAAAATTGATTTTATTTCTCATATTTTGATTCATAACTCAATATGCTTCTAAATACTGCCAAATAAGGGCAACAGTAGTATACCGGTGTTCAAAAGTCATTAATCGATTGAGAGAAAAAAACAAATCCGGGTAACAAACCAACACCGAGAGAAGCACTTGTATTTTGGCTCAAGGATTCATGCTTTTCGTATCACTATATGACAGTTTATGACATCTTTACACTGAGTTCGTTGGAGATGAACTAAAAAATATTTTCATCTTTGAAAACATGGTGTATTTATCAATTTAAATTGTACTTAAAATAAGCTTTCAGTAATTCTGAGTAAATTTAGATCTGCATTTATTTCCTGTTCTTTATAAGTTTTTTGTATCGGTCTGGTCTTTTTTAGTTATTGTTTTTAAGCTTAATCTGGCTGTTAATTATCTCATTTGAATTAATGCATATTTGGCATCCCAGCGAATTTTATAGTTCATGTACGGTGTAGGTTTTTATCATCATTGAAGGCTGTACGGTGAGCTGTAGAGGGTAACATCATCGTTAATTGATCTCTAGTGAATAGTTCTATGAATGGCAAATATATCAGATCTCGGAACATGCAATTTTGCAAATTGTCATACATCTATATTCATTTATGTTAAAAATACCTCTGTTGTTTCAGGACATCTATGAGTTCCCCGAAATACATCTAAAGCACTAAACGTACTGGTGTCTGGATCACATTGGTTTATGTCGATATTTGTTAGCTCAATATCAATGGTGGCTACACCTCTACAATAGTAGGTTAAGTCCTTTCATTCCAATTAATCATATCTCGTGTTTATATTTTATCAGGGTAGATGTTTTACTATAGTTATGAGAACAGCAGGATTTACAATCGTTGGTTATATTTGAGAAAAAAATATTGATAAATGGTATTTATTTGTATACAAGTAGTGTTAACAATTTGTTAGTTTTACTCCTGAATTGTCCGTGGTTTTACTGATTATTTGGTATATTTATTTTGATTTTCAACAATTTAGAAATCTTTTTTTTATTATTTGAATTTAAAAGGCAAGTATCTATTCATCAGCCATTGAAACAAACCTTTTTGAGTACAACGAATGTATATATTCTGCAGATTGTTTTCTCTCGATAAATGGGACATATACCAACATTACTTACTTTAACGATTTAGTTGATTATTAGATATAAAACTAACAATGAGTACTTACTGAAACTTTGGTTCTCCATCTCCGTTCAAGGAAAATATAGCAGACGAGAATGTTACCATCCATACATCACCTCCACCACAATCGAAGTATGGCTTGGTCCAGTGACCATCTGATAATTTAGCTGTCAGTAAAATATTTTGTTGTTCTGGAAGTGAAGCACCTCCTGACCTAACATGCAAAATGAGTAATTATTCAACATTAATTACATTTAAAACTATGAAAAGCAATATAAATTTAGGGTTAAAATAAAGCAATTCTTATATTATATGCATATTAGGGAATACATTGATATGATTGGTCGTGAGGACTTCTGGTAGTCGTTCTTGATTTTGTTTATTTTTCGATAGACGACGTTGACCGAACATCTTTCATAAACCAATGTGAACAAACTGGCGGTGATAATAACACAATCTCACTTCACGTTAAAAATATTTGTTCTCACTTCGCGTTAAGCGTTAAATACAATTCTAAACATAAAACATTCATTCAAATGATTAAGAGTGTACTTTTTAGTTTATTTTTTTTTTCGCAAAAAGCAAATTTCATGGAACACATATTTTTGCGTTAATCAATGAATACATACATACGCCGGGCCAATTCAATACAATAAAAGTGTGATAGAATAAGCTAGTGTTGAAAAATAATTCGTTGTATCAAATTTAAAAGTATTATAAGTTTTAAACGCCTTTTTAGAGGAATTTATTGGTGTATAAACTGAAACAAGTCACTCACAAACATATCTTAAAGTCCTGCGGACTTTTATTTGTTTGTGAGTGACTTGTTTCAGTTTATACGCCAACAAATTCCTTTTAAAAGGCGTTTAATTCTATCTTAGACATCACTTATTATTATAGGAGGTGAAATATTTCAAAGGGATATACAAACTCAATATCAAAACCGTTTTGAATTTCTATTTGAACTCTGTATGTTTGCTATTTTACTTTTTGCTACAATGTATTACAAAACGAAAAAGGACCAAACGACAATCATTATGCGTTCTTTGCATAATTTTTAAACAAACTTGAATGGACAATAGGATGGGGATTTGACAGAAATCAATTTTTCGAGATCATATTCGCATACAGTAAAAAAAAATTACACTCTATTAATTGTATGCAAACGTAGTATTTTCTTGTTAAAACTTCAACAGGAACACTGAAACCAAGATATATAAATGTCCAAAATACACGAAGAGATTTTGAACCAAAAATTCAAATTCATTTCGAGACATCTTTGCATGAGAAATTTCTGAAACGTAGTTAACAATTTTTACAGTCCAGCAACGGTGGTATCGAGCCAGTACAAGTAAATGAAAATTCAGACTTTTTTTCATTTCATGGGTCCTAGCACTTTGATTTTTCTTCATCAGCACAAATCAAAATATTAAAAAGCCGATGATGTATAAGAAGAGCTAAATAACAAAAAAACAAAAGCGTCACCAAAATGTCGTTTTGTCAACTTTTTAACAAATTGTAGAGAAGGTATAATAAGGCAATTTTTTGGAACTTAAATTAAAAAATTAAAAGTATTACCCAGAGAGATATTTTGCTACAAGATGCATTAAACATTTGTTTTTAATTTAGGTTGATAAAGTTACTTGTTTTTTGTTTTTTTTTTTTTTTTTTGTTATTAACTTTAATTCATATCCATGTTATCAAAACTATATGTAAATGGCTTTTTTTTAATCAAATATTCCAATTTCAAAATGTTTATGTACCAAGTCAGGAATATGGCACTTGTTATTTAATATTTCGTTTCTATGTATGTTGCATTGCTGTTTGATTTTTGTTGTACTTCAGTGTTCTGTTGTTAGGTTGTTTTCCTCTTATAGTTGATGTGTTCCGTTTTTAGTTTGTAACCTGGATTCGTTTTTTCTCAATCGATTTATGACTTTTGAACAGCGGTATACTACTGTTGCCTTATCTATGGCATCATATTGATACCACAAGTGAACTTTCAAACTTTGAATTTTCGAAAAACTAAGGATTTTCTTATCCCAGAAATTATTACCTTAGCCGTATTTGGCACAATTTTTTGGAATTTTATATCCTCAATGTTCTTCAACTTTGTACTTGTTTTGCTTTCTTATTATTTTGATTTGAGCGTCACTGATGAGTTTTATGTAGACGAAACGCGCGTCTGGCGTACTAGATTATAATCCTGGTACCTTTGATAACTATTCACTTAATATTATATTCATATGTTTATTAATCAATTTAAGTTACATAATTTATTAAGCCTTTATAGTTATCTTTTTTTTTGGCAAAACATGACTCTTGTCATGAAACTAATTTCACAACGCTTTTCTGGATTGACCATCATCATAAATGGTAAAACATGAAAAGTGAAGCCAATATGCCTGACTATTTGAGTACTGGATGGGTTTTATCAAAGGGGATCTGAAATTAATAGCCCGATTCTCCTGTCAGCTTTGCCTGAAGTTGTTGAAACATTTTCTTTCTTAATAATCTATTGATTTATGAACGAAGTGAAAGCATTATTTTTTTATGTAAAATATGACCCCAAAAAAGCTATTTTAAAGATTTAAAATAAAAGAAAAACCGGTCAATAAAAGATAAAAACAAAATTTATAAAGATCTGATTTACTTCATTCAAAGTATCAATTAAGAACATCATAAATAAATTATGATAATATCAAATTTAAAAGAATGCCGTCATTGTTGTTGGAACTACTGTCGCCATATTTATCAATACACGACGGTTATAATTTTGCCGCACCAGATATGCATTTCAATTTTTCATTTTCATTTCAATGATGCTCGATCCAAACATATTTGATTACCTAATACAGCAATGCCAAACTGATAAAAAAATATACAAAATTTCTGTACAAGGAATTAGAGCTATACATGAGGTTGATACATTCCTTAGTTTAAACTGATTTTCAAGATTGAACTACAACTAATCCAAATGTTCCTCTACAATTGTAAGATAAATAATTTTAAAGTATTACGTGATTGTCAGCAGTTTTCAATCTGTCCTAGTTTTTTAACATTAGTTTTCAACAGAGCAGATCTAAAGCATCTTATATAATAAATAAAATCAATTGTAATTAGTATCTCATTCTCTATTTAATAATCTTTTAAAAAACCTCATTAACGAACAATGATTTACCTATATTTAATCTTTGAGATAGTTCTGGTTGCATTCTCCCAGTCTGTTGTCTTTAAGACGTAATACCACTCAGTGTTTCTGTCTAGGTAATTATATGACAAGGAAATATCATGGGCAAAGACGGTTCCGTTTTTGCGGTAAGCATATGGACAGAATGAAGAATATTTTGTATATAACCCTGTTTCGATAGCAATAGCAGATCCAAATATAATCGACTGGCCATTAACATTGTTCCTTACTAAGGAGAAAAGTATTTCGTCCGTCAATGTATCGAGTGAGCCACCATTTTCCAATATAACTGATGTTAAAAAGTTTGATGTAAGAATAGCTGGTTGGGTGTATTCTCTCCAAGTTGTATGGTTGAAAATAAGATCTAGTGTTTCCTCTGTTCCACCAGTACATGGACTTTGTTCTACTCTGCTGACATACTCTAATGCTAACTTCGCTGCTTCTTTTTCATTTTCCCCTTGTAAATAAACAGCGAAATTGTAAATAACTAAACATAAAATACAAAAATTAAAAATAAATGCAATGGAATGAATTTCAGAATTGCTTCAAATTCGGTTCAATATTTATTCCTTAAATATCGATTAATCTTAATACAAGTGAACACATACCAAAAGTATTTATGCATAAAAGCTTTAACTCAATCTTCAGTATCACTTATATCATTATGCATACATCTAGATTTTGAGGTAATATCTGTATAGGTCTCGTTTGAGTGTTAAGTAGTTTCAGTTATGCAAGATGGTATGGGTATACGTTATTCAAACCGAGTATTGGTCACTTAAAAGACATGTCCTCCGGTCCAGTGTATAGTTTTCAAGGTTTATGTTGGAAAAGTCCCTCATACAAGTGCCAGGCCTATATTTAGAAGATATGTATTATAGATTTCAAGCTTACATTTGATAGTAAAATTGTATCTGTTTATACTATACAATTATTGTTATTTCGTTTATCAAGCAGACGGTCGCGAGGTAGCGTTATAATATGCCACATAGAACGATGGTGATAACATCGAAATGTATTTCACGTGGTTTTTAATAAAATATGGGCTCAATGCAACTTTTTTTAAAGTTTCAAGCTGGCCGGATGATTGAAACAAAGCTTTAAAATTAGCAAATCATCCTGCAAAACTTGTATTCTTCCTAAATGGAATTAGTGGACAAAACGGAAACTGAATTTACAATCTTCAGGTATGCCTATCAATGGTTATCTGCATAAAATGTATATATTTAGCTGAAATAATGTTGAACTACAACAAGTCTTCGGTATTTTTGTGTAAAAATAAGAATGAAAAATCATATAACACAGTATTCCCCGTTCAGTATTACCTGTTTCTAGGAGTATTGCAAAACCCGGGGAAAACATGTGTTATCCCTTCCGGGTTATACTTTGCCAAACCTGTAATTAAGAAATTATTTAAAGAAAATGTAAATAAAAATAAAAACTTGTTTATAATTATAATTAAGAAAAAAATATCTGAAAGTTGATTGCCATTAATCAGAAAAATAAAGTCATGTATTTATGTACTTGGCGGATGAATCTTATCAGTGGCCATCATGTCTGACAAATTCGAAAATATGGTTCTAGACGGGTCAGTCGCTGTTTTTTTTCAATAGTTTTTTATTACAAATAATGTGGACTAAAACAAAAAAATCTATGTTCGTTTAACGAAGGAATTAGAACATAACTGTACATTTAATGGATCGTACTTGTATTATGTTCAATGCATAGCAATGTGAAGTTTCTACTTTGGACAACACAAATTAAAGGATCACTCTTTTCTTTCCTTTATCTATAATTTGAGCAGTGAAATTTTACAAAAAAACAAAAAGTAAAAATCACAAAAATACCGAATTTAAAGGAAAATTCAAAAAAGAAATCCTCTAATCAAGTAGCAAAATCAAAAGCTCAAAAACATCAAACGAATGGATAACAACTGTCATATTCCTGACTTGGCACATACATTTTTTGTATGTAGAAAATGGTGGATTGGACCTGGTATTATAGCTAACTAAACCTCTCATTTGTATGATACTCGCTACAAATTCCATTATATTGACAACGATGCATGAACAAAACAAACAGACATAATTGGTAAAAATGCCAAAAATAGGAGTTCAGCATTCAGCACTGTGTTATAATCTTATTAGCAAGAAAAATCAAACAAATATTGAACAAAGAAGCACAAAAAGGCATTCATAAATTTTAACAACCTCATTTATTGCTTTCATATTTTTGTATTTTATGTTTGTATGTTAGGATTGAACAAAACACATTATTGAAATTGCAAAAATCTTAAATTCACCTTTAAGGACCTTCCAACAACTGTCACGATTATTAATAACAATAAAATGATTTTGCATTTAAAATACTGGCTAATTCCAACTCTTTCTCATGTATGTCCATTCCAGATCTAATCGTTGCTATATATATCATACCGATCGATGAAATCAGCAACATATCAATCGTAAACGATCACTTGAACTATCAGTAGAAAAGTATCTATTTGCCTCAGAAAATAATTGTCATCACAGCTAATATTAGTAAACTAAGATAAAATCCAATCATTATATCATTTGTAGGAAGAAAATAACGAACGATTCAGAAAAAAAAGGAAATCAAAATACAGAGGCCTATACAAGAGGAACTCGTCTTAAAAACGGACGTATACAACAAATACATGCATTCCAAGAAAAACAGAACTTATCTCAGCAAAGTAGAGGCAATATAACTCATCTAATTGATAACACTTTCTGTTATCTTGTTACTATTTTTTTTTAAATTAGTCAAGAATTCTCTAAACACACTGCCTAAGTTTCTCCAAGGAATCTAATTCAAATCAAAACGTATAAACATTTACCATTTACAAGTCCTATGATAGATTAAGTTATTTCAGTTTCAAATGGGAAACTGTAAACAAAAATTGACGACAAAAGGATCGATTTTTTTTCCCTATGGTTAATTTTCTTTTTTGAACGATGGTATTTTTTGACCAATTATGATATTTTATATGTCCTATCTCATTTAATATTGTAGAAACATAAAGGATATTTGGTGTCAATCCATGACACATAAGTTCACTGCATGAAAATACGGATTTGTTGTGTTATTAAATTTGCTATTACAAAATGTTAAAAATTATTAAAAATTAAGGAATGTATCTCCCTCATGCAAAGCTCTGATTCCTTTCACGGATTTGGCTATACTTTTTGGAACTTTTCGATTATAGCTCTACATCTTTTATATAAGCTTTGTATTTTACATATTTTGGCCACGAGCATCACTGATGAGACATTATTTGTCGAAATGCGCATCTGGTGCAGAAAAATTGGTACCGTTAATGTTATTACTACCACTGGGTCGATGCCTCTGCTGGTGGACTGTTAGTCCCCGAGGGTATCACCAGCCCAGTAGCCAGTACTCCGGTACTGGCATGAAAATACGGATTTGTTGTGTTATTAAATTTGCTGTTACAAAATGTTAAAAATTATTATAAATTAAGGAATGTATCTCCCTCATGCAAAGCTCTGATTCCTTTCACGGATTTGGCTATACTTTTTGGAACTTTTCGATTATAGCTCTACATCTTTTATATAAGCTTTGTATTTTACATATTTTGGCCACGAGCATCACTGATGAGACATTATTTGTCGAAATGCGCATCTGGTGCAGACAAATTGGTACCGTTAATGTTATTCACACAAAAAGCAAAGAAACAGTGTTATGCTTTTGTCTGTATTGAAATGCTAGATGTCAATGAATCCGGTGAGAACCACCCATATTCGACAGGACAAATATTTAATTCTATTCAATTAAGATTAGAGATAAACGCACTTACAGCGGGATTGGAACTCCCAACCGCAGTGTTGACAGGCTTTAGATATACCATGTTTACATTTTGTATAAGGGAACTTACTATGTAAATGTATTCTTGCGTCAGAAAATAGTGGCTTCAAACTGTTACTTTATGTCTATTTATACATTGAATTAGTGATACTTATATTGTTTTTTATCAACCGAAATCATCGGAAACACAAAACAAGATGATAAAGAGAAAAACTACAATTTAGAAATGTTTGCGGATAAATAGCTAAATCACAGGTTATATTTACAACTTGACAATATTGATGGGTTATTTATTTAGTGATAAAAGTACAAGAATGGGAATTAAAGTCCAACCAAAGTCCATTTAGACTACATAAAATCTTTTGTTCAGTAACGAGAACTTAAATTTATTACATTGTATCTTATGTTAGGACCTCTAATAATTGATATCATTGAAACGATCATAATAATTGAATACATTGCACGAAGTCAGACATTTGCTGTGTACCAGAAAGTAAAGCAACAGTAAATTTTAAAGCTATAACAGATATACTTGGAAAATGGATAATTATTTTACTGTTTAACGTCGATAGCAATGCTTGTCCATACTAATTGCTACTCCGGCTGTTGAAAACAAAATGGCAAGCACAATAATTTGCTTTTCGTGGAAGAAAATAAGAAACCACTTGCTAGAACATTTTAAATTGACAAGCTGAAACAATACTTTGGAAATAGCGAAAACCACTAAAAAGGACATACCTTTCGATCAGCCCCGACAAACGGTATCACATCCCAAGCGTTATATCAGAACTTTTAAATTGAACTTTATTTCTTACCTGCAAAAAACCAACTAAACTGTTACAGTTTTGAACAGTAAATCTCTTCCAAAATTCAATAATGTGGACTATGTTATTTGAATAGGTTTTTACATTGTTTCATGTCCCTCGTCCTAGACTTGTTTCTTTTTTTCTTTTCGATTTGATCTGATTATTGTGGATATGAGGATGTTTCATAGACTGTAACATCTGTGTGATTAAATATTAAAATTTAATCTAAATCTGTTGACTCAAAGTCATCTCATGTTTTTTTCGTGTAGTTAAAGTCATGTGAAAATTCGAATAAAAAAAAAGTAGGATATGTTATATATTCCTGAATGGCTTAGTTTTACTAAAAAACAATTGTGTTTTAGCTTTCTAATAAAGAAATTGTTTTATATTATCAAATTCTTCATACTTGTAGTGCTTTTGAATTTTTGTCTTCCCTTAATATAATTTCCAGATATTTCCCTATGCAATGACCTGGCCTACGAAACATTTTGTTAGAACTTAGGCCACCCCACAGCGCAAGTGCTAGAGGAAACCTGTATATGATGAAAGAATGTAAACAAACGTGCACTGGAATGAAAATAGTAATAAATTATTCTTTAAGAACAAATTAAATACAACAAAGCATTCAACAATATTAAAAAATGATTATTTACCAAATGGGAAAGCATTGAAAATAAAAAAAAAATATCAATTCACTTATTTTTTACGTGATCCACATGCTTTGTGTTGATAGTATATCAAAAGTCAATTAGCCTTCGATCAACAATCGCACAGTGAAATAATATAATATGTTTGAGGTTCGTAACAAATATTAAAAACATGCCTACAAGACTTAGTTTAGTACATATGCATGCATTGATTAAAATAAATCGATAACATTATAGTTACAAAAAAACTTATTTTATATGACTCTAGTGCGTAGTATATCTGTATCATTTTAGATCACTTTAATGACATTATTTTTTTAAATTCTAAAGATTACTTAGCAGAAAAGTTCTTTTGTAGAGATATATTCAGAAATTACAAATGCGTTTCATGTTAAACATAAAATTTCTCACGGTTATACTTGTTTTATATAAAACACTTTTCCATTTTAAGATCTTGAAAGGTAAATGGTGAATTCTCATTAGCCTTACTTAGAGTGAAGCGTATAAATTTTACACGAAAATTTAATTAGCAGATTTTTTAATTGAAAAAAATTCTATGATTGAAGGAGTACCATATCATTTTCATTGATACGAAATCATGTACTGGATGAAAATTACAGGATGTTAGTTAAATTAATTGGACTGAATGTGTCGTCTTAAAATGTAGTTTAAGGTAATTTAATGATACGTCTTTCCTAAAAACAGGAAAGCTTTTAGAATTAATAACCTGTTTGCAATTTAAAAAAGTATACTGATTACGGGTAAATGAAGGGAAAATGAGATGTTTTATGAGAAATTTATCTCATATTATTTTAAGAGTCAACATAGTTAAAATCTAGACAGGTAGTTGCAATCATAAGTCATACTTCTAAGTCATAGATGAGGTAATCATTACAGAACTTGTTTTACCCAGGAAAACATAGAATTAGTAAAGATTATAACATGACATCATTTTTTTTAATATGTAGTTCTCATAAAAAGAGGCAAAATATACTAATACTTGGCTCTAACATGTGTTTAGGAGAAGGCAAAGTATATCAAGTTATACAACATAAATCAATAAGACGTAATTATCACTTATTGACTAAATATTAACTCTATAAAGAGTATCAAAAGATCATTACTTCTATAAAATATTTAGGACTAAAATTGCAAATGACTTTTAAGAATCTTGTTTGTATTGCTGGTGAAATGCCACTTTGTTTATGTGTATATACAATTTTGTATAACAAGAAAAGTTGGAAATGGTCATTGATGGTGTTGATGGTTTTTATTTTTTTATTTGCATAAGTGCAAATCATTACTTCTTTCAGTTCAAAAAGACTGGTTTTTTTTCAAGAAAAATGACAGAAGAGACATTTATCCTTTCACTTAATTTTTAAGCTATAAAAATTATGTAATCTCTCTTAAACATTCAATGTGTGTGACTATTTTGCAAACGTCCGTCTAATTTCAATTGAGTTAGAGGCTCATATAGATAGAGATTAGTCTCTTTCTTATCCTGAATTGCATGTACACATTGATAGTGATCATTGGTTGAGATGAAAGAACAAATTTATCTTTTCCGATACATATCCATTCATTTCTATACAATAAAAGTTTATATAAGATCTGCATACTGCATGTTGATTTCCTGTCGATACGATATTCTAATGCTCGTGTTTCTTATCATCATTTCTTTGATAGAGGATTATGGATAACAAACAATGTTCTCGTAGTTAAGCTGCATTCATCTTTTCACGGGTGCATCATGATTTTCTTTACCGTTACAGTATATCTGTGTTATAGATAATCGCTTATATGTTCTAATCGTCATAACTACAATCATGTTCTCTTTCCCTTCACGAAATACGATTCCGAATCAGAATTACCTTAAAATTGGCAAAACCATAGTTTCACTTGTAGAAATTGGACGGCTTACCCGTTCTATCAACCTGGGTTAATTCAAAAGGCTGGTAATTCGTATGGCTCAATTTGTAACTTTCTTTAAATTTTGTTTTTGAACTGGTTTTTTTTCGTTTTTTTTTGTTCTCCCTTTTTTTTTTTTTTTGTCACGGGGGTGAGGGGGTCACGGATCTGTCATAGCAGATCATAGCAACACCAGTGTTTTCTTCATGTATGACAACACATATACGAAAATGTTCAACGATTTAAAACAAATTGAAATGAGCAAATCAACGGGTACCACTACTGTAGAAGCATTTTTCTTTGCAGAATATTATGTAAAACATGGTTATACTTCCTCGAAGCTGTGTTATCAATGCATTGATCTTGCGTTCTTGGCATCTAATAAAGTATGGTGTCAAACCAGTGCAAATGGCTGTCCTGAATTTGCAGCGAAAGTAGGGTGGTTTCGCTCCACATTGAAGCCTCATTATGACTTTGAAAGGAATATTAGCAACTAATGTGCTGTTCTGTTGCTTTTTCCATGTGCGCAAACTCATTAAGTGTCACAAATCGATATCCCAAATCCTTTCGTTTTCGTTCTTGTGCTATAATCTTTTTGACAGTCGTTATTTTCGAAGGAAACTTGCAAATGTCGCACCAGCATAACAAAAAAGGGAAAATACAATGCAGTTGATTATAGACCAATCTCTCTCACTTGTATCAGTTGCAAACTAACGGAACATGTCATAACAAAACACTTGATTAACCACCTCGAAAATAACAACCTATTATGTGACCTCCAGCACGGCTTTAACCACTCTAGATCATTTGAAACACAAACTTCTATCTTTTGTACAAGAACTAGCTTCAAATTCAGACAATAATAGCCAAACAGACTTAAAAATTATGGACTTTGCAAAAGTCTTAGACAAAGTCCCACACTAAAGACTATTATACAAACTGAATGTTTATGGTATACAAAATGAAACACTAAACTGGATTTCTGTCTTTTTATCAAAACGAACACAAATAAAAACCTAGGCTTCCTTAAAAGAAATCTTAAAACATCCATCACAAACATTAAGTACCAGGCCTACTTAGCACTTTTACGACCGAAACTAGAGTATGCTTGTTCGATTTGGAAACCTCCTACAGCTGAAAAATGCAATAACATTGAGATGGTTCAACGTCGGGCAGCTAGGTATGCCTGTAATCGTTATCACAACATCAGTACCGTTACAGACATGCGCAATACTTTAAATTGGCCTACCGTACAACAATGCAGACTTTAAACTATACTAATAATGTTCTATGAAATGGTTAACAATATTGTCGAAGTGCCAGCAGAATTACTTAAACCAACAGAAAATAGATCCCACCAAATTCATCCACAAACTTACAGACACCTACTAACATTTAAAGACTATTTCAAATATTCATTTTTACCGTTTACTATTACACAATAGAATTAACTACCTCCAAAGGTAGTACTTTCCCCCACTCTAAATGTTTTAGTGAACAGTTGACACCTTCTGCTGTCTATAATATAGAACAGTAAACCTTAGTTGTTAGGTAACTAGTTTTAACCACAGTCATGTTAGCATTTGTTTATTTTTGGCACTACTCTTTTGTAAATATTCATAATCATTATCCTACTCATGTGCAGCAGTAAGTAATTAACAACAATTTGAAGGATAACTGAGAAGAAGATAAAACGTTGTGCTACCAAGATCCAGAAGACATATTACATGATAATTTGCATTCACAGAATAAAGAAGATTTCATTGTCTGACTGTCATTAGTGATATATCATAATATTTGGACTTACTCTAGTCAAAGTTCATTCTATTTTTACTCCCACATTGTCCCATTGAAACACGTTAAACTTGAATGCGAATGATGGGTAAATTCGTGGAGATAGCACAGTATCTTCTTTAATAAAACATTATATGGCATTAGTTAAATATATTTTATAAGATAAATGACTAATAATAGATCAAATCTTATAAAATATGTTGGACTAATCCCGAATGATGTTTTATTATTTATAAGATGAATGACAAATAATAGATCAAAACCGACCGGGCAAGGGCTGTATAGCCAGTCAAGGTCGTTAAGAAATTCCATCATCATCATAGATCAAATAAAACAGTATTGGTCTATCTAGAAATTATTTACTATACAGATTCAATATGTTTATATCTTAATCCAGGCAATGTTGATTGTAAAGGTGGCCCAATTCTTTTGGAAACTTTTTTTTGTTTAAGACGTCATACTGCGAGTACTCTCAGATCTGTTCATTGTGTCTTTTGGTGTCGAGATGTATAAGTACCGGGCCACGTCCACTTGTATTTTTGTCCATGTGATGAGCTAGGCTTTTTTCAACTGATTTTTTTAGTTCATTCTTATGTTGTACTGTTATAGCACCTTCCCAGGTTAGGGGGAGGGTTGGGATCCCGCTAACATGTTTAACCCCGCAACATTATTTATGAATGTGCCTGTCCCAAGTCAAGAAACCTTAATTCAGTGGTTGTCGTTTGTTTATGTGTTACATATTTGTTTTTCGTTCATTTTTTTTTTACATAAATAAGGCCGTTAGTTTTCTCGTTTGAATTGTTTTACATTGTCTTATCGGGGCCTTTTATAGATGACTATGCGGTATGGGCTTTGCTCATTGTTGAAGGCCGTACGGTGACCTATAGTTGTTAATGTCTGTGTCATTTTGGTCTTTTGTGGATAGTTGTCTCATTGGCAATCATACCACAGCTTCTTTTTTTTTATATAATAATGATTTGATGACACGAAAACATACGTTCACTTGCTGAATTTCGGAAATTACGAAAGCTTTAAATATATTTTACAATGTAGTTTTCTATTATCGTACAAAATAATGAATATTTTCATGTTGTAAATTGGTTTAAAATATGCATGATTTCCAACAACACAGACCACAAGAAAAAAAAACAGCAAAATGTAGCATTGAATATCATTGTTTTGAAGAAAAAAAATAGTGTAACATAGTGACATTCAGTTTGCAGTAGGATTAGACAAATTGTAAGGGGAAACCAGTCCTACTCCTACAAAAGTAAATGGGGAAAAAAAGAAGACAACAGTTAAATGATAATTGGTTATTTTTTTATTAGATCGAATCAGTCAATGAAATGATCTATCTTTGTTTCACTTTCAAATGTTGACATTTTTTCCTTTAAATAACATAATACGTGCAATTCATGCGTTATCAATCTCTAGCTAAGGGGTAAAATTGAAGTTCACATGAATATGGATTCATTGGGGTAGAATATATATTTGCAAGTGAATAATTCATCATCAATGTGCGATAGGTTGTTTTGACAAAATTGAACTATACTAGCTGCATTTTCACTATTTCACTTTCACTAATGATTTAAAAAAAATGATTAATATATCTCGTAGCTAGTTCCCCTTAAAATAATCACAGAAACCTTATTCATTATGTACTAAGCAGCTTTTCTGTATCAAACGTCATCAAGGAAGCCCACCAACAAAAGTTTAAGTAAACAATAATGCATTTAATCCAAAAATGGATCTGCACAGAATTGTTTAAACACTTCCTTGAAGGAGGATTTATTCATGTATTAGTCTTACTTTTGATCGCATTCAAAGACTGTTTCCAAATTCCCCCAAAATAATCCAATTACTATTGATTGACAAATGTCAATATGAAACAAAATCTATTGATTTTATCAGTTTGTTAACGATAAACTATTCTCGTCAAAAGTGCAAAAAGAAATTTCTTAATTCAAATGTATGTCTTCGATTTAAGACCCATTTATCTTTAAGAAAATCAGATTTTGACGTCACGAATAATGCAAACTTGATAATCGACCAACTGCAGGAAAACATATTCTTATTTACTGGTCATTGCAAAATAAAATTAATGTCATAAAAAATGCAAAACAACTAAAATACAGAACTACGAAAATAATTCTTAACGGAAAGTCCCTAAGTAAATAGCAAATTCAAAGATGAAACACATCAAACGTATGAACTGTCATATTCAAAATGAGAGAACCAATGCATGCATATTAATTTAATATAGTCCTGTATGCACAATATATTTTACATTTATTACGAATCTATAATGCATTATCACAACTGAGTGATATTGATCACAAGCTAATTGACTTCGAGTTTGTTGCAGAACTGAGTTTATTGCATCATAATATTGATAGGAAGAATGTATCAGTTATCTGTTAGATGTCAGCTTGATTTTGACAACAACTTGATTTAGTTCATTCTGTTGGTTGGTTATGAAGTATGTGGTTTCAGTAATAATAGAAGTAATAAGAAAAGACACATTTAAAGTTCTGTAAATATATCTATAAAATCCTCAATACCAAATTATTTGAGTTACGGGGAACTAGGTTGACCTAGATATAAAGGTTCGAGCAGTTTAATTTCCACTCAGGTTTTCCTTTATATTTTATATATTTTTAATACTATGGGCTTAAATGATTCTATTCTTCTCTGAATTCAAACGACTAAAAACAAAAATGCCGATTAAGACAGGAAGATGGCCAAACGTATCAAGAGAAAACGACAAATTGGGGACGAATATGATTCTAAATCAATATATCTTTTTCATATTTTCCATGTGTTCCCATTTGGTAATTAATCTTTTCCTTGAAAGTTGTTTGGTGCGTTTGAATAGTTCTTTAATAATCGACTAGTACCGTTTTCCTGACAGTACACGTTTGTTTATGTTCTTTCATCGCGGGTTTTTCCCTCGCACTTGCGCTGTGCCGGGGTCGAATTTTAAAGGAGAGGTCTGGTAGTTAAAGTTACTGCAATTGGGAAATAATCAGCAAACTAGAGGACGGGCAGATAATTATTCAATAGCAGTACATTTATGAATATCTTGATAATATATAAAAACAAACTTTAGAAGAAAGTTTACATACATTTGTTTTGAAGTAAAAATTAATCATTTAAGTGTAAAAACATAGTAAACTTTTTAAATTTGAAGGTTCATGATTTTAAATTATATCTTATAGAATTAATATAGTACCAGCGCGCAGTTTTCCTACAATTTACGATGCTTCCTAAGTCTCGTGTTTTGTGATCTGTTGATGGTATTTTAGTAAATTTTCTTTTAGTATGGTGTTATCTGTTTTTATTCGATTACTGTTATTGTTTCCTCTAAGAATCTTCTGATATTCTTTTTGGATAGTTGAAATTGAAAATATTATAAACTTGTATTGCTTTCATTTGAATAACAATGGTCATATACAGGAACTATGGCTATCAAAGCATTATCGAGAAGAAAATAAATCTCGCCATTACACGACTCGTTATAGGTCAAATGTATTTAATAGTATTGCAGGCAGTAATGTTTAAGTGATTTAATCAACAAAATTAGATAAACAAGTTTTACAAGGTCTCATGGATTTTTTTTATGTATAACATTATTTAACATGAAAATACATTTTGATAGTTTACACAGTTGGTCTTTCCAAACAGATAATACTTTAAAACTCCTTTTAAAACATAGTCAAAGCTTTGATAAATGTCGATATTTAAAATCGGTAAATGATTTGACGTTATAAATGAGGGTTTTACTATTTGTAATGAACTCTTTGAAGGCGTACAACTGTGTAAGAATCAAACTACGAGTGCAATGCTAAGAAAATTGTTTTTAATTAATAAAAGAACATATTTACACTTAATGCACTTAATATGTACTGATTGCTAATTAAGTCTTGGTTTTTAACTAGCTTTCAGTAACAGATTACTGCGAGTTCTCTCGGTATAAGTACTCTGCGTCTTAAATCTTTTGTATGTTGTTTTATTGCGATCTGATGAGTCCAGCCTTTTTCGACTGATGTTTATAGTTTGTTCTTATATCGAGGTGTTATACCACTCTTCTAGGTTCGAGAAAAGTTTGGCGCCAACATATGTATAAACCCCGCCACATTCTGTATATGCCTGTCCCGTCAATGTGTAATTGTGCTATTGTACATTTTTTGTTTTATAGTCTTTCATTTCTGCTTATGTCACAGTGGCGGATCCAGGGGGTTCCGGGGGTTGGAACCCCCTTTTTTGGACGATCAATGCATTTGAATGGGAGCATATAGTTGGAACCCCCCCTTTACTCTGGGTTGGGAACCCCCCTTTTTAAAATGGCTGGATCCGCCACTGCGTCAGTTTTGCTAATGTGCTTTTTGGTACTTATTTTATCTGCATATATATCTAGTTATCGATATGCATTTTTGTGATTTGTTTTGTAACATATTTGTTTGTTTTTATAGTAATTAAGATTATAATAACACAATATTGACTGCTGTACACCTTTTTTGACATTTTTACCCATTATGTATATTTTGTTTTGTTCACACATCGTTGTCAATATAATTGTATTTGATGCGACTGCCATTCAAGCATTAGTGAGAGTTAGGCTATGGCTTTATTTTTTTTTTATTAATAACAATTATCTTTCAGTTAATTGTATCTTATTAACATTCATTTACTACAAGTTTTTATTTCTATTTACACTTTTTTCAAATCATTTCTTAATTACAAGGTTGGCAAAGTATTACCCGGGTAGGATAACCCAGATTTACCCGGGTTTGGCAATACTCCAAGAAACAGGTAATACTGGGTGGGCAATACTGGGTGATATGATTTTTTCATGCTTATTTTTACACAAAAAGGTAAATACTTGTTGCAGTGATATAGTTTTCTAGCAAAATATATACATTGTATAAAGATAACCATTGAGAGGCATACCTGAAGATTGTAAACTCAATTTCTTCCTTTTGTTCACTAATTCCATGTAGGCAGAATACAAGTTTTGGAGAATTAATTGTCAATTTTCAAGCTTTGTTTCAATGATCCAACTTGAAACTTTTAAAAAGTTGCATTGAACCCCTATTTTTACGTTTTTGTTTTTTTCTTACATTGCTGTCAATATAATTGAATGTAATGCGACTGTAATACTCTGTAATACAATAGAGAGCTTTAGCTATCTGAAGAACACATTTTCTACACAAGGAAATCACTGTACAAAGTTACAATTATGACAGTTTCTTCCATTCGTTTGATGAGTTTGAGTTTTTGATTTGGCGTTTGTTTAGAGACTTTTTGTTTCGAACTTTCCTCAGTATTTTTGTTTTATTACTTTTTTCCAAGTCAAACGCCTGTAGTTTGGTGATTGTCGTTTGTTGCTGTATATAGTTATCAAAAGTACCAGGATTATAATTTTATGCGCCAGACGCGCGTTTCGTCTACATAAGACTCATCAGTGACGCTCAGATCAAAATAGTTAAAAAGCCAAATAAATACAAAGTTGAAGAGCATTGAGGACCCAAAATTCCAAAAAAATTGTGCCAAAAACGGCTAAGGTAATCTACTCCTGGGGTAAGAAAATCCTTAGTTTTTCGTAAAATTCAAAGTTTTGTAAACAGAAAATTTATAAAAATGACCATATAATTGATATTCATGTCAACACTGAAGTGCTGACTACTGGGCTGGTGATACCCTCGGGGACGAAACGTCCACCAGCAGTGGCATCGACCCAGTGGTGTAAATAGTTATCAAAAGTATATCATATTTGTTTTAATTAAGCATAAAAATTTGTTTAGCTTTCCTATTTGAATTGGTTTAAATTTATCATGGTGTGGCCCTTTATGGCTTGACATGCGGTATGAGTTTTGCATATTGTTGAAGTTCATACGGTGACCTGTAGTTATCAACTTCTACATCATTTAACCCGATGGAAAATGTTTCATTGAAATTTAACATAATCATCTTATTTCTATAATATTTTTTTTACATTATTACATGTATATTGTTTTACTGTACATTTTTCTTAATCTTAATCATGGAATAATCACTTTAAATATTTGTTTTTGCGTTATCTTTTTGGAACTCTTTTGGTGCATTCTAAATGTTCTAAGTGAAAATTGCTCCTCGAAATTCGAAAGTCAATCAAGATAATCGCTTTAATTAGTGAATTTCCAGTAAAAGGACGGATATCAAAAGTAAATCATTCAATTAATGGATTTTTCCAATTTTTTTTTATTTTTTTCATTTGACGCACGACTAAAAAACTTAAAAGCATATAATATTTTGCATGACACAAATGAAAAATAACGGGTTTTCAATAGTTGATAGGTATATATTATTATACATTAAATATCTACAAGACGCAAAAATAAAACCTCAATATATTTTTCGTAAGTCTATGTTTTTTGTACCATTATCTTTTCAAAAAACAAATCTCTTGATCATTATTTGTTTTCCTTCCACTCAATTCAATTTGATTTGATTTTAAGTTAGCATTATTTAAATTAACTTATCGGCTTACCTGCGTGTATTTTGTTAGATTGTACTAATATCATCAAAAGAAATATCATCATTACTGTGGCATCATTTGTCATCGTCTGAGTTTACCTGAGTAATTACAGATGTTGTTGGGATCAACGCTATTCAATATACCAGAAAGAAAAAAATGGAACAGGAATTAATAAACCAATGTCGGTTAGATTTCTATTGATTAAGTTAATTGATATATCATTTTTCCTTTATAGGATAAACATATTTGCTTCTGAAATGGTGCATTAATTAGGATTTTGCAATTTCATACCAGTTGTTAGTTTCATTTTTAGCTTTAAGAGGATTCGGTAACGCTGTTGTGTTTCTTCATGTCTAGATCTTCAGAGATTCAAACAAATACTGAACTCCGAGAAAAATTCAAAAAAGAAAAGTCTCTAACCAAATAGCAAAATCAAAAGTTCAAACATATCAAACGAATGGATAACAATTTGAAATGACATTTCACTACTTGCTCACTCTGTTTATAACTTCACACATTCGATTCATATATTACCTAAATTATAATTGCATGAACAGAGATATAACAACACAACTTTACACAAGTATCAGACATAAACACGGTGGTTATGTGTTTTTATATGATTTGTATTAGATTTAGGCAATAGAAGATAAATAAAACAGTGAGCAAACATAGACATATAAGTCTTCAAAGATGGACTAATATTACCGCCATACATACTGGGTGTTATAAGAAACAAGTTCTAAAACTATCAGCTTCCAGGAAAGTTGTGAATGGAATTGATTAATGACAGCACATGCTCTGACCACAGCATCAAATTAGACGAAAACACTAAAGGGAATTTAAACATTCATGTCAAACATGATCTGTTTGTCATTAATTAATATGTGTCAGCAATGTCACCCACACATTCTTTACAAACTATTATAGTTTGAGTAATGGCATTTATCCTGAAAAATGGGCAGAAGGATATATTGCACCCTTACATAAGGCTAATGATATTCTTGATCCTAATAACTATCGTGGTTTGACCATAACTAGTTCAATAGGAAAATTGTTTAATTCTATTTTAAATTCCCGACTTGACAAATTTCTAGTCGAACACAAAATAATTGATAGCTGCCAAATTGGCTTCACAAAGAAAGCTAGGACATCTGACCACATGTTTGTAATCAAGACAATTATTGATAAATATTGTAATAACCCTGGTGGTAGACTATATGCTTGCTTTGTTGACTTTAAAAAGGCCTTTGATACTATTATTCACACTGGAATCAAATTGAAGCTACTAGATATTGGGGTGGGATCTTCTTTTTACAACATCATTAAAAGCATGTATGAAGTAAGTAAATCATGTTTAAAAGTAAATGAAAACTTAACAAATTCCTTTTCAACGCACCTGGGGGTGAAACAAGGAGACAATCTTAGTCCAAACCTCTTCAAGATCTTTATTAATAATTTGACAAACTATTTAAAACACTATGAAGACCCAGTTTCAATAAATGATCAAGATTTACACTGCCTTATGTATGCTGACGATATTGTTTTACTGTCAACATCTCCGAATGGTTTGCAAAAAAAATTGGACATTTTGCAAAATTACTGCAATGATTGGTGCTTAAGTGTGAATACAAACAAAACAAAGGTTCTTATATTCAACAAGGCAGGTAGATTGATTAACAAATATGATTTTATGCTAAATGGTGTAAAACTAGAGTGTGTTAATTCATATAAACATTTGGGTATACATTTTTGTGCATCTGGCTCCTTTACAGTAGCACAGGATGAATTGTATAAAAAGGCACTAAAAGCCTATTTTAAGTTATCTAAAGATTTTTTATCCTTGCATCCTTCAGTCAAAACAAGCATGCATGTTTTTGATCATACCATCAAACCCATCCTATTATACAGCTGTGAGATATGGGGTGCCTTTAATCCAATGTCATCTAAATATAGAAATGGAATTTTTTCATTTGACCATATTTACTCCTAATTACCTGCTGAAAAACTTCATACTAAATTCTGTAAATTTATTCTTGGAGCTCCAAAAAAAAGCACCAATTTTGCAGTATTAACTGAGGTGGGAAGACTACCAATATATTTTAACATGATTAAAGCAATGACTAAATACTATTACAGACTAGAAAAAACAGACACTAACTTTCCATTGTTATATAATGCATTTATAGAATCAAAAAAAATTGTATGAGTCAAAGAAACCGTCGTGGTATATGTCATCTGAAAAACTTCTTTCATTGATTAATAATTATCAAATATCCTCAGACACGGCTAAACCAATTGACAACAGAAAACTAAGAAATGCCATGTAGAAAGATTGGGAAAAAAATCTCAAAACTCACTCAGAAGGAAAACTATGCACATATGTTACCTTTAAATCAAATTTTGGTTGTGAAAAATATCTTAATATTGTTAAAAAATTTGAAGATAGACGGAGTCTAACAAGATTCGCATATCTGCTCACCATTTACTTATAGAGAGAGGTAGATATAGTAATACTCCCCGACACAATAGAATATGTAAGAGATGTTGTAGTAATGAGGTCGAAGATGAAACACTGTGATAGTTTAACGCACCAAAGGAAAGACATGATAACAATGATAAATAATTGCTGCAAGAATTTTAAAAATCTTGACCCTAACCAAAAACTGATATGGTTAATGAATAATGAAGATGAGAAATTATTATCAGAATTATGCATGTTCATTAAGAAATATGAAAAGTTTTAATGGGATTTATCTCCCTCTACTACTTGAATTTGAGCTTTATATTTTCTCTATAGTGAGTTCTAGAGCACCGTCCCTTGATGATATTGCCAAGTAGCAATGTCAACCCTTGCTGCTGTGCATTAATCATGAGGAGAATCACTATTGGAGTAATCTCATGTATCTGTAGCTAGTTCGGAAGGATCTCCCCTTGATGACCTTTGCATTGTTGTGATGTAAAAGTCCCTCACTGCTGTGCACTGGTCATGAGGAGAACTACTGCAGAATAAGATACTATATTCCTGGTTCTATTTTTACTTTTTGTTTCCGTATTAATATACTTTATATCATATTCTTTTAATATTAAATCGACCTCATTGCACTCAATGCATCTTACCTTAATTATATCCTACATTGCTCATATTATCAATTTATTATTTGTGTATTACTTATAATATTGTGTATTTCACTAATGTTTATATAATCATTGTATGATGTTTTTGTATCTTGCCCGACAAGGGCCCATGATTGGTTTAATGTCTAATGTCTAATGTCTATAGTAACGAAAGATCATATTATCATTTTGTGAAAGAAAGCCCTTTCTGATCATCACGAACAAAATTTCGACGAACGATTTGATTTTTTTACATGGAAAATTATATATAAACTACATTTTACAATTTACAAAGTTGGATTTTTTTCCTTTATAACAAATACAAACATCTAAATATATTTAAACTTGATTGAGTAAAATGTACATTTTGAAATAAAGAAACATATCTTAAGTAGACCCAAACGAAAGACTTGTCTGGGACTTTGTTGATCAACATGTTTCCAAAACTGATGATGCCTCACTATGATTACTGCAGAAATAACAATAGAAATAATTATCTTTTGGCAGCTTATTGATTTCAGTTAGTGCTAAACTAAGAACAGATATGCCAAAGCTCACAAAGTCACAAAATTCGATTTTTCACGAAACCAATTATCGTTTGTAGACGAAATGCGCGTCTGACGAAAATACAAAATTTCATTCCTGGTATCTATGATGAGTTCATTTATATGATCTGAACATCTAACAAGTGAACATCAGTACATGTATTTGATAAATATTATTTAAATTAGATATAGACAATAGAAGATATAGGTAAATGTTAATAAAACAGTGAACAAACATAGTCATATAAAGATCACCAATGTCTTCAAAGATGTACAATTGTTTACGACATACATACTGGAAGTTACAAGGAGCAAGTTTTAAAACAAATAGTAATCTTGGAAAAACAAAGTCATGCTACGAGATATCTTGTAAAACATAAGAAATATATACATTTTTTGTTACAACTCATTAAGAACTATTTTGTAATGTATGCACATAACGATACTATTAACATGTGATTCGCTAAAAGAGGGACGAAAGATACCAGAGGGACTTTCAAACTCATACATCGAAAATGAACTGACAACGCCATGGCTAAAAAAGAAAAAAGACAAACAGACAAATGGTAGTACACAAGACGCTTAATCTAGCTAATTTATCACATGAAAAGAGCATTATATATATACATAGTGATGAACTGATCCTAAAACATCTGCACCAGTTTAATTCTAAATAATAATAAATAAGTGGTCCATGAATAAGTAAAGATGTTGAAAATAACAATGAGGCTCTTTACCATGACTATTAATATATAATAGACGGTATCGAATGTAATACAGAAATGTCTGAGTAATTTTATGAAGTTTGATTGAAAAAATTACACGTAATTTTCCGAGTGTATGTTTCCATTTACATTTTGTAGTTTTAAATTATCTTGTATGTATTTGATAAAAAAAAAAGTTTGTTATAATTTGTCTCATAATTAATATTTTGTATGCATCTCTTCGTTTTGTACATGCAAAAGTCCCCTCTTAATGCGTTTATATTGAAAGATTTAAACACCACCGATTAATGTGGTAATAGATTATAATACTGTCAAGAAAATTAAAAAAAGATTTCATTGAACATTTTCAAATAACATGTTCTAAATATGTATGAAACATTTACTATTGAAGCTTCAGCAAACAAAGACTATAGAATTCTTAAAATTGAAGAGCTAATGACTAATGGAAACGTACTGTGTACAAGAAATAACGGGATAATCAGTATTGTGATGAACGCCAAAATAAGATATTAATTAAAAAGATCAATTATATACACAAAACGTTGTATAAAGACCGAACATATAGTAACTTTCAGTACAAGTCAATTGGTTTTGTGAATTAAATGAGAAATGTAATAAATAGAAACGTGCTCTCGATGTCCACTTAAAGATGTATTCTTCTGACATTAGAGTCTCGTTCAGTCTCATTGAAAACTCGTTCTGGAATTATTTCCAAAACATGTGATATAAGTGGAAAAATAGCAATGAATTAGATAATTATCATAATCAAACTTAACTCTGTGAAAGAATTGTATATTTTCAATAAGTATTTTATGAGAAATGAAATTTTATATTTTATTACTAATCCACTAATCCAGTCAGTCTTTCTTAGTGAAATTTTGAGAAAAATTTACAAAATTGACAACATTGTAAATTTGACACGAAAAAGCATCAAAATATGATAAAACTTTCTTATATTAACACCTACCTAGAGTTTTTTTTAGTTGAATTTATTCAGATTGGTCCCCTTCATCTCTATTGAGAGTATGAAAAAAAGTTTAATTGTGGAACTGTGATTTTAATCACGATAATAGCCCAAAAATGGGTAAAAATTGATGAAAAATGGAAAAATTATTACAATTGGGTACTTCCAGAGGGCCGTAGCAAAAAAAAAAGAATCGCACCACTATATGATTTTTTCTTCACCAATTATTTGTTTACAGTCATATAAACCCCAAAAATCAGGCTTAGAAACAAAGTTTAATTTTAGAAATTTTTGGCTCCTCAGAGACGTACATCCTTAAACCTTCTAATTGTTATTTTTTTTTATTGAAATGAATTAGATTTCATTTGAATTCCTGCAGTCAAATAAACGTTTTTTGTGTCTAGATCGATGAGAAATTTGTCTTCTTTGCTAAAATTAACGTATAATCGTGTATTTATGACGTTAAAACCAGCAAACATTGTCATTTTCTACAAAAAATCAAAGAAATAGATAAATTTAATACTTGATTTTTAGGACTAGAAAGATAGAGCAGATATAGTATTTTTTTTACAATTATTTGACTGGAATATTTAGATTGTCGAAGCCTGCAATCCCTGTTTCCTATGCCAAAATTTGGTTGAAATACAGACAATTATTTCAACTTTCACCATGTGACCGATTTGGGGTGTGAATATCAACGTTTTATAGCAAAACTGACAAAAATAGTCCTATTTTACTTTATTTTATGTCTTTATGTCACTTTGAGATTTTTCTTTCATTTTGAAACAGTGGACTTAAAAATTCAGAGCCAAATATGACCCTTATAGAACTTCTTATCTGTTATTTTGTTGTGTTTACTTTTAGCTTTGTCTGTTTGATCTATCGGATAACAATATCCAATGCAATTGACATTACTTTACGCTTTCAAGTCAAAAGAGAGGTGGAAGTCATTTGACATCTCTTTACAATCTGCTCTTTTACCCTCTCAGCTATGTGTTATTTAATTTATTATACTGAATGTTCTGTTATTACTGTCGATTAAATTTCAAATTCAAAGTAATAAACTATGACGTCTTGTACATAACAACCATCCGTAGTTAATAAAGCTCACACTTGATCAAGCGTCTCCGTGAAGGGTAATAGAGTATTTGCCATAGGATAAAGTCGTATTTAATAAAACGCACACTCGATCAAGCGTCTCTATGAAGGATAATAGAGTAAATTAACACCCTCGTATAGGGGTAAATTCAGTAAATAAATATACGTCATCAGGGACCGCCCATTTGGGGGAGAGCTTTCTGTCTAAAAGTGAAGTTCTGTGCTCTTCTGATTGGTAGATATTGTTTGTAATAAATATTTTTTGCTATATGGATCAAAACTAGAGTTGAAAAAAAATAAAAAATAAATGCTGAATGTACTATTTTTTCCCTACAGGGTTGAAAAGTAATGGGGGTCAGTATAGGAATTCAGTGCGAATCTACATTGTTTGTAAACAAGGCCATGTGAATGCCCAAAAATGCCGCATGACCCTATGTTTTTATTGTTGCAAAAGATAGGGCTACCTTTGTACTTTCATGAATGATATATGAAAGTTTTTAATTTCTAAAGGTAAATCAGGTATAAATTTATTTCTACACATAGATTAGCATTAAAGTCAATGGGAGATTTTTTACTGAATTTACCCCTATAAGCGAATCAAAATCTGGCATTTTGACATGAAGTATAATAATAATATTTTATCATTATAGTATCAATTACAATAATGTTCTTGTTCTGGGAACGATTTCCACTGCATCATTTTAAACCAGAAAAAAGGCTGTTTTTGTTCTACGGTAAATAGTTGTTTGATTGGCATTCATACAACATCTCCTTGTTTTGAACTATCCAAGTAATTATTAAACAAATACAAATTCAAATCGAATGGACGAAAAATTTCGTGTATTGAATACACAAATGTGAATTGAATAAATCTGTCAAACGTCAATGTGAAGGTTGGGAAATTAATCATCTGGTCGCGTGACGCTTTGAAATTAAAAAAATGGTATTTTGTGAATTTTGTTGATTTTTACATAAAACTGTTGTAAAATTTTGCTTCTACAGAGAAAACGAAGTCGGTGACCATATAGTCCATCAGCTGGTAGGGTAAAATTTCAGTTCTGTGTTACACCCCAGGGTACCGCATTTTTTTTTTTGTGTATAAATCTAAAGAGTAATGTCTGACGAATATTTTCAGAGTGTCCAAAAGGGGTTAAAAGGGGACTTATTTAAGACTATATCAAAAATTTTGTTTTACACATATATACAGAAATATTATAAAATAACCAAGTGTTTGGTACTAACTTTTTATTAAGTTGAACAAATCATATCTTATTAAAACGGATGCTTATTTTTATTAAATTTTTAAATCGTACAGGACCAAGAATAAAAGAAGGGGTCACCGTTAGCAATATCAACTATCTGATTATCCTTATTGCTACTAGCATTCGAACATTTACAGCGATCTGTACAGGATAAACCTTGTCGAACACATGAACATCTTTTATTGGCACACTCAGTTTTACATGAACAGCTTATCAGAATTAATAAAGCATCTAACACTGGCGGTTGGTCTTGCAAATTGAAACTGATCAAGTCGTTCTTAACATCCAACCATGGTTGTTTGGCGACGGAACAGTGTTATGTTCAAGAGCAGATTTCCAAATCTTTGCCTGAAAGTTGGCTTGTTTCATGTACTTTAACATTGCATCTTTTGTTGGGGGCAGTAGATGACAATGAATGTTTCTTGCATTGCAAAAAAAAATCTGATTTTTAAACCATCGAAGTTATAAAATTCGTAGCCATATATAGCACAAAAACTCTCGAGTGTTTTTGACAACTTTTCGCCTACCTCTTCAAAGGTTTCACCAAGACTAGATAGACCTTCTGAAAACTCCATAGAACGTGTCAAAATGCCGAGTGCTTTCCTTTTTCCTTTACCAGACAAAGCACTTACTGAATCACAACCAGTAAAGGCGAGAAATCCTGGCACAATGGAATCTTAACCTTTGTCAGCTGCGTGTTTTGCATGAAGAAACATATTTGTGTCGGCTTCTTTCTGTTTGCTTAGAAGCTCAGTGCATTCTACACTATTTCATTTTCAACATATATGTTGTGGCACATACTTCAGTGTGATACAAATAAATCAATACCTTCATGTGTAGGATTGTTTACTCCATTCTGACACAAAGAGTTCAACAAGAGCAATTTTGTTTCTACCAACTGACAAAACTGTCTTCCATTGCCGCGGACACGATTGTGATGGTCTAGAAATAATTCTCATGATTTGCCCTCCCAAGCACCTGGATTGAATGACTGCCATGCCATCAAAAATCCACATGCTTTCCTCAGGAATGGCTTGCATTTGTTCAACGACCTTTTCTAAAGAACCACCCATGACAGATTTATTTGTCTTTACAGGTGTACCATCAACGTTTGCAAGAGACCATTGAAGAGGTCCTAATTCATACTGGAGTACCTTTCGCTTATTCAACTGTCTATTATGGGCTATAACAAATAGGCGACCAAAAATATTTCTATCTGCTTTCAATGTGTTGTTGTTCTTATCACCCATTAACTGCTTACCTTTTATTTCCTTTGTTGAAAATGTAAGCACTGATTTTCTTTTGATTGGTTTGAAGATATCGGTTGACTTCAGTAATGAAATATTCTGATGCCAACCTTCCCTATGCATACGCGTTGAGAAGGTCGCACATTAATTCCGAAGAAACAACAGTAACCGAGGACAAGCCAGATAACTGCTCAGATGTTTCAAATGGATTTGTCCAGCTTTGCAGTGTCTAAACCAATTTTAAAACGTCAGTTTCGTCTCGATTTTTCGAGTTTTCCTAAGTTCATTTTGTGCGGATGTTTTAGGGTTAACCATTCCTGATCCCAATTACCTTCCTTTATGTAAACAACAATACAAGTTCTACCATTTTTATGTAAGGATTCAAGAATTTGGCAGAAGTTGCACATGAAGCAAATACACTGACATGTACACCGTGTCAACAAATGCACAGATAGAGATCAATAAACGGAATGCAAACAAAGCAACAAAATTAGTTGACTGTATGTACAAAAATTATAAAACAAGAGTAAATTCATTGAATAGTGAAGCAATATATACAAGTAAGAAGGAAAGAAAAATAATAAAAAACACTTAGTCTATCAAATGAGGAACAATGTATACATTACGAAAAGCAAATAAATAGTAACCAGGTGGTATGTCAAATCGACATAATGTTGTGCTTACGAAATTAAAAAAAGTCGTAACTAATTATTTGACCTTCGTTCAAAGCGATGTTTTTCGATTGAATAACGTTACAATCTTAACTCAATAACCACATAGCTAAAACACAAAATTAACTCATCATAGATACAGAAGTAAGTTTTGTATTTACACCAGAAGCGTTTCGTCTACAAAAGACCCGCTCGAATCCAAAAAAGTAACAAGAACTATCTTTAAAAAAGATATCCGACGTATTTAAATTTGAGTATAAGTTTAAAACTATCATTTGGATAACCTTCAGAAGCACAAAGATACCATTTAAATAACGTCTTCTCTGTTTGTGTTCAGTATTATCGGTCCTCGTATCTTTCTGTTTACATTCACCAAAACCCCGCGGAAATCTCACATGCGTAGGTGCGTTCTAAAAGTCATGTACGTTCGTACAACAAAGTTTACATTAAAAATTATATAATTGTCCCGAATAAACAGCTGTCACGGATGCAAAGAGCTATTGGAGAAACAATTATTTTAATAAATATATAAATCTTTGTAAGATCTAGTTCAAATATTTATAGTTTTTCACCTGCTTTCCATCACGATATAATTAACGAGACGTTTTTTCAAACACAACCAAATCACCCACCATGACAGCATTTTGTCCAATCACAGAAAGGATTTTCGAGCATGCGTATTCTGTTGCCATAGTTAAGCGTCCTTAAGTTCAAAGGGCACAAACCGAAGCTATACCGACTACGTCGGAAAAAAGGCACAATCAGTACGAAGTTGAAGAGCACACCTTTATTGAGTTCGATAGAGTCCACTCTTTTCAGAACGCAAAAAAAAAATAACCTTATTTTATCATTTTTCATAAATATGTCGTTACACATTCACTTTATAAAATAATTTGTCTCACAAAAACAACATAAATCGACAATTTAATGTTTGTTTTCAATTGAAAATTGATAAGCTTAAAGTGAATATGTGTGCACTCAGGTATGAATATGTTGTAGACTAGATCGAAGACAGTAATGTGATGATTTCCGGTATTTCACGAGTATTTGCACGTACATATGTTTTATTGAATAATTCATATCCAAGACGATAAATAAATACTGCAAATAGTTTAAAAATTGCATACCAATCAATTCTAAAGTTTAATTCATAAATACGGGTTATTGTATTACGAATGTCTTTATGAAATGAGAAAATATGCCTCAACTTTAACCAAAAAATCGGATTGTTTGTAATGTAAAAAAAAATTGTAAACAAAAAAATCTTCAGTGTTACATTAAATATGATAGTTTCATATCTGTTTTGGTTGTTTATACCTATACTTTAATTATTTTTAATCGCTTTATATTAAAATTGTTCAATAAAAATTACTTATTAAATGAGGGGACAACAGAAAGGGATGTTTTAAAACCTCTTTTGGACACGTTTTTTTAGTATAACACCTTGTATTTTATCTATAAGATAATGAAGTTGATTTCTATCCAAAAATATCGCGGTACCTTGGGATGTAACACAAACTCCTTAACTAGAGCGCTTTTGAAAACTAGCTGATGGACTGATATCATTTGAATATATGTATGAAACTGCACAATGAGGATATTCCTATATATTTTATCTATTTTTGATGTGAATGTTAAATACGAGTATATCTTTGACGGCCTTCGGCTGTTGTCTGCTCTATGGTCGGGTTGTTGTCTCTTTGACACATTCCCCATTTCCATTCTCAATTTTATATCTTATTTTGTTCTAGTATATGCATTTTTTCATTATCTATTCTTGTGAAAAATTCAAAACATTATATGACATTTACCTGTCCATTACTTTGATTACATGCGACATGAGTTTTGATGTCACTTTGAACGTTTTCAGATCTTATTTGTTAATCGGATAGAGTTTAAATATTGATTTTATAAATGTTTGTTTTATGATTAATTCGGCTAGTGCCTAAAGCAGTACCGACATATAATCGCCGTTCTGACTCGAGTGTAAATCCTTTGAGAAATCAAAGCTCTAAAATAAGCAGTCATTGAAACTGGATAAAGAACAGCAGAACATGAATCAAACGATATTTTGTTTGCTTAGTTAACGAACGATGAGGAAATAATAGATTTTGATCGGTTAACTTTTTTTTATTCAACGAAGGAGTAGTTTGCCATGACTATTTTTTTTTTTTTTTTTGTATTTGAGTAAAGGAAATACTTTAATTTACCAAACTGCTACAGAAGCAATATAAATCTATGATGTTTAAGAAAACTTGTCAAGCTGATAATTGGAGATTCATCTCCAAAACTCCTCTTTATCAAAACTTTATTTATGTTTGTAAATAAAGGCAACAGTAGTATACCGCTGTTCAAACTCATAAATCCATGGACAAAAAACAAAATCGGGGTAACAAACTAAAACTGAGGGAAACACATAAATATAAGAGGAGAACAACGACACAACACTACAATGTAACTAACACACACAGAAACGGACCAAGCATCAGACAAAATCCCACGAGAATAACAAATATAACATCAAAACCAAATACATGAATTTGGGATAGACAAGTACCGTGACACGTCTTATCGCAATGTCAATTTACACTCAAAAATAAGAGAAAACAAACGACGCAACGTTAAATTGTAACACACAGAGAAACGAACTATAATATAACAATGGCCATATTCTTGACTTGGTACAGGACATTTTTAAAGGAAAAAATGGTGGGTTGAACCTGGTTTTGTGGCATGCCAAACCTCGCACTTTAATGGCAATGTTAAATATAACATAGAAATGACAACATAATATTACAGGACTATAATACAAATAAATAGGAAAACGTATTAGACAAAGAAACACATGATTAATGAATAACAAAAAGCATCAGGTTTAAAATTTAATACGCCAAAAACGCGCCTCGTCCACACAAGACTCACCAGTGACGTCCAGATATAAAAGATCGAAAGCGAAAAAAAGTACAAAGTTGTACAGCACTGAAGATCAAAAGTTGAAAAAGGTTGTGTCAAATACGGCTAAATCTTTTATTTTTGCCTAGTATTGTGCCTTATCGTATGTAGACATGGAAGACGTTTCTGTTGTAGTTTTACCAAGAGTTCAATGTTAACTTTATATTGTGTGTTACATGTAAGAAAACCTCGTCACCATTATCGAAATTCTTTCTTTTTCAGTTACTTGAATAGATGAACAATATTTTAATTGTGACAAAAAATATGTATTTCTTGGGTTTTGTCACCCTGGTTTTACTTTAAATATTGGTTAAATTTTAATATCGCTGTACTATATAATTATTATTCTAAACCTGTAAAGTTTCACCAAAGGGTTCCAATTTTGAAGCTAAAAGAAAAATTGAAAATTTCCGACATACCATTCCATATCATTATGTTATAGCATATAGAATATATGTGTTCCTGAATACCATAAAATTGAGAAAGGAAATGGTGAATATGTCAAAGCGACAACCACCCGACCATAGAGCAAACAACAGCCGAAGGCAACCAATGGGTCTTCAATGTAGCGAGAATTCCCGCACCCGTAGGTGTCCTTCAGCTGGCCCCTAAAATATGCATAATAGTACAGTGATAATGGACGTCATACTAAACTCCGAATTATACACAAGAAACTAAAATTTAAAATCATACAAGACTAACAAAGGCCAGAGGCTCCTGACTTGGGACAGGCGCAAAATTGCGGCGGGGTTAAACATGTTTATGAGATCTCAACCCTCCCCCTATACCTCTAGCCAATGTAGAAAAGTAAAAGAATAACAATACGCACATTAAAATTCAGTTCAAGAGAAGTCTGAGTCTGATGTCAAAAGATGTAACAAAAGAAAATAAATAAAATGACAATAATACATAAATAACAACAGACTACTAGCAGTTAACTGACATGCCAGCTGCAGACCTCAATTAAACTGATTGAAAGATTATGTCTTCATCATATGAATATCAGGTACAATCCCTCCCGTTAGGGGTTTAGTATCATACTATCATAAAATATATGAGAAGAACATAACCCGTGTCATGCCAACAACTGTTTTTTTAGAAATAAATGTGTTTAGTTCCGATGCAAAGACCCTATCAGTGAATCAATGTTAAAGCCAAAATATGCAATCTTTAATGACCTGACAACAGTATCGTAACTATATCCCCTTTTAATAAGTCTATTTAAAGGTTTTGTTAGTTTCTGAGGAGAATACTGACATTTTTGTGCTTTATAAAGAATATTTCCATAAAATTTTGGATGTGAAATACCTGAACGTATAAGATGTCTGCATGTTGAGTTATATTTACGAATTATTTCCTTATACCGGTGATAAAATTTAGTAAATGTTTTGACCAGTTTGTGATATCGAAAACCCTGGTGTAATAATTTTTCAGTAATACATAAATTTCTCTCGCTAAAATCTAATACATTGTTACATACACGAGCGAATCGTACAAGTTGAGATATATAAACACCATAAGATGGTGACAAGGGAACGTCACCATCTAAAAATGGATAATTAACAATAGGAAATGAAAAATCATCTCTTTTATCATAAATTTTTGTATTAAGCTTCCCGTTTATGATATAGATATCAAGATCGAGGAAAGGGCAGTGGTCATGTTTATCATTAGCTTTATTTAAAGTAAGTTCTACAGGATAAATTTCTTTAGTATACATACTGAAGTCGTCATTATTTAGAGCCAATATATCATCCAAATATCTAAAAGTATTGTTAAATTTTTGTATCAAATGTTGTTTTGATGGGTCTTTGCTAATTTTTGTCATAAATTGTAACTCATAACAATACAAAAACAGGTCCGCAATAAGTGGTGCACAGTTAGTCCCCATTGGAATTCCAATAACTTGACGATATACGGAATCTCCAAAGCGAACAAAAATGTTATCAAGTAAAAATTCAAGTGCATAAATCGTATCAAAGCATGTCCAATTGACATAGTTCTTTTGTTTATTGCTACTAAAAAATGATCTAAAAGAGTTTGAACATATGTACTCGCATTCCGACTTTTTAAATGCCCAGTTAATTAGGGATGTGAATTTTTTCTTAATAAGAATATGAGGCAAAGTGGTATATAGGGTAGAAAAATCAAAACTTTGAACAGATTCAAAATCACCAATATATGCATGCAATTTATCAAGTACTTCCAATGAGTTTTTGACACTCCAAAAGTAATTAATTCCACTATTTTCAAAGGCCTTATTTGAACAATTTATTATCAGGTTTTTTATTGTACCAAGTGTACTAGTAAGTAAAACAGACAATTTAGTAGTTGAACAATGGCTGGAAGATGAAATAAATCTATATTTGTAAGGTTTTTTGTGCAGCTTCGGAAGCCAGTACATAGTTGGGACTTTCATTGTGTTTGGTTCTGCTTGTAAAGAAGTAGCTAAAAGTTTATGTTTGTTACAGATGTCGTTTTCTGAAAATGAAGTCAGTTGGAATGTTGGTGAATTCGTGATTTCCTTTTGCAGAACCTCTATATAAAATTTACGTCAAACAATAATGATATTATTCGCAGCTTTATCAGCCGGGACAAAAACAAATTCCTTGGCTAGTTCTGTTAGTTTATTTTTGATACGCGAAATAGGGTTTTTATAGTTTTTGTTGAGGGTAAAATGTTGTATTCGAATATCAACTATCTTCATTACTGAATTAAAAATAGAGTCCAAAGATTTTTTGTCAGCTTTTTCCCGTTTTACCCATTTCAAACAGTAGGCGCGGAGTGAGTCGTTGATGATATTACGACACTCATTCCAGTTAATAGTTGACGGGGGACGATATTTAGGTCCTTTACTGAGGAATGATTTTAACTCGCGGTCGCGAACGATGTTAAGGTCTCCTGTTATAACATGGGAAATTGGTCCATAGGTGTATTCTGAATTACTGCAATTACACGACATAGGTGTATTTTCAGTGATATTTACATCTTTACACAATTGGCTATAATTAAACACATATTTTCGGGTAGATTTCTTGTAAATATAACAAATGAGAGGGAGTTCAGTATTATCAAAATATCCAGGAATTTGGTCTTTAACAGAATGGTCGTTAAAAATACCGGCAATATTTACAAAATCAAAACCTTTATTGACATACTTTATTTTAATAAAATGTTTTTTATGATCTTCAGGGCGATCAATTTTTGGAAACAGTTTAGAATAACAATATGCCATTATAATTTGGACAATTTCATACTTAGGACTGTAATATGAAATTGTGTTGCAATCCTCTAAAATTTTATTTAATTTATTTATAGGTAAAGAACAAAGCTTGGTTAACAGATAATGTCTGCCGTTGTTTTTTGAAATGGAAATTAGGTCCGAAATATTTGTATGGTTGGTCCGAAATTTTCTTTGATTGCGATTTTTTCTGCGTCCATGAGAACGATTTTTACGAACAGTTTTAGAAACTATATCCAAAATGTTAACAGAATCGGTTCTTGATATATTGCCAATTCCCATGATATTATCATTAAGACCGAGAGGGTAGACTGTCTGTAATTTTTTAATCCAATTTAATTCATTTATTTTTCGTGATCGTACAAACTTGGAATGAGATTCACCAGGCTGCTTATTTACTACTTCTAAAGGTTGAACTGTTAAATATTTAATAGGATGACTGTGCTTCTTAAGATGTTGATAAATGATATTTTTGAATTTATTGGGTCTTTTAAAACGATACAGGTGTTCTTGCGTGCGTTTAGATAAATATCGCCCAGTTTCACCTACGTACTGAATACCGCATCCCGGTTTGTTTCATGTGAGTAAATAAATAATACTGTTTGTTTTTCAAGTAATATCAGTTTCAAAATTTAGAGAAAATGTGCGACCATTAAATGTGGACCTTACTGTATTGTTGGTGGAAAGACGGGGACATGTAAGTCATTTTTTGGCATGACACTTATCGATAGAAGGGTAACCACGATTTTTATTGTTAAAAACGTTAGCTATTGTAGTATTTTTAGATAAGCGATTCTGAAGATTGAGACGTGTAGATACCCTTTGAACGAGTTTAGTATTTACTATTTTTCCATTTCTAAGCTTCATATTTATTTTTTGGTATGTAGATTTATTAAAAGGAGCAAAGACTGGCGTCCAGAATATGAACCATCACACAGTAGATTAAATTGTGTAAAAATGATAAAACTGTTCGGTTCAAGACGTCAAATGCTTATTGTCATAAGTTACCCGACAAATTTAACAAAAGATAGGGTATATCAAGGTAGCGACTGACGTCTGACTAAATAGATGAATGGGGCTGAATATTAAAATACTACTTTTTGATAGATATTACTAAAGTCATGAACACAGAGAAGTTCTCGCTCGGACACACACTCCATAATCTAGTATAATATAAGAGCATAAACCTTAAGCACGGGGAGGCACTCTACTGTCTCCACACGGCACTAAAGACAAACTCTGTAAAAAATAAAATTGAGAAAGGAAATGGTGAATATGTCAAAGCGACAACCACCCGACCATAGAGCAAACAACAGCCGAAGGCAACCAATGGGTCTTCAATGTAGCGAGAATTCCCGCACCCGTAGGTGTCCTTCAGCTGGCCCCTAAAATATGCATAATAGTACAGTGATAATGGACGTCATACTAAACTCCGAATTATACACAAGAAACTAAAATTTAAAATCATACAAGACTAACAAAGGCCAGAGGCTCCTGACTTGGGACAGGCGCAAAATTGCGGCGGGGTTAAACATGTTTATGAGATCTCAACCCTCCCCCTATACCTCTAGCCAATGTAGAAAAGTAAAAGAATAACAATACGCACATTAAAATTCAGTTCAAGAGAAGTCTGAGTCTGATGTCAAAAGATGTAACAAAAGAAAATAAATAAAATGACAATAATACATAAATAACAACAGACTACTAGCAGTTAACTGACATGCCAGCTGCAGACCTCAATTAAACTGATTGAAAGATTATGTCTTCATCATATGAATATCAGGTACAATCCCTCCCGTTAGGGGTTTAGTATCATACTATCATAAAATATATGAGAAGAACATAACCCGTGTCATGCCAACAACTGTTTTTTTAGAAATAAATGTGTTTAGTTCCGATGCAAAGACCCTATCAGTGAATCAATGTTAAAGCCAAAATATGCAATCTTTAATGACCTGACAACAGTATCGTAACTATATCCCCTTTTAATAAGTCTATTTAAAGGTTTTGTTAGTTTCTGAGGAGAATACTGACATTTTTGTGCTTTATAAAGAATATTTCCATAAAATTTTGGATGTGAAATACCTGAACGTATAAGATGTCTGCATGTTGAGTTATATTTACGAATTATTTCCTTATACCGGTGATAAAATTTAGTAAATGTTTTGACCAGTTTGTGATATCGAAAACCCTGGTGTAATAATTTTTCAGTAATACATAAATTTCTCTCGCTAAAATCTAATACATTGTTACATACACGAGCGAATCGTACAAGTTGAGATATATAAACACCATAAGATGGTGACAAGGGAACGTCACCATCTAAAAATGGATAATTAACAATAGGAAATGAAAAATCATCTCTTTTATCATAAATTTTTGTATTATGATTCCCGTTTATGATATAGATATCAAGATCGAGGAAAGGGCAGTGGTCATGTTTATCATTAGCTTTATTTAAAGTAAGTTCTACAGGATAAATTTCTTTAGTATACATACTGAAGTCGTCATTATTTAGAGCCAATATATCATCCAAATATCTAAAAGTATTGTTAAATTTTTGTATCAAATGTTGTTTTGATGGGTCTTTGCTAATTTTAGTCATAAATTGTAACTCATAACAATACAAAAACAGGTCCGCAATAAGTGGTGCACAGTTAGTCCCCATTGGAATTCCAATAACTTGACGATATACGGAATCTCCAAAGCGAACAAAAATGTTATCAAGTAAAAATTCAAGTGCATAAATCGTATCAAAGCATGTCCAATTGACATAGTTCTTTTGTTTATTGCTACTAAAAAATGATCTAAAAGAGTTTGAACATATGTACTCGCATTCCGACTTTTTAAATGCCCAGTTAATTAGGGATGTGAATTTTTTCTTAATAAGAATATGAGGCAAAGTGGTATATAGGGTAGAAAAATCAAAACTTTGAACAGATTCAAAATCACCAATATATGCATGCAATTTATCAAGTACTTCCAATGAGTTTTTGACACTCCAAAAGTAATTAATTCCACTATTTTCAAAGGCCTTATTTGAACAATTTATTATCAGGTTTTTTATTGTACCAAGTGTACTAGTAAGTAAAACAGACAATTTAGTAGTTGAACAATGGCTGGAAGATGAAATAAATCTATATTTGTAAGGTTTTTTGTGCAGCTTCGGAAGCCAGTACATAGTTGGGACTTTCATTGTGTTTGGTTCTGCTTGTAAAGAAGTAGCTAAAAGTTTATGTTTGTTACAGATGTCGTTTTCTGAAAATGAAGTCAGTTGGAATGTTGGTGAATTCGTGATTTCCTTTTGCAGAACCTCTATATAAAATTTACGTCAAACAATAATGATATTATTCGCAGCTTTATCAGCCGGGACAAAAACAAATTCCTTGGCTAGTTCTGTTAGTTTATTTTTGATACGCGAAATAGGGTTTTTATAGTTTTTGTTGAGGGTAAAATGTTGTATTCGAATATCAACTATCTTCATTACTGAATTAAAAATAGAGTCCAAAGATTTTTTGTCAGCTTTTTCCCGTTTTACCCATTTCAAACAGTAGGCGCGGAGTGAGTCGTTGATGATATTACGACACTCATTCCAGTTAATAGTTGACGGGGGACGATATTTAGGTCCTTTACTGAGGAATGATTTTAACTCGCGGTCGCGAACGATGTTAAGGTCTCCTGTTATAACATGGGAAATTGGTCCATAGGTGTATTCTGAATTACTGCAATTACACGACATAGGTGTATTTTCAGTGATATTTACATCTTTACACAATTGGCTATAATTAAACACATATTTTCGGGTAGATTTCTTGTAAATATAACAAATGAGAGGGAGTTCAGTATTATCAAAATATCCAGGAATTTGGTCTTTAACAGAATGGTCGTTAAAAATACCGGCAATATTTACAAAATCAAAACCTTTATTGACATACTTTATTTTAATAAAATGTTTTTTATGATCTTCAGGGCGATCAATTTTTGGAAACAGTTTAGAATAACAATATGCCATTATAATTTGGACAATTTCATACTTAGGACTGTAATATGAAATTGTGTTGCAATCCTCTAAAATTTTATTTAATTTATTTATAGGTAAAGAACAAAGCTTGGTTAACAGATAATGTCTGCCGTTGTTTTTTGAAATGGAAATTAGGTCCGAAATATTTGTATGGTTGGTCCGAAATTTTCTTTGATTGCGATTTTTTCTGCGTCCATGAGAACGATTTTTACGAACAGTTTTAGAAACTATATCCAAAATGTTAACAGAATCGGTTCTTGATATATTGCCAATTCCCATGATATTATCATTAAGACCGAGAGGGTAGACTGTCTGTAATTTTTTAATCCAATTTAATTCATTTATTTTTCGTGATCGTACAAACTTGGAATGAGATTCACCAGGCTGCTTATTTACTACTTCTAAAGGTTGAACTGTTAAATATTTAATAGGATGACTGTGCTTCTTAAGATGTTGATAAATGATATTTTTGAATTTATTGGGTCTTTTAAAACGATACAGGTGTTCTTGCGTGCGTTTAGATAAATATCGCCCAGTTTCACCTACGTACTGAATACCGCATCCCGGTTTGTTTCATGTGAGTAAATAAATAATACTGTTTGTTTTTCAAGTAATATCAGTTTCAAAATTTAGAGAAAATGTGCGACCATTAAATGTGGACCTTACTGTATTGTTGGTGGAAAGACGGGGACATGTAAGTCATTTTTTGGCATGACACTTATCGATAGAAGGGTAACCACGATTTTTATTGTTAAAAACGTTAGCTATTGTAGTATTTTTAGATAAGCGATTCTGAAGATTGAGACGTGTAGATACCCTTTGAACGAGTTTAGTATTTACTATTTTTCCATTTCTAAGCTTCATATTTATTTTTTGGTATGTAGATTTATTAAAAGGAGCAAAGACTGGCGTCCAGAATATGAACCATCACACAGTAGATTAAATTGTGTAAAAATGATAAAACTGTTCGGTTCAAGACGTCAAATGCTTATTGTCATAAGTTACCCGACAAATTTAACAAAAGATAGGGTATATCAAGGTAGCGACTGACGTCTGACTAAATAGATGAATGGGGCTGAATATTAAAATACTACTTTTTGATAGATATTACTAAAGTCATGAACACAGAGAAGTTCTCGCTCGGACACACACTCCATAATCTAGTATAATATAAGAGCATAAACCTTAAGCACGGGGAGGCACTCTACTGTCTCCACACGGCACTAAAGACAAACTCTGTAAAAAATAAAATTGAGAAAGGAAATGGTGAATATGTCAAAGCGACAACCACCCGACCATAGAGCAAACAACAGCCGAAGGCAACCAATGGGTCTTCAATGTAGCGAGAATTCCCGCACCCGTAGGTGTCCTTCAGCTGGCCCCTAAAATATGCATAATAGTACAGTGATAATGGACGTCATACTAAACTCCGAATTATACACAAGAAACTAAAATTTAAAATCATACAAGACTAACAAAGGCCAGAGGCTCCTGACTTGGGACAGGCGCAAAATTGCGGCGGGGTTAAACATGTTTATGAGATCTCAACCCTCCCCCTATACCTCTAGCCAATGTAGAAAAGTAAAAGAATAACAATACGCACATTAAAATTCAGTTCAAGAGAAGTCTGAGTCTGATGTCAAAAGATGTAACAAAAGAAAATAAATAAAATGACAATAATACATAAATAACAACAGACTACTAGCAGTTAACTGACATGCCAGCTGCAGACCTCAATTAAACTGATTGAAAGATTATGTCTTCATCATATGAATATCAGGTACAATCCCTCCCGTTAGGGGTTTAGTATCATACTATCATAAAATATATGAGAAGAACATAACCCGTGTCATGCCAACAACTGTTTTTTTAGAAATAAATGTGTTTAGTTCCGATGCAAAGACCCTATCAGTGAATCAATGTTAAAGCCAAAATATGCAATCTTTAATGACCTGACAACAGTATCGTAACTATATCCCCTTTTAATAAGTCTATTTAAAGGTTTTGTTAGTTTCTGAGGAGAATACTGACATTTTTGTGCTTTATAAAGAATATTTCCATAAAATTTTGGATGTGAAATACCTGAACGTATAAGATGTCTGCATGTTGAGTTATATTTACGAATTATTTCCTTATACCGGTGATAAAATTTAGTAAATGTTTTGACCAGTTTGTGATATCGAAAACCCTGGTGTAATAATTTTTCAGTAATACATAAATTTCTCTCGCTAAAATCTAATACATTGTTACATACACGAGCGAATCGTACAAGTTGAGATATATAAACACCATAAGATGGTGACAAGGGAACGTCACCATCTAAAAATGGATAATTAACAATAGGAAATGAAAAATCATCTCTTTTATCATAAATTTTTGTATTATGCTTCCCGTTTATGATATAGATATCAAGATCGAGGAAAGGGCAGTGGTCATGTTTATCATTAGCTTTATTTAAAGTAAGTTCTACAGGATAAATTTCTTTAGTATACATACTGAAGTCGTCATTATTTAGAGCCAATATATCATCCAAATATCTAAAAGTATTGTTAAATTTTTGTATCAAATGTTGTTTTGATGGGTCTTTGCTAATTTTAGTCATAAATTGTAACTCATAACAATACAAAAACAGGTCCGCAATAAGTGGTGCACAGTTAGTCCCCATTGGAATTCCAATAACTTGACGATATACGGAATCTCCAAAGCGAACAAAAATGTTATCAAGTAAAAATTCAAGTGCATAAATCGTATCAAAGCATGTCCAATTGACATAGTTCTTTTGTTTATTGCTACTAAAAAATGATCTAAAAGAGTTTGAACATATGTACTCGCATTCCGACTTTTTAAATGCCCAGTTAATTAGGGATGTGAATTTTTTCTTAATAAGAATATGAGGCAAAGTGGTATATAGGGTAGAAAAATCAAAACTTTGAACAGATTCAAAATCACCAATATATGCATGCAATTTATCAAGTACTTCCAATGAGTTTTTGACACTCCAAAAGTAATTAATTCCACTATTTTCAAAGGCCTTATTTGAACAATTTATTATCAGGTTTTTTATTGTACCAAGTGTACTAGTAAGTAAAACAGACAATTTAGTAGTTGAACAATGGCTGGAAGATGAAATAAATCTATATTTGTAAGGTTTTTTGTGCAGCTTCGGAAGCCAGTACATAGTTGGGACTTTCATTGTGTTTGGTTCTGCTTGTAAAGAAGTAGCTAAAAGTTTATGTTTGTTACAGATGTCGTTTTCTGAAAATGAAGTCAGTTGGAATGTTGGTGAATTCGTGATTTCCTTTTGCAGAACCTCTATATAAAATTTACGTCAAACAATAATGGTTTATTCGCAGCTTTATCAGCCGGGACAAAAACAAATTCCTTGGCTAGTTCTGTTAGTTTATTTTTGATACGCGAAATAGGGTTTTTATAGTTTTTGTTGAGGGTAAAATGTTCTTTAAAATGTGTATTCGAATATCAACTATCTTCATTACTGAATTAAAAAAAGAGTCCAAAGATTTTTTGTCAGCTTTTTCCCGTTTTACCCATTTCAAACAGTAGGCGCGGAGTGAGTCGTTGATGATATTACGACACTCATTCCAGTTAATAGTTGACGGGGGACGATATTTAGGTCCTTTACTGAGGAATGATTTTAACTCGCGGTCGCGAACGATGTTAAGGTCTCCTGTTATAACATGGGAAATTGGTCCATAGGTGTATTCTGAATTACTGCAATTACACGACATAGGTGTATTTTCAGTGATATTTACATCTTTACACAATTGGCTATAATTAAACACATATTTTCGGGTAGATTTCTTGTAAATATAACAAATGAGAGGGAGTTCAGTATTATCAAAATATGACTAGGTTCCACTTGTCGTACGCACAGTCAAATCTTCATTTCGAGTTATCTAACACGTTTTACTTGCCGTTAGCAGCGCGACATGTGTCCCTTGTGGAGCAAAAACTGCTTAAGCTTCGAATCACCTCAGTTCACGTCCGGTTGTTGGTCGAATCACCTCAGTTCACGTCCGGTTGTTGGTCGAATCACCTCAGTTCACGTCCGGTTATTGGTCGATTTCGTGTTGCTTAATCATTTTCTGAAAAGGTTTTTTTTTAACTTGTTTGTTTTTTCGGAATTGTTGGTTTATTCGTTTTGGCCGTTATTTGGGGTTTTTTTTATCTGCTTCTCTTTGGTTTATATTTTTATTCAGAACCCTTCTAGGCATCCTCTCTTTTATTTATAATCAGTAAGAATCGTCTCAAACAGGGCAATTTAACCCTTAAAATTGCAATATTAGAGTTGTGTATTTACTTTGTCTGCAGTAATAACAATCATTGATAACCTGTAAATATATTTCATCGTTTTGAGGTTTGACTAGCCATAAAACCAGGTTCAACCCTTCATGTTTCTTAAAATGTCCTGTAACAAGTCACGAATATAGCAGTTGTTATCTAATAGTTCGTTTCTATGTATGTTGCATTGTCGTTTGTTTTTGTTGCACTCCGGTGTTTTGCTGTTTCGTTGTTTTCCTCTTATAGTTGATGCGTTTCCTTCGGTTTCAGTTTGTATCGCGGATTTGTTTTTCTCTCAACCGATTTATGTCTTTTGAACAGCGGTATACTACTGTTGTCTTTATTTGAAATGAAAATGCAGTATATTGTTCCAGTCTATTCATCACACAGGTAAACAAAGTTTTTTTTTATTTAAGGGGTTTAGAATTTTCATTGAAAATATATTGTAGGTAAATGCACACTCAAAGTGTTGAATTTCAATATTGACTAAAAGATACATTTTCGAAATTTTCACACAGAAAAGAAGCAAGAAACCAATAAGTAAATAATAACATCATGCCTAAAAGAAAAAAGAAAAAGCAAACCCACAAAAACAACACAGCCCAAACATCAAATCACAGAAAGCAACAAAAAAATGAGAGAAGGATATCGAAGAACTAACTTTCCCTCAAACTGTCAACCATTTCATGCTCATCAGTGGAACGCGTCTTGTGGTTCATGTTAAGAAAAAAACTGGTGGTTATCAAAAATAAACGAGGGATGAAAGAAGGAATTGTGGCGACACCAAGTAGGACACATACTTTGTACATGTAATCTGTAACTCGCAGTTTCGTTAACGGTAAACTTAAATATAAGACGAAGATCTTCAAATGACCTATTGTAAGAATCCAGAGATTTTTTTAACAGAATGATTAGGTCCTTCCATACCAAGATATATGTATCAATTTTGACCATTTTATCTTCTTGAGTTCCAAAAAAATACTTCTCATACAATTGTGTGCTTACAATTAGGAAAAATGAAGAATGAATAAAATGTTCGAGTATATATGGCTCATTACCTTCCTTACAAAACAATTATCATAATTTCCGGATATTTATGGGGAAACATTGTTCGATAATCTGAATTCAAGGATACGAAGTGGGAAGGGGGTGGAGGCGGATTAAGATGAGGGCAGGGGGAATATACTGTAAAAAATTTGACTGTTATTTTGATAAGCATGTACTAGAAGATTATTCCAGAAACGTGGAACACAGTATCAAACAGGGACTTTATATTATTACCATTTGGTCGGTTTCGTGGCTGTTGACTTTGACTCCAAAGAATAATATCCGTAACCCTAAATCTGCATCCGCGTTATTTAAATGATACAATATACAGGACACAATGGAATTTTTAATCTTCAGGTAAAGTTGACCATAGACGATTTTAGGTGTTCTTGTTAGCCCAGTTTGGAGAAAGTAACAACCAATAAGTTATTTTTAAGTTGATACTTATATGTATTTATCTTCCTGAAACTTTTCTTGAGTAAACCTGTTATTATGCCAGACACCCTGTGTCAGGTGTCCTGGTATATTTAGTTTATATTTGACTCAGGAGGTCTAAATGTTCAACCCCGCTAAGGTGTTCTTGTTTTATGGTTATTTTTTGTATCATTGTCTTCGATTTTGATTATGTGCTTTGTCTATAGACTACCTACATACTACCTGGTGTTTTCTTTTGTTGACATTGTTTTATATTATATAGTGATTAAGATTATAGCACAAGGTTAACTGCTGTCCCCCAATTTATTGACATTTTTACCTATCATGTCTGTTTGTTTTGCTCACACATTGTTGTCAATATAATGGAATTTCATACGAATGTCATATAAGTGAGAGGTTCCGCTAGCTTTAAAACCTGGCTTGTTTCACTATTTTCTGCATAAAGGAATACTTTATCCCAGTCAAAAATATGACAGTGGTTTTCCATTCGTTTGAAGTGTTTGAGCTTTTGATTTGTAGTTTGATGAGGGAATTTCCATTTTGAATTTTCCTTGGAGTTCTTTTTTTGTTTGTTGTTATCTTCTTTTTAAGTGGTATCGACCCATGTTAAATTACCCTTAAATGTTTAAAGTTAAGGTGCCAATTATGTTGCATATGACATATGTTGTATATTCTGGATTGAAAATATTTTTGTACATGAGACATTAAAGTAAATAAAAGGACGTACAATCTTTCCCTTTTTTATCCATGCACTCTAGTGTATATTCCGTACCAGCATGTCATCAAGCCAAAACTGTGTAATCATCTACACTAGTTCTGCTTTGAGAATGAATATAAAGTGGTAAATGGATGAACATGTTTGCCTCTACATCAAACAGGCTTAACTAAACGTAGTTGATATTCATGGACTGCTTCATTCGGAGTTCATGCAGTCTGAGATATAAGCATATCGTTTATACAATGTCATTTTTTTAAATGTGTGGCAATTTTCCAATACAACATAGCTAATGATACTGCAAAGAATTAGTTTGTATAATTGCACATGAGACAACACTCCATATGAGACCAAATGACGTAATATAACTAGTATATGGGTATAAAATATATGTAATCTGATATTCTTTGCATAGCACAAATACAATGTAAAAATACAATTAACAAAAAAAGCTATACGTCAATTAGTCATGTACCACCAAATTTATACATAGATGGAGATGATATGTAAAATGCTTATATTAATTACTACACACATTTCAACTTGATGAAACATAAATAAATATAGACAATATTTAGAATCATTTTCATAGTATTTGATTTAGGCATTTAGTACCTCTGACGATCCCATAGTTTAAATTCTACAATACGTACGATATGACAAGTGGGCGTTAAAGACGAACGTTCCCCGAATCCGACCCATTCATTGATAACCTGGGCGCACCAAGAAATTGTCTGTTATGAAAATGATTCTACTGCATCCATGTTTGTAAAATTACAACTGTAAATATTCATCTTTATAAAAGTTATCTATGTTGTCCATTTATATATTCTGCATCAATGATTTTTGTTCTTAATCAAAATAACCGAGTGCAAATGTTCGAGATTATCTGAAATAAACATATGTATTAAAAATCTGGAATGCATTTCAAACTGGACTATATGGCTGAACTGAAGATGTACGTAACATATTTCCAGGTTAATGAGATTTATAATTATAGCCTTTTGATTATACAGTTACATCATCCATGGGTTCTGATGAAGTAAAAACAATTCCTTCGTCTCTTTGAATTGGACGAAAACATGCTTGTTCACGACGTTGGTTATATGAATCATTACTGTCATAAGTATTCCTTGGTGACATTTGAGTATTATAGCCTTGATTATGTCTCGACTCAGGGTTGCCATAACCTGGAGAGATTCGTGAATCATCAGTCGGTCTGCCATTTGTCTGTTTATAGGCAGGGGGTTGACTGGGTTCAACAGAAGGCCTTTCCCCATGTCTATAATTTGGGGACCGTCTTTGGTCGTTGTTTGATGGATGTTGATAATTTGGAGAATGTGTGGCATCATTAAAAGATCTATCCGGAAAGTTTTGGTCCTGGCGATATCCTGGAGAAAGTCTTGTATCATCTATCACCTGTCTTGTGTTATGTGGTTGGTTATTTCTTCCATAATCATGTGCAGACCTATCTTGGGCTGATGGCAGATATCGTGGAGAAAGGTGAACTTCGTTCTCTGAGTATTGATGTTGACGTTTTGGTGTTTGTGAATTGTATTTGTCACTTGGACGGGATGGTTCAAATCTAGGAGACGGTAATTGACCAGTTTTATAACTTGGATTATTATATCCAGGTGTTAAGGACATGCTTTGACCATCATAACCACCTCGTTCTGCAGGCTGATTAGTCCTTGTAACATTTTGCGTTTTATATGTATCTGGTTCATATTTCGAAGATGGCAATGGACTTTCCTGGTCGTCGGTTTGATCATTAGTTTGGCGCCCACGACGACCTGTCTGTCTTTGTTTACGAGGCTGTGGTACAGGATTCTGAGAAACTGCGTTGCTATTACTATTATTATATTCATCGTATCTGTGCCCAGGATTAGCGTAGCGATTATCGTCACGGACTTGTAAGTCAGCAGGACGATGTTCCTTATAAAATGCATCACTATTATAGTCACCATGTGATCTTTTATCAGGAGAGGTATTAGTTTTTCTTTGGTCAGGATGTGCGTATTGAGAATTATTAACGGAATATTTAGTAGTCTGACCAGACACGACGGCGTTGTCACCTGCAGATAAATTATAGTATTCTGAATTCTGTCTGTCAAAACCAGTTTTTCCAACATCGTCAAAGGCTAAATTAACTTGTCCAACACTAACGTCAGTATCCTTTGGTGAAAATGCTACAGTGTCTTTCGTTTCTTCTGAATTCTTACCTCGTCTGCCAGACATACGTCTTATACTTCTTCTAACAAATTCTCGAGCAATAGCTGCAGAAAAATAAAATAAAAATTTATATCATCTCTAGCTAGCTATACAAAAACAATCCACAATTTTCTACATACGAAAACGCCTGTACCAAGTCAGGAATTTGACAATTGTTATCCATTCGTTTGATATGTTTGGGCTTTTGATTTGGCCATTTGATGAAAGGGGCACTAGCTACGAGATATATAAAAAATATAATATATTATTATTTTTGCTCAATCATTAATGAAATGCAAATAGCGAAATAATAATTAGCTTTTATCAGCCAGTACGGTTCAATTTTGTCAAAATAAGCTAAAAAAAACCCAATGATTATGAATTATTCACTTGCAAGTGAATAATTTGACCTCATTTAATCCGTATTCATGTAAACTTTAATTTAACCCTTTACCTTGAGATGGATAACACTTGAAGTGTATGTGTAAAGTTATTAAGAGGAAATGAATGTCAACATTGAACGTGAAACAAAGGTAAATCATTTGATTGACTGATTCGATCCACAAACATTCCTGGTTCGATCCACAAACAATCATTCTTATACATTGTTATAAATCAAATATGAGAATTTGATTAAAATCGGTGAACATGAATTTGACAGCTAGTGCCCCTTTAAATACTTTCCGTTTTGAATTTTCCTCGGTGTACAGTATTTGTGTTACTTTACTCTTTTTTTTCTCTATGTTGATGTTGCCTCTATTGCTTTTAGTTTTAGTTCCTATTTCGTTTCTACTTCGAATTATGCGGTCCTTAAATCGCATAATTGGGCCGATTATTTGAAGTTTTGACTACAGGTGACCAGCATCGCACGAACAGTTAACTTATGATGTTGCTATTTAACTGACGAAATAATATGTTATTCGATTTGGTTTTCTATTTGATGAAAATGATTGTATATACCGGTACAATGTATTTGGTAAGTAAAAATAGCAGTATTAAAACTACTAAAAACGTATACATGCCCTTTAAATATGTAACATTGTTTAACCTTTTACATATATTTTTAAGCAAGTATATGATATTTTTCAAGACTTACTATATTGCTTTACAGTTGCTTCATGTCCATAAGCTCCTGGACTGTTGAACAGGTAAATGATGTATGCTATCACACATCCAATTATTACAACCAGTGGGATACAAAGACCGATGGCAACTTTAGCACCTATATTTAAACCTGTTTCTTTGGGTACAGGTCTAGTAACTACAAAATTATAAACATCATTATTATTCAATCAAATAACGTTTATTTACCGACCAGTGAACATCAAAATATCACATGGAATTTTCTGAGAAGGGTAGAACGAGACCTGTTCACTTTAATGCTCATAAATACAATTACAAAGGTACTATTATGTTCTCTCTTCACTTGTTTCATTGGTATTAAAAATAAAAGAACAGTATCCATCTCAGACACACATAAAATCAGTTAATTCCTATTTACGTTTTTTTCTCTATCTTTCAAAAAAGTTTTTTTTCTCAAAATAAAGTGCTAGTTCGTTTGAATACTTAAATTGATTGACATAGAAATGATGCTTTTATCTCAAATTATACTTTGCCTTTTACTGAAATTAACTATCATGATTGTAATAAGGATGTGAACCAAGTGACCATGTATTAAACTGTTCATCACATTGTTCTAAGGAACTGCAAATAATAGATTTCTTATTATCAGGTTACGTGTCAACATGGTATGCCATGTAACACAGTTTCAGATTCATCAGTTATCAACTTTATGTTTACCAAATACTTATATTTACTTAATTTAATGACCATGTATCAACATTCAATTTTAAATACTAAAAGTAGGGGTACCACAGTTCTATTTGGTTTAAAAAAATATATAGAATGTATTTACCTTGACAACGTTGACCAGTGTAGTCTGGCGTACACTGACAGGTGTAAGACATGTCTCCCTCTTTACAGACTCCATAATTCAAGCATGGAGACGAAGCACATTGTAGGGTAGCTGTAAAATAATGATTTACATCTTTAGAATTATAACATTGTCATTGCATTATTCTTAATGCGGTGGTTTTGATAATAAGATTCGGTAGTATGATGATTAAAGTCTTATTAAGATTAACTTAGCTGTATTTGGTAAAACCTTTCGGATATTTGTGTCGTCAATGCTCTTCAACTTTGTACTTTATTTTGCTTTTTCAACGTTTTATTATTTGAGCGTCACAGATGAGTCTTTTGTAGACGAAACGCGCGTCTAGTATACAAACTTTAAATCCTGATATCTTTGATGAGTTTATTTAAATCATAATGTATAAGACATGAACATATTTTTTCATTTAACGCATTGCAAGCCATTATAAAATAAAATGTGTAATACACAATACTGTCTGAATATTCATTAACATAGTTGCATTGTAAGCGTATATTTGTTCTGCCTAACAGAAGTTCAACTAAAAATTTTGTAATAAACAAATGTCATAATATCTGTTCCTGTTTGGACAAATATTCTATACCATTTATTCCGTAAGGAACATATACTGTAATATTTATTCAAGTGGAATTCCAGAATATTTTTTTCCTTTTGGAACTTATATCATCAAGCAACTTTTATTTCGTGACAACATTACTGGTAGTTTCGATCTTTTTATGTTTAAAACCACTGATCTCTTCTTTTATAAATCTCCCATATATATTGAATAAACACTTACTATTTTCACATTTGGCTCCTATGTAATTCTGTGGACATTTACATGCAACAATAGTTTCAGAATCTAAATGTATAGCTTCATCATTGATTAATTCACCATTGATGAAGACTCGACCATCGGTACCTATGTGACTGCTATTTATTTCATGACATTTCCCTTGGTATGTACATGGACACTGGTCTGTAGACAAAATTAATAATTAAAATGCATGTTTTTTTATTTGTTCCACAAAGGTACATCTTACTGATATAGTTGATAGTTTGAATATTTTGATATGCGCGTCACTGATGAGTCTTATGTAGGCGAAACACGCGTCTGGCGTACTAAATTATAATCCTGGTACCTTTGATAACTATTGAACTTATATCAAGTCAATTTAAAATAAAGAGATGGTGTATGAATGCCAATGAGACAATTATCCATCAAAGTTCAAATCAAGTGGATGTCAGAAATTAAAGGCAACCACACCATCAACAATGAGAAAATTCCATACCGTATAATCGGCTATAAAAGACCCTTACATGAAAAGTATGAAATCAATTCTTTATGATATTATTGAGTTTACTTTCTAAGATGGTTCTTTGTTTTAGATTTAACACTGCTGTGACATGAAGATGTATATATTCTTAAACTGGGAAAACATCTTTTGGGGTATTTTATCAGTTTATAATGGTTTTTAAATTAATTGTTCTATTCGTCTATTGATAATGATATTTGCAAAATTAATTCAATGTGTAGGTTCTGAAAAGCAGGTTGGTCGAAATGAATGCAAAATATCAATCCTGTCACTGAAACAAGTAAATTGGATAGACTCATCAATGCTCTCGTGTGAAAGACCACCTACGGTACCCTAAGAGAGCTTCTGATTAGTTCCTTTTATACTGTCCATTTTTAACTGAGAATGTATTACGGCTATAGGATAAATATGAAACTTACATTGGCACGAGTGTCCATAGATTTCATCACCGCACTGGCAGTGATATCCATTTATATGTGCGGTACAAGTACCTCCAAACTGGCAAGAGTTTACTACACAGTCATCTTAAAATGAAAACAATTTCATTTCTTTTTTTTATTTTGACAATGAACAGAAATGCTTTATTCGGATTTTAACCCGGCATTGGCTGGTTATCCATAAGATTTGATATAGACATTTATTATCAGATAGTCTCTATATAAAAGATTCATTAGTATCTTTCAAGGCTGTGTCCGTATCTGCATGTTGTTTTAAGCATATGTCTCTTAATGCCTACATGCCGAACAATTGCACAATCATCTCTAACCATATTACATATGAACAAGAATCAAAATGAGCAGAGCAATTGTTTTACAAGACGATTAAACCAAAGTGACTGCTATACATAACTTGTGACGAATTAACATTCACTATTCCTTTATTGTTTTACAAATGATTGGGGAAAAACAAAACAAAAATTTGTTTCAAATTAATCCATGCTGGTCGTGTTCATAGCTTAAAGATTATTATCAAACAATATGTTTATGAACATACCTACGAATACAACAAATGAGTCAGCTACTGCAAAATCTAGAAAATATAAGAAAAGTAATAATTAATACTGTTTGTAACAAACATAGAGATTTGATAAGAGATAACAGTAGTTTTACCGATGTCTAAAACTCTTAATGTTCATAAATGTTTCTCGTTTCTCGTTTTTTATTATATAGATTAGACCGTTGGTTTTCCCGTTTGAATGGTTTTACACTAGTAATTTCGTGGCCCTTTATAGCTTGATGTTCGGTGTGAGCCAAGGCTCTGTGTCGAAGGCCGTACATTGACCTATAATGGTTTACTCTTATAAATTGTTATTTGGATGGAGAGTTGTCTCATTGGCATTCATACCACATCTTCCTATATCTATAAAGTCAGAGGGTCACACCATATCTTGAACTTCATTAATCAGAGATTTAATATAAATCCTACTTAATGTCAAAACACATTTTTTTTTTGGATATATAACAAACTAAAGTGATAACCGAACTCCTCTTTTTCTTAAGCAATATTAGTTGTTGTTATCTTACCACGTTACACCATCTCACACATTTTCTGTTTGGACCCTTGTATTATAATCAACATGTACAATACAAGTTTAGATTAAGAATTACTGATATATACTACAAGAATAGATGTTCATAACAATGGTGTTCACAAAAACCGATGCATTAATTTATGCCAACTTTTGCAAGAAGCAATCAATTTGAATTTCGTTTTGGAGGATTGACAAGTTCCCTCTTAGCTTTTTATTTACATCTGATATCTAATTCTTGTACGGTTTTAATACCTTTTAAAATCATACTGTTGGCATTGTGTGAGTATAAGAAGTATGGTGTATTAGCAGTTTGATTTCCGCAATGTCTTATTATGTTTTTGTCTATTGTTGTGAACCATCCGTTAGCGATGTCACAGTCAATTGATTCAGCTTTAAATGCCTGAAACGTTCCTGTTCCGTACGACCTGTAGATAAAACATGCTTATTTTTAAATTAACATCATTTGCAAGAATCCTAAATATTCAAGACAATTTCATAAAAAGTTAATGAACTTATTTAACATTGCTTTATATAACTGAAACCACATTTCGTTCAAATACAATAAAAAGCAGCAGGATTGCCAGTGACACAACTATCCACCATACGCTTAAGCATCTACAGACATATTAAGGGACTTTCCGTTTTCAATTTTCCTCGGAGTTCAGTTTATTTGTGTTTTTATTTTGTACTTTAATACAGCCTTGCTTTCACAATGAACAAAATGGATTCATACCATAAGGCCATTGATCCTTCAAATAGGAAAATTCAAATGACTCATTTATGTCAATGTGTGTGAATGACATGGGATATATTTTGGGTGTGAGCTATACAACATAAAATATATATATTTCCTAGATACAAATCAACATGCAGACATCGGATACGTTCAGGTATTTTACATCCAATCTGGTATCTGATCTTGCATGTCAGTAACTGCTAGCAGTTCTTTGCTAATGTATGTATCATTGGCATTTTGCTTAAGTTTCTTTTGTTATCTTTTCTGACATCAGACTCGGAATTCTTTTGAACTGAGTTTTACTGTGCGTGTTGTTGTGTATTTGTTTATTCTACATTGGATAGAGGTTTAGGGGAAGGTCGAGATCTCACAAAAACTGTTTAACCCCGCAGCATGTTTGCGCCTGTTCCAAGTCAGGAGCCTCTGACCTTAGTTAGTCTTGCATGTTTTTTTTTTAAATTTTGGTTAATTTATATGTTTTAGAGTTTAGTGTGATGTCCATTATCACTGAACTGGTACACATTTTGTTTGGGGGCCAGCTGAAGCACGACTCCGGTGTGGGATTTTCTGCTGTGTTGACGACCCATTGGTGTTGTCTGCTCTATGGTCGGGTTGTTGTCGCTTTGACACATTCCCCATTTACTTTCTCAATTTCATTCAACTGTTTTCTGCACTTTGGACCGGTTGTTGTCTCTTTGGCATATTCCCCATTTCTATTTTCAATTTGTTATACAAAAACAAATCAATATATAATTGAAACTCCGGTAAATCTCAGCAGTTTAACTAAGGTGACATGGTGATTAATATTTCCTTATGTTAGAAGTTAAAACTTACCCTTCTAAGCTAAAATGGTAGTTACTTGAAGAGGTAAGATCAGGGTATGTTGATTGTAATATAAGCTCATTGTTAAACCAGGTTGTTTTGTTCGTTTCAGTTCCATTGAAAACAACCATTACCACCTCCTTTCCACTGCTGTATAATCCGAGTTTCACCTTCAAATAAAATAGTTAAACTTTTATTGCTGTAATGTAAATTTTACATTTTATAAATCTAATCTAAAACTAAAGAAGGTGCTATTTTCATTACAAAAAAAGGATGACACAGGTTTTCAGTCTTTAGGTTCTAATGAATCCATGTTTGAAACTAATTTCGCTATGCGTTTTTGGATTATTAAGTTAGTAGACTGTCCATATATAAAATATTACCTCTAGTGTGCCAAGTTTAAAAGATTAGGAAAAACTTCGTACATTTATTATTTATTGTTCGGCAATGGACAGTTGCTTCTTAAATGCGTCTTTTCAAAATACGTGTAGTCCAAGATCGAAATTTTTCATTTTCATATTTTTCACATACATGTATATTCCGACGCATTTTATTTCAATCAATGACTAAACACAACTGTGTCCCGCCCTCCACTGAAGTATCTGCATTACAACAAAGTCAATGTAGGACTATCTTTGAGATATTATTGTGTTTCAGAAACACAAATGATGCCCCCTGCTGCAGAATCAAAGTGATGTTTTAAAATACACAGTTGTCTTGAGCACGGGGATATGGTTCATTGATGGGGTCCAGTTATACGGAAACACTATGCACCACTTATGCAAGTATATACTCAAAAATGACAAAGTTCAAATTGCGCGTTTGAAAAACGAAATTAAAAATATGTGTTGCTAAACTTTTTTTACTCAGCATATTTATAAAACGAAATATAAAGACTATCCAAAGCAAACTTTAAATGCATGATATTTCTGCTGTTGTATATTCGCCGCAAACCTTATATATCGCATCCCTGATGTTTTTTTGCAGTTGTATAAAGTAAAATCACAAAAATACTGAACTCAGAGGAAAATCAATTCGGAAAGTCCATAATCACATGGCAAAATCAAATAACAAAACGCATCAAAAATGAATGGACAAGAACTGTCATATTCCTGACTTGGTACAGGCATTTTCAAATGTAGAAAATGGTGGATTGAACCTGGTTTTATAGCTAGCTAAACCTCTCACTTGTATGACAGTCGCATCAAATTCCATTATATTGTCACCGATGCGTGAACAAAACAAACAGACACAATAGGTAAAAATGTCAAAAATAGGGGTACAGCAGTCAACATTGTGTTATCATCTTAATCACTATAAAAACAACAAATGTAATGAAGAAGCACAAAAAGGCATACATCAAATTAACATCCTCATTTTGATTATATTATACGATTTTATTTGTCTATGTAAAATGCACCCATCAAGGAAGGAGGGTTTTGAGTACTGGTGAAAATTGCGCGTTTGAAATTCGCACAGGTAGACATGAAATAATTTTGTCGTTCAAAGTATGACGGGATGCATAAATACAGTCACGCAAAATAGATATAACAAACACTGGCTTAACAGTTAAAGTAATAATAATAAATAAAATAATAGTGCGGTTCAAAGTATTACGGGATACATAAGTACAGAGGCACGTCAAATGTATATCACAAAAACAGTGGGTTAACGGTAAAAGTAATATTAATAAATAAAATAATTTTGTCATTCAAGGTATGACAAGATACATAGGTACAGAGTCACATTATGAAATAATTTTGTCGTTCAAAGTATGATGGGATACATAAGCACAGAGTTACGTCAAAAGGATATCTAAAAAAACAGACTTAACAGTAAAAGTAATATTAATAAAGACAAATAAAAGAATAATATAACACGTAATTAAGATGATAAACAACGTCAGTACGCAAAATCTATACTTCAAGACCATCGTGTATTATTTGTGAAGTTGATACGGAATATTTATCAACAAGTTCTGGGTACCTTCCGATGAACTTTTTTAGAAAAAGGACGAGACGTTCTTTTACATACCCCTGGTTCATCAACTTTCTGCTCAGACACTGGTGACGTTTTACAAAGTCTGAGTAGGAGCTGCAAGCTCTAGAATACCGAATAAGTTGTGAAATGTATATTCCATATGCAGGTGAAGTTGGTATATTGCTACTAAGGTGGGGGAAATTGATAATTTCAAAATCAAAATTATTATTATTACAATGTATATCTCCATTTTTCAATTTAAAATCTTACATATTTAATGGATTGACTCGTCCACTGGTTGACAATGCTTGACTTGTACGTAGGTTGATACGGTGCCATATATGTATGGGTTGCTGTGTGGAAACCAGATGGATTATCATTCACAACATCCGAACTATTCCATAGCTGGTACATTGAGTTTCCACTGTCCAATTTTCCCATTGAAACTTTGAATACAACACGCCATCCTAATATTAAAATATACATTCAAATTGGTTTTGGTTTCATATAATACTGGGACAGACTAGTCTACATATCTTTAGTTTTTAAATTTTGTTTGTTTGTATTTCTTTATTTATAATTGCTCTGTGAAAATAAGAATCACACAGAATTCTTAGCTTGCTTCTTTACACCTTAACATCATGTTAACTGTTTTCCTCAAGTAATATTACAGTTTTAGAAAAAATAAAAACGTGTACTTATAGGTTCCAGATCTAACCGAGCATGCAGGCATTTAGGGACAAGAGCTGTGAGACTTAAATTCATATGATGTATAAATAAATGTTTGTAATTGTCTTAAGGACAATACACAAAAACAGTTCTTCAAATATTTTAAATATTCAATTGGTTATTCAAATAAGCATCCTTCTGGCGCATTTTTTTAATAAATTCATAGATGTATTGTTTTATTGATAATTTATTATTATTTTTTTTATTGTTTATCTATTTCACTTGGTTATATAATAGATGTACAAGAACATTGGTCTTTCCGATATAATTCTACCTCTGATGTTGATGCATCTTTAACAAAATCATAAATGTAAAGGTAATGAAGTAGGGGATTGGTACTGGACTTAAACGGGGGGATTCAAATTTTTTTCTTCTTTTTGAAGAATTAGATACTCATGATAATAAATAGTAGGCATTTCTTTATCTATTTCACATCCTAAATCCTTACCATTAACTGTTATCGCCGTCAGCAGTAGTAATATCAACCTTCGAAATAACGAGCTCAACCTGAAATTTAAATATACCCTTTTAGAGCCCCATTTACCTGTAAAAACATAAGTTGTCTCCCGTTACAAGTATTTACCTGGGGGGATTGTTAGCTACTACACCTATAAAACTGTTGAAATGAAACGAAGATAAGGCGAAAATATAGAATTCTTACTAGAATAAAATAAATCAACATCCGAATACACTATTAATTCGATCTTATTCATTGTATGTTTAAATGAAAGAACAATTGGAATACATATTTATTGGCTTCCGGTATTTCAGGTTGCAGGCTATTTGTCTCTGTAATTTTGCCAGTAAACAGCTGGTAGAATCTAAGAATAACATATACAAAAGACAAAATGAAGAAAATTGAAATTGTTTTTGTTGACAGCAAACATTTATTGAATACGTAGATGTGTCAGTCACATACACATTAGCTTTATGAATCACACTGAAACTTATCAACAATGACGATAATTACGTAACGTACCTATTATTTTGAACCATGTTGGACTGCTGTCGGACTTATAGTCTACCAATTAATGTCCTATTTATGTGTTTGTTTTTCATAGCATTTCTGTAATTTGATTATATCTCCAACCAGAATATAATTTTTAGATAAACTTTACTTCACTACTGTCTCCGCCAAATTATTTATTGTTACCTGAGATAAACAACGAGGTACCTCAGGGGAAAACATATTTGATCTCTTTTATATATCTCTTATAATTTTTATAAGATTTTTTTAGAGAACTTAATTTTTTGTTTTTTTAATTTCTATTTTACCAGAAACATAATATATACTTATATATGTATCATGTTTTACATATAATAACTTTATAGGAGATGATTCAAATACATGTACTTATATATTTTAGAAATATTTTCAAATTATTCTTGACAAAACACTAAGGTTAACACTAAACTGAGAAATAATTTACATATTATTATTATTTTTGTGTGAATTTACACATTTATGGAATTTCCTTTTTTATTTATTCAGTTCCTTTCTGATTTTTTTTTTTTTTTTATCAAAACGCTTTTCAAAGTTATATCTTCAGGTAGAAGAGCGACAGTAAAATTTACTCCTGTAATAAGTGTTAATTCGTCAGCTGATGATGATATGTCTTCAGTTTGAAGGAGGAACAAAGTTCTTTTATATTTTATGTATCAAATTTCTGCAAAAACTTATTTCAGAAATAATCCTTTTATACCATGCTCTATTCTGATTTAAACATGGATATCATTATGTTTATCGGCAATGTATATGCATCCCGAGCGTAAGCGAGTTTTAAATTGTTTGATAATTTACTTGTATTCGAGCAACACCATCACATTAATGTTTATATTTATGACAGTGTATATCATTGAGAAAAAAAAATATTTGTTCCATCCGTAGTATTAGAGAGTGCCCCCCCCCCCCCCTAGGTTAGTCAGCGCCCCCCCCCCCCCTTATGAAAAGTTCTGGATCCGCCACTGTGTAATGTTTATGAAGTTGCTATTTGTTTAGAAGTAAGTTATGCAACCCATTCTACACTTTACGATCTTGGAGATTATGCAGAAATACACGATCTCATATCAGCAGAACTTGGGTACTTTGAAAATGCTTTCAGCATCTACGAACAGTTTCAACATAATTGTTTGTAATATAACGAGACGGGGTGCCTACATATTTGACTCCGGTGTCCTGTCTTATATTTTACTTATTGAAAATATACAACCTAATATGTATAAAGGTAAAGGAAACGAGTTTGATTCAAAAAACTTCCGTCCGCTAATCATCTTGAGTTGCCAAAATCATTTGAATTTCGAAAAAATCGTACTCGACAACTGATAGTCTAATAGTATTTGCTTTATATAAAAACGAAGATGTGCCACGGTATGATTGCCAATGAGACAACTTTTCACAAGAAATCAAATGACAGAAACTGACAACTAAAGGTCATCGTACGGCCTTCGACAATGAGCAAATTCCATAACACAGATTCAGCTATAAAAGGCCCCGAAATAACAAATGTAAAACATCCAAATGAATGAAAAACAAATATGTAAACACAGCAACAAACGGCAACCACTGAATTACAGGCTCCTGACTTGGTACAGGCACAAACATACAGAATGTGGCAGGTTTAAACATGTTAACGGGATCCCACCCCTAACATTGGATAGATTTGTAACAGTAAAACATAAGAACGGACTATAAAAATCAGTTGAAAAAGGCTGAACTCATCAGATGAATACAAATAGAAATACATCTTAACACGTGATCGTGGCCGGGAACTTGTACATCCCAACAACAAAGAGACAATAAGTGATGATCTGGTAATACTATCAGTTACTGAAAGCTAGTCGTGGCCAGGAACTTGTACATCCCAACAACAAAGAGACACTAAGTAATGATCTGGTAATACTATCAGTTACTGAAAGCTAATCGTGGCCGGGAACTTGTACATCCCAACAACAAAGAGACACTAAGTAATGATCTGGTAATACTATTAGTTACTGAAAGCTAATAATAATATAATAATAATAATATTTTATTCAATAAAATATCAAGCATATTTATAATTACAATACACAATATATACGATACATAGACAATACTAACACATAATATGGTAAAATATACTGGCATTTTATGAGTGCAGTATCCTTAAGTGTATGAAACAATTTGCTGATATTTTATCAGGGATAACCCATGAAAGCTCTAAAGCTTGTTTCCAATGGGGTCCCTTCATGTAAACGGCTTATAGTGTTCGGCATACAAAAAAAGATAACACACAAATTAATATGACATAAAAATTCATATAAAAAGAAATTTATATAAAAATATGATTAATAATATAAAAAGGAGTCTGATGAAGCCGCACTATAACTTTTGGTTAAGTGCTCTTTGACACTAATTTTGAAATCTTTTATTTTCTTTATTTTTTTAACCTTAATTGGCAACATATTCCCATCTTGTATGCCATTAAAATAAAATGTGTCTTTTTGTTGACTTTTTACTGGAGGAACCCAGAAGTTATATTCACTATTTCGTGTGAAATGGTGATGTAAATGTCTCACCTTTGTAAAATTTGAATACATATAATTTGGACAATGGTGGTAATAAATATTATGTACATGGTTTAATCTCAATTGTTTAACACGATTTTCAATATTAACATAACCAATACTATTCAATACATTATGGTCAACTTTTGATCTATATCCAGTGTTTTTTATAAATCTAACACATTTGTTTTGTAATACTTGTAACTTATCTTTATATTTTTTGCTGACACCAGCATACCATGCAGAACAGGCATAGTCAAAATGACATTGAATTAAAGCTGTTACTAAAGTCTTTCTTGATTGTTCTGATAAACATTTTGCCTGTCTGTATAATCGTGGCCGGGAACTTGTACATCCCAACAACAAAGAGACACTAAGTAATGATCTGGTAATACTATCAGTTACTGAAAGCTAATCGTGGCCGGGAACTTGTACATCCCAACAACAAAGAGACACTAAGTAATGATCTGGTAATACTATCAGCTACTGAAAGCTAATCGTGGCCGGGAACTTGTACATCCTAACAACAAAGAGACACTAAGTAATGATCTGGTAATACTATCAGTTACTGAAAGCTAATCGTGGCCGGGAACTTGTACATCCCAACAACAAAGAGACACTAAGTAATGATCTGGTAATACTATCAGTTACTGAAAGCTAATCGTGGCCGGGAACCAGTACATCCCAACAACAAAGAGACACTAAGTAATGATCTGGTAATACTATCAGTTACTGAAAGCTACTTCAAAGTCTATAACAACTAATAAAAAAATCATGCCTTAAAATACTCGTTTTTGAAATATAGAAATAAGAAACTGTTCTACGCATTCGTCGACTTTGAAAAGACGCTAGACACCATTTGAAGAGAGGCAATATTGTATAAGTCTTGAATTACATATGATCATCATAAATTAGACTATTTTTCATTTAATATTGTGGTGAGGGAAGGTGATAATTGTCGCCTATTCTGTTTGAAGAAACATTTGCGTTTTCAAAGTTTTAAAATATATTAGAAGATAAAGATATATATATATGCGCTTTGTAAGTTCAGAACTACAAATCAAAGACTTCCTATAGAAACAGGACGGTGAAATGGTGGAATGGTATAGAAATGGAAAATAGAATATGTTTGAAATGTAATAATAATTGTATTGGTGATGATTATTCTGGAATGTAAAACTTTATGATGGCATATTGATATTTTCTCACCTTCAACTAACGATAAAAGTTCTGTATGTTCTATGATGTACTGTAAGGCTTAATTTTTTCTATACGATAATTGTAAGTCGGTGTTGCATGCCAGCCGTATGCTTTTGTGGAATATATGACCCCCTCTATTCTTATTTTCCAATACATTGGCTGAACTGTACTATTATTGTAAATAGCGTACACACATTTGATATGTAAAAAACAGATGAAATAGAACAAACACAAAAAATATACATATCAAAAGGTAGTCTATTCCCAAAGAGTCTATGTTGCCAGCCTATATTTTGCAGTCTTAAAATAGTTCAGACTCTGCAACAGAAGATGTTGGCACTACTAAAGCCTTACACGACGTTCCTCAAAATAAGGCGATTTCGACGATTTCAAAGAAGTCAATTTACTGTTGTGAATTTGGTAACCGATTTCGGTTTGTCTGAAAATGCAGTTTTACAAATAAAACTCAAGTGGTCGTATAGATACATTTTTGTAATGAATATTCATGTACAGTAGTTGTCAGTCTTTCCAGGCTATTATTGATAATTTTCCTTTCGGCAGCAGTTCGTATGAATGAAGCATACATTAATTTCCAAAACACAGATTTATTTTTAATATAAATTTAGATTTTGAATTTATATTTACCTTTTTTTTTATATTGATACAAGTAAACTCCTTTTGTGGCGGCATTTCTTTCTGTTTCCGTTTCCTTTCGATATTTAATCATTTCCCGATGCTTTCTTTGTCGCAAAATATGTTTATAGTTTAACATTTGGGATTCATGTTTTTCTCATTTCCGTATTTTTGTGGTATTTTGCATATCCTTTGTATGTTGTAATTGCCAGCATTTTCTCTATTTTATTTAATTAACAAAAAAATTACACATGTTGCTTTTACAATTTCAAACTTGCAGATAGACAATGTTCCTTAAATAAAAACAAATATGCTATAAAAAAAAATAAAAAACAACCTGAGATCCCGATATTTTTTTATATCAATCTCATTTGGTCAACATTTGAATTTAAACTTAAACTATTCCTTTCTCATACATTGGTTGTAATGTAACTTATACATGTATTTTTATTTTCATTCGAATTAAACTGGAAACAAATTATAATTACGATTTAAAATTAAAAACCAGAGAATGACACCAATTACGTTTTGCGAACGGCTATACTTTTTGAAACGATTTAAAACCTTGTTGCCTAACGAAAAAATGTTAAACACTAGACACTATATGCATGGTTTCCAGCAAAAAAATATCATGAACCAAGATAAAAGTAAAATAAACTTTCAAAATATAACAGATAGTTTTCCTCTCAGCTTTTTCACTTTCACAGTAAAAATGTGCAAACCCGAAATATGCTTACCTTGCATAAAATTATGCTTGCAGATCGTTTTCAAAAATTACATTTTCCGGATGAAGGTTTATTTTGCCCCATAACACCAATTTTTCTTTTCATGGAAGACCTCAATACCTCAGAAAAGGCCATTTTCCAAAATTTAAGCAGATTCTTAATTTTTTCTTTCAGTTTGATACCCAAATGATACTAATGCAAATGTAAGGTTAAAATCCGAGTCAGCTTTTTCCCGCCATTTTTTAAAAACTGAAATATGTTAAAAAGGAGCTCCATGACCTTAATTTGTTCCTAAACTGCTCTTTCGACATACAGTATCAATTTTAATTTTTTGATTTTTTTTAAAATTTCACCTTAGTACATCCTGAAAGTGCCATAAACTGGATAGTTTAATTAGAAATTAAACCTTCTAAATTTCAGAAAAAAAATACAAAATTTGTTAACAAAAAAAAAAAAGACATCAAATCACATTTTCTAATTAATTGTCTCGTGTCATACTTGTACGTGTTAATTTATTTGAGTTTATCGTTGTTGTACATGTATGCATTGATTCTCATAAACACATCTTCTGTCTTGTCCACTACATGTACCTGACGTAACTTACATGTAAACCTGTCAGTCTTATGTAAGTGGTGGACTAACAATTGACAAAAACACCATCAGTCATGTCAGTAAGCTATAGGTTTATACCTATATAAAAAGTCTACTGTCGCTGTGAACATCATATCATTTGGTGCTATCAACAAAAGGTAAGACTTCAGTCTATATAGTTAACTTTACAAGCATTAAGAATTTACCATTGTTTTTTTCAGCATATTTTATTAAGGTTTGAAAAGTTTATTTCTTATTTACTTTTATTAGTTAGGGAATTCGTGTTTACATTTCTGTTTTTGTCACTTAATTTATAATAGAATAAAACAAATTGCGATAAAAGCACAGGCACTCGTCTCAGAAAAAAAATTCGTATATACCTTTATGAAGGTATATTTATATAGGATTTTTTTTCTAAGACGAGTGCCTGTGGATAAAAGTATACAATCTGAATGTATTGTTGCCTGTCAAACAAAAATGTAATGATTATTATTATATTGTGTCAAAATCGTTAACAATTCTAGTTTAAAATCAAAATAAAATATTCACCACACACGAAGTGTTGTCGTAACACATCCAATAAATAGGATTTTTTTTTTAAATATGAACTTAAGGTATATTTTTTAGCACTTTTTTTTACTTTATGCCAGTTTAATTTTTTCATGGATACCTTAAATTTCTAGTTGCTGAATATTTATCAAATTCAATTTTCCAAAATATGTAAGTGAACTAATTTAGATTCCTTGGACTAGACTAAGAACCTTACAGCCACACCTATTTTTGTGTTCAGTTACTTAAAACCACTTTTTCGTTAATAATGCATAAATATTACATTACCATTTGAATAAAATGTTAGTTACCAGACTCCCCACCCCTCCGCAAGAAGTAAAAGTTTGTAAAAATTTCTGTACATTATGTACCCAAACTTATTAATCATCATGTAATGTGTCAATAAACTCTGCAACGACTGTTTTTTTGTTGTTTTATTTTTGTCGTAAGAAATCGGCAATACATTTGATAAACCTATCGCAGAACTTGATTTCAAAGGGGGGGGGGCTGAGATAACATAAACAATCAGCTTGAAAACATTCATTAGATTGGTCTAGTTCTCAGATTCTAGCTAATTTATCGATCCAACTATAATAAAATATTTAATCTGCTACATAGATTACAAACAAATCTTTTTTTTTTTAAATCTTTTGACGGTTTAAATATTTTTTTATTTGTAAACTGCATAAAAATGCCTTGGTATTTAATGAAGTAAATATGAAATAGTTACAAAATACAATACTAATGAAACTTTTTCTTTTCAGACAAAAATGAACAAGCTGGCTATTGTATTGTGTGTTGTTTTGGTCTGCTCATGCACCATTCAAGCCCAGTTCTTGAATGGTTTGACATCTGGTCAGGCTTTTGGCTTAGGATTGGGACTTCCATTCTTCTTAGGAGGAATCGGTAGAGGTTTGAATGGAGGCGGAGGTGTTGGATACCCAATTCCCCCACCACCAAGGCCATTCCTTCTCCCACCACCAATGTACCACCCAATCACTGGTGAGTTTTAACTGATATAGCGATAATGGGACACTGAAATTATGAGTGTAATTATTTTTTTTTAATATATTTTTTTTTAATTTGGTCCTTTTTGTAACATTTAAATTGAAGACAATTGCAACGTTTTATTTCGAAAAATAAAGAATTTTTCAATATTCATTAATTCGTTTCGATTCATTCATTTTATAAGAGGTTGAAGTTCATCTTTATTGCAATTATTATTAGTCAGTTAAATTATGAAATATATGTTAAATTAATGTAATAAATGTGTTTCATAGATTAATAGCATTTGAATTTACGCGAAAATATTAAAAGTTAACCATGACCAAAAGATACAAAAAAGGGGGATGAAGAGACGATTTTGTTTCTCAATCAGTTCACAGTAAAAACAAAAAGATATGCAACATAAACCGGATTTAAATTTGAAAGTTAGCTTAAAGTACTATAGAACTGCTTGTAGTTATGACACCAGTTTTATGGTTATGAAAATGAAAAGAAAACAGTCAGTCAAATAATTATTTTTTTAACTAAGAATACAAAAGTGAAGATGAATAGCTAATAATTTGTTTATTTTTATTCCTTTCTAGTCCACCGTAGAAGATATGTCAAATATTGAAGAAACAGTGAAAACAAGAAGAATGAAGATAATGTTAGAATTTGTTACAGCAGCCACATGTAACGAAACAGCACAAACAACAAATACAATCAATAAATGTCATGTTTTTTATTTCTTGTTTGTTAGTCTTATGAATTATTGTTTTTAGTCCTAATTACACCAAGAAGGGCAAATTCTGTTATGCTGGGAAGGAATATCAAGTATCATTAAAAAAAAAAAAAAATTGTAAGCTACTATAATATGGTGGAATTCTGATTTTTTGATATTTTGACTATCAATTTTCAACTTCTTGTCCAGAGTCCCACGCATCTGTCTTATTATAGGGGTAAATTCATCGACTCTAATGCAAATCTAGGTCTTGAATTTAATCTATACCTGGTTTATCTTTATGTAGCCCATCTTTTGAAAATTAAAAACACAGGGTCATGTGGCATTTTGTGGCATTCACATGTACTTGTTGACAAACAGTAGATTTTCATTTAAATCTTATCGTGACACTCATATTGTTCAACCCTGTAGTAAAAACATTCAGTGCAAGCAGTATTGATTTATTTCTTTTTTTAAAATCTAGTTTTATCCATCTTTCATAAAATATTTGTTACAAACATTATCTACCAACCAGAATAAACAGGACTTGAGTGCTATGGTCAAATGGACAGTCTCTGATGACTGATATTTATTTACTGAATTTCCCACATACCTATTCAAAATGCCAAAATTGTCACAGGTTTGAAGATTTGTCCAGGCTCAAGACAAAAAATGATTAAAAAGAAGATATTGTATTATACCACCCTATAATCTCTTGATATTTGGTGGATTGTTTCCATGACAGAGAAGATAAAAAAAACTCTCTCACAAAATTATTATGATGTGATAATGTGATTCCTTGTGTTCTACCGTCGTTCCAGTATTAACGATTTTACAAGGTCTTGCTCGCTCTTGTATGTAACATTCAATTTATGTTTCTGTCTTTACTTTCATTCATATTGATAATCTGATTAATCACAAATTTACACAAAGAATACAACATTCAGTTCAGTTTATCAACAATAAGGTTAGATTATCAACATGTAAAGTTAAAAAAAATACAGTTCTGAGAACACATGAAGACAATGATGAAGAAAATGAAGAGGCTGCATTCATTCCCAGGACCGTTATAATTTTCTGGATAAAAGAATGCATTAACTTATATATCAAGATCCAGACATGTCTTAAAACTTTTACAATTGCACATTCTAGTCAGTACTCAGAGTAAATTGTGTAAAGTGTGGAATGAACACGGCCACGATCTCAGAAAGGTTAAATGGACCTCAAGATTAAGAGCATCTCTATTAAGGCCCCTTAAAAAGTTTTTCTTGTATTGGGTTATTTTCTTAAATTATAGGCTTTAAGACAATTTTCACTTGAACATAATAGGTCCAAACAAAAACGTTCAGCTTACTCATCACAAAGAACAATTATAAACAGGTAATCAGAGTCTTCAATATCGATAACTCTAGTGCAGACATTGACATGTAAAATAAAATATCCATAAAATACTCAAATTCCAACGTTTGATCTTGATATTGGAATTTGTCATGGTGATTTTCATACAAAATATTGTATATTCTTGCAAGAAGGGTGACTTTTCCTTTCCTTTTTAGTGGTTATCCGTTGTCTCATTCTTGTGAAGTGTGTGCAAATAAGTAGTTTAATTGTTCACATAGAATGAAATTCAAAACAGTGTGGCTGTGGCCATTGATTGAAACATTAAATTCATCCATTGACTGGGACAATTTACGTGAACGTTTGTCTGTAACGACCTCTGTTCACGACGTACCTACGATGGACATTTAAACTGTGGGGCCACCAAAGGTTTCTAAACGCCTTTAACTATAAAATAATTCGAAAAATTAATCAGGAATAAACTTTATGTTTTGATTTATATAATTGATATAAATAAAAAAACATCGTGTTATTTCTGATTAATTTTTCGAATTACTTTATTAAGGTGTTGAGAACCTTTGGTGACCCCATAGTTTAAGTGTAATTAAAAAGTACATAGTGAGCAGTGGTCGTTACATACAAACGTTCACCTAAATTGTCCCAGTCAATGGATGAATTTAATGTGTCAATCAATGGCCACAGCCACACTGTTTTGAATTTCATTCTATTATGCAGACCTATGCAGTAACGTCTCAGATTATATGTACATTGTGTATTTATCAATAAATGACATGTGGGCTGTGGATATCATAGAATGATCCACTTTCAATGAACGTTGTGTTTTCATTACTTTATTACATGTGGACTGTCGATATCATAGGTTGGTCCAATTTAAATAAACATGACGTTTTTCATTAAAAAAGGTAAAATCACAAAAATACTAAACTCCAAGGAAAATCAAAACGGAAAGTCCCTAATCAAATGGCAAAATCAAAACTCAAACACATCAAAGGAATGGATAACAACTGTCATATTCCTGGCTTGATACAGAAATTTTCGTATGTAGAAAATGGTGGATTGAACCTGGTTTTATAGCTAGCTAAGCATCTCACTTTTATGACAGTCGCATCAAATTCCATTATATTGATAACTATTACTAAATTACTTGTAGATATTAAAGTTGATTCGATTTCAATGAACATGGTGTTTTCACTGCTATTTTACTTATGGGCTGTGGATAGCATAGGTTGGTCCGATTTCAACGAACATGGTGTTTTCGTTACTATAGGACTAGTTGGCTGTGGATACTCTTAATCCAAACGTTTGATATTGATACTGGAATTTCTTATGGTAATTTTCATACATAATATTTTAATAATTACATTAGATGTATGGTTCATTATAATACGTTATTCTGATTAGCTAACTGCATATCACGTGTTATTCCTTAAGCAATTGCATCACACAATAAAACTTAAAAACAATAACACGAGGTCCCACAATAAAGTGCACAGGTATTTGAAATAAAAAATTGGTAAAATTCTTGTTTTCATGATCCTAGCTAAAAAATGTAATTATAAGTATTGAATGCTTCTTTTTGTAACTTTATAGGGTTGTAAAAGCGTTGACCGTGCGCATGTTTTAAGAATGAAGCGCTTCCGCGCTTCATGCAAACTGTACTTCGGTCAACGCTTTTACACCCCAATAAAGTTACAAAAAGAAGCATTCAATTCTTAAATTATAATTTTTTCCTTTTCTTTTATTTGTTTTTCTTTCCTTTGTAGTGGTAATCCGTTGTCTCATTCTTGTGAAGTATGTATTAAAAAGTTGTTAAGTTGTGCACATATTTTGCAGTAACGTTTCAGATTTAAATGAACATTGTGTAATAACAAACTTACTTGTAGGCTGTGGATCTCATAGATTCAGATTTCAATGAGCATGATGTATTCTTTATTAAAGGAGTTGTTGGCTGTGAATAGCATAGGTTGGTATTTCACAGATGTAACGATTAGTTGAGGGTGTGGCTCTCTATATTTTGAACTTTATGCTATTTTGCTAACAGCTCTTTATTGCGGTATACAAGTGATTTATAAAACACACCGGTTGGAGCTGTCTTTTGAGGCTTTCGTTTTAGTTTAAAGTGATTATCGATAGACTTATACTTTATTTAGCATAAAAGTCTGGAGCTTTCTTTTGAGGCTTTCTTTTTAGCGTAGAATGATTGTTGATAGGGTTGTTAATATACTGATTTTGTTCAGACAATTTCCCTAGTGATTTGATCGAGTAGAACCAGTTTGCTAGTTTGCAAATAAAGACTAACTAAATAAAATAAATTCCTTTTTTTTTTGGTGTATTTCACATTCTAGTTCTGTTCATATTTAATCTGGATGAACCTGTTGTGATTTTAATGTATGTAATATTCTTTCCAAAGTACAGACGTCGATATTACAGTGTAAAACGAAATGATTGCATATCAACAGGTTTGATACTTTCAGCTAGTGTTAGTTAATAGTGTGCACAAAGCAACACTTATTTAAATCTATGTAATTTTAACAATGGCTTCTCTCTAACATTATAGACTAAAGTATAATTCACGACAAAACAATATTTATTGTTAATCTTGTTTTACTGATATTTTTTCTGTTTTTCTCGCTATTATAGTTTTTGCCATAAACAGAAAAATGGGCGGACATCATAATTGATGGTCAGTAACTCCTATAGGAAGTGAATGCACAATTTTATCTTTGTCGACATATTTGTTGATTGTGTCTTGTTGGTAATTGTTACTGTTTACAGTTTCTATCCGTCTTATAGTTTTGCCAAAGATGCAAAATCAAAAACCCGTTATTATCGTCATTTAAGGACAACAACTCCTAAAAGGAATTTTAAAAATGACAATTTTGGCGATGCTGAAGATCTTATCTGGCTGTTCACTTTTTGCAATTAAACGTTTCTGTGTATCAATTTTATTTGCAGGACAATATGCATAAATTCAAAAAAGTTTGACATGATTGGTGTTGATTTAATGATAGAATTTTGAGCTGTTTACAGTTTCTTCTATCTATTAAAGTCTTTCAAGATAATAAGCAAATGTGAAAAAAGTTATTTAACTTCTATAAGCAGTTGTCTGACAGTTTTGATGTAAATAAACTGTAGGTTGATCTCAACGTTCTGCCCACATTTTCAGCTGTCAAAATTTCTCGATCTATTTGGTGTTCAAGACAATTGACAAAACTTTTTACCTCAATGTCGGCCGTGTTGGTTGGCAGGCAACACATTTGTAGCAATTGCGGAGACAAAAGTGTGACGGAAGAATGAACTATCTTTTGGACTCCACCATCACTGTAAATCGTCTGCTTTACAAAGCAAGGGGATATAACTAGATGTAGTATATTTGTAGGTAGTCTCCTATTGATCATTATTACACAGGTTGAAAATGCATGCTTTTATAGTTTAAGATCTGTCTTTGTGATCATATCAAAAAGTAAAATCGCAAAAATCCAAACACTGAAGAAAATTCAAAAAGGAAAGTCCATAATCAAATGGCAATATCGAAAGCTCAAATACATCGAACGAATTTATACCAACTGTCAATTTCCTGACTTGGTACAGAAATTTTTGAACATAGAAAATGTTGGATTTAACCTGGTTGTATAGCTAGCTAAACCTCTCAACATGCTGATCCATAGATCCTTAAGAAATGATGAAACACATATCTATTCAAATCATGTATGATTACCCTTTCCATTATTCATTCAATTAAAACAAATCTGAAAATAGACATAACAAACACATATATATAGATTGTAGGATTACTATTACCGGCATGTGAATAGACATAAGTAAATAGAATTAGAATCAAGAAAGGAAAGTTGCTCAAATTCTGGCAATCAGAATTCCTTAAACTGTGGATTTCTCTATTTTCTCGTGGACACCAATTTTCGTGTATTGAAGAAAAATTGTATTTTCGTGGATATTTGATTTCGTGATTTTGTGTAAGTCTGCAAACAATCTCATAAAGATATGTATTTGGTTGGACATTAAAATTCCTAGTTCACCTGTACCCATGAAAATGAGTACCTCTCAACGAACCCATTATAGACAGAATGGGAAAACAATTTAAAAGGGAACTTGTTTTCACCGACCTTATACAGTATACATTTGTACTGGAAGACATTCTTTCAATTTTGCATTTAAAGTACCGCAACTCTGGAAGAACAGATTGAAAACAAATATATATATATTTAAAGGCAAACTTTGCTTCATTGAACCAAATATGTTTTTAAATTTCAAAAAAATCACTTCTGAATACTTATAATTTTATAACTCATTATGAAACAAAATCAGAATTGTCAATTTAAAATGCCATAACTATGGAACATCATCAGAAATAGCAAGAGATGTGCTTGAAAAGAGGGACGAAAGATACCAAAGGGACAGTCAAACTCATAAATCTAAAACAAACTGACAACGCCATGGCTAAAAATGAAAAAGACAAACAAACAACAGCACACATGACACAACATAGAAAACTAAAGAATAAACAACATAAATGTATACATTTCACATAGTATGTCATGAAATAGAGAAATAAAGGGCAGTTTCTCTTTGGTATATACAACATATATTACTCCGACAATGTACGTATCAGATTTACTAGCATCAAAGCTCATATGCCAAAGAAGCTAAATTTAGTAAGGTTCATGATTTTTAAATGATTTTCATCGGATTCTTACAAAATGATTTTACAATGGTCATCTATTCAACAATAAATTGTCTGCGATTAGATTGACATTCAATGGAATAAAACGAATCAATTAATTCAATCAAACAAAAAAATACAAATTCATGTAGAACATATACATTGTATTCTTATCAACCAAAGAAACATTACTAATTCTCAATTACTTCACAAAACTAAATTATGCTGGCTGTAAAGGGCTTGTATTGAGTTGAATCTTAACATACAATCCACTCAAAAATATTTACCAAATTTTCAAGTTTATATCAGTCATTATTAGAATCTTCGTAAATATAAAAGATAGTATATCATCAGAGTTGAGCTTATATCAGCACTGATGAAAAAACCAACAACAAATATTGTTACTATGACAATTTTGTGTCCAATAAATCTTTTAGGTATTAAGATCCAGTCATGTTGACTATTTCACTAGCTTAAGACGATAAGCCTATATTTATCTGTATGTGACCTAAAATATTAAATGAGACAAAATACCCCCCCCCCCCCCCCCCCCACCAAAAATCAGCCAAAAACAAATATACCTGGAAGTTGTAAAAAATACATATTGAAAAATATATATATTTAAAAACATTTTTTATGACTATAGTTTAGCACAAATACAAAAAAAAAAGAATATCAACAACCTGTCAAAAGGTAATCTATATAAAAATACATAGATTTTGGTTGATTTTAAAATGGTTTTGGATATGGTTAATTGAACTTTTTGTCACTAAGGTAACAAATTTTCTTACATGTGTTATATGACTAACAAATTCATAAAACCATGATTGTCCATCAAATAAAATGATGTTACAAAAATCACAAAAACTTTGTAAAATGACGTTAATTACATGTAAATGTGTCTGCCTTATGTAACGGGGTGGACAAACAATGAACAACAACACCATCAGTCATGTCAGTTAGTTACAGGTCTAGACCTATATAAAAAGTCCACTATCGCTGAGGACATCATATCACTTGGTGCTATCAACTAAAGGTAAGATTCATTTCTATATACTAAACGGTAACGGCATTAAGAATGTACCAATAGCTTTTCAAGTATAATATTTTGGTTTGAAAATAGTATATTTCTTATTTACTTTTTATAGAGAGCTAGGGAATTTTATGTTTAAATTTCTATTTTATTTCACAGACTTTATTGATATAATAGGGGGAAATATTTAACTACTAGTATGCGATTAAAGTATAAAATCTGAATGCAAGAGTGCAAGAGCATGAATTCTGTCATAAATACTACGGTTAGGTACAAATATAAATAAAGTATTATTTGGTACACTAAAGATATTTAACACACAAAAAAAAAAGAAAAAAAAAGAATATGTCTTTGAATATTTTCTTGGATTATTATAACAAGAACAAGTAAATCTAAAATTTTTTATAACGTTTTAGCAAATAATATTTTTTTCTAATGCTCTATTAAACAAACGTTTACCCTATCTAGTAGGTCTGGCAACATCATAATGATAAATTTTGATATAAAACTCAAATCTTATGGAAACCAATCCAGAGTAAAAACTACAACCATTTAATCTCAAAGATCCAATTTTCATAGAAATGTATTAATTCTCTTTTAAACAAAAAATGTATTAGATTAAAATGAATTGTGACAAAATTGTTTACAATTTTAGTTAAAAATCAAATAAGATATATACCACACGCGAAGTATTGGTTTAACACATCCCAAAAGTACTTTAAATATGAACTTAATATGTTTTTTAAGCATTTTATTTCTTTGTACCATTTTGTATAGAGACTTATTATTGATCTAACAATTCAAGTTACTAAATATTTATGCAATTCAATTTCAAATGTATATGTAAATCAACTAACGATTCTTGGATTAAACCTTACAACAACACATGATATTTCTTTGTCCAGTTACTTAACAAAATTTTTCATTAATAACGTCTAAATATTACATTAACTTTTTTAAAAGTTGGATTGTTAGTTTTAAGACTCACCTTCGTTTAAACATATTTTATTTGCGTAAATGTGCAAAAGGGATGAGACACAAGTTAATCAAACTTATATAGTCTTCTCCCATAACAATTTATAACACTAGAATATTTACAAAGCATGCATACAAACAATATATATATATATATATATATATAAAATATTTGAACTGTGAAGAGATGGTGTGTGATGATGTGACTGGTTTTACACAATATGCATGTATTTGCACTTTATTATGTGCTATATTACACAATTAGAAACCTCTAAGACTTTTTAATAAATTCATATACATTCTTTACAATTCTTTCATTTTCAACATTAGTTAAAGACGTATCGCCGGAGGTTAAGATGTTCAAATTTAGTAGCGAGTTATCTGGTAACCACTGTAGATTATTAAATAATTTGGTTCTTATATTCGAATAATTAGGACAATAAAAAAAGAAGTGACGTGAATCTTCGCACTTAGCACCACAACTACAAGACGGATCTGAAATAATGTTGACTCTGTTAAGATCATAATTCAAAAAAGAAGCTGAGCACCTAAGTTGTGTCAAAATAATATTTAGTTTACGATTGCCAAAGTCATAATGTTCTTAAGAAGGTCAAAATATGTCCAAATGTCTGTACATTTTGTACCCTAAATTATTAAATGCATGAGCTGTGATCCGAACATCAATATATAAACTCTGCGACAACTATGTTCTTTTTTGGTCAACAAGAATTGTTAAATTTGATAAAACCTATTGCATTACTTGAATTACAGTCAGCTAAAAACAAGCATTCGATTGGTCTATTTATCAGATTTTAGCCAACTTTTCGATACAATAAACAATAAAAGTGAAGTATAATCTGCTATACAAAGAATACAAGCATTTTTCTTCTTTTTATTTACCTTTTTGTTGTTGAAACACATTTAAGATTTGGAACTGCATAATAAGTCTTGGTACTTGATAAAGTAAAATATGAAATAATTTCAAAATAAAATACTAATGAAAATTTTTTTTTCAGACAAAAATGAACAAGCTAGCTATTGTATTGTGTGTTGTTCTGGTCTGCTCATGCACCATTCAAGCTCAATTCTTGAGTGGTTTGTCATCTGGTCAGGCTTTTGGCTTAGGATTGGGACTTCCATTCTTCTTAGGAGGAATCAATAGAGGTTTGAACGGAATAGGAGGTGTTGGATACCCAATTCCCCCACCACCAAGGCCATTCCTTCTCCCACCACCAATGTACCATCCAATCAGCGGTGAGTTATAACTGATAAAGTAATGAGGTTATACTGAAATGTGTTTATAATTTTATTTTGTATCTAATATGGTATTTTTTTAATTCAAGGCAATTGGGACATTTGTATTTAAAAAAATAAAAAAATATATACAATGTTTATTAGTTCTTCCAAGATAATTCTGCATTGCTTAGATTCGTTTCAACTTTTATAACAATTATTATCAGTTTGTTGAAATAATAAAATAGATGTGTTTCAAACAACCATAAGGCGAAAAAAGACAAAAGTGAAAAAGCATGAACACACAAAAACTATATTTTTTCAAACTTTCCCCCCAAAAATTAAAAAAAAACATGAAGCAACGTGAACCCGATTTTAATTTGGAGGTGAGCGAAATGTGCTGTTGAAACGCTAATGTCATAGTTAAGAAAATAATATGCATCCAGTCAGTCAAATGATTTATTATATATACTACAAAGATGAATGACTAATATTTAATTTAATTTTCTTCTTTTCTAGTTCACCGTAGAAGATATGTCAAATATTGAAGAAACAGTGAAAACAAGAAGACTGAAGATAATGTTAGAACTTTTAACAGCAGTCACGTGTAAAGAAACAGTACATCAACAATTACAATCAATAAATGTCATGTTGTTTTATTTCGTATCTGTTGGTCTAATAATTAATTGTTCCCTTTAAATTTCATGTACTAACTACAACAAAGGGACAAATTCGTGTTATTCTGAAAACAGCAAATAAAATTTGGTAAAATAAAAATAATTTTAATTGTACTCAATATTTAGCGGGAGTTCTAACATATTTTTGATATTTTGACTATCAATTTTTTACCTTCTTGTCCAATGTCCTCTTTATCTGTCTTATTGGACCATATTTGAAATGCCAACATCAGATGATGACAGGTTTGTAGGTTCCAGACAACCGAAAGTTTCAAAGTAGACATCATTTGTATACCATTTTATAACTATCAATCTCTTAACATTTGTTGAATTACTTCCAAGGCAAAGAAATTAGAAAAAAAAACATTTTGATACGATAATGTGATTCTTTCCGTTCAACCTTCGTTCCAGTATTAAGAATTACACATGGTCTCGTATGCTTCATTCAACTTATGTGTATATGTCATTACATTTATTCATATTGTTATTTTTGTTATTAATAAACTCATCATAGATACCAGTATTTGAATTTTGTATTTATGCCAGACGCGCGTTTGGTCTACTAAGACGCATAGGTGACGCACGAATTAGTAAAAGTTAAAAAGGACAAATTATCACAAATTTGCACACAACAAAGGCCAAAAATACCAGCGAAACATTCAAACTCATAAGTCGAAAATAAACTGACAACGCAATGTAAAAAAAACCAAACAAAGACAAACAGACAAACAATAGTACACACACAACACAACATAAAAAACTAAAGACCGAGCAACACGAATCCCATAGAAAACTGGGGGTGATCTCAGGTGCTCCAAAAGGGTAGAATAAAACATTCATTGCAGTTTATCAACATTCCTTGAAAAGTAAAACTAGAGGCTCTCAAGCGCCTGTGTCGCTCACCTGTTACTGTATTTACTGATGTCGGCCATCTTGGTTGATAGGCGGGGTCATTATACACTTTTTAAAAATAGATAGCCTAGTAATGATTGTGGCCAAGTTTGGTATAATTTGGCCCATAGTTTTACAAGTTACAAAAATGACGAAAAGTTGTTCAAAATTGACTATGAAGGACAATAACTTTTAAAGGGGTTCTCTGACAATTTTGATCATGTTGACTTATTTTTAAATCTTACTTTGCTGAACATTATTGCTGTTTACAGTTTATCTCTATCTCTAATAGTATTCAAGATAATAACCAAAAACTGCAAAATGTCCTTAAAATAACCAATTTTAGGGCAGCAACCCAACAACGGGTTGTAGGATCATCTGAAAATTTGTGAGGGGATAGATCTTATTCTGATGGACATTTAAATCTTGAAAGATTTGCCCTAAATGTCTTAGTTTCAAAGATATAAGGCAACAACTGCATTTTACCACTATGTTCTAATTTTAGCCATGACAGGCCATTTTGTTTGGTAGGTGGGGTCATCGGACATATTTTAAAACTATATACCACAATAATGATTGTGGCCAAGTTAGTTTAAATTTGGCCCAGTAGTTTCAGAGAAGATTTTTGTACAAGTTACAAAAAATGACGAAAAAGTTGTTAAAATTGACTATAAAGGGCAATAACTTCTTAAGGGGTTGACTGACAATTTTGGTCATGTTTGACTTATTTGTAGGTCTTACTTTGCTGAACATTATTGCTGTTTACAGTTTATCTCTATCTATGATAGTATTCAAGATAATAACCCAAAAACTGCAAAATTTCCTAAAAAATTACTAATTCAGGGGCAGCAACCCAACAGCAGGTTGTCCGATTCGTTTGAAAATTTTAGGCAGATAGATCTTGACCTGATCAACAATTTTACCCGATATCAGATTTGCTCTAAATGCTTTGGTTTTAAAGATATAAGCCAAAATATACATTTTACCCCTGTGTTCTATTTTTAGCCATGGCGGCAATCTTGGTTTAATGGCCAGGTCATCGGACAAATTTTTAAAACTAGATACCCCAAGGATGATTGTGGCCAAGTTTGGTTAAATTTGGCCCAGTAGTTTCAGAGGAGAAGATTTTTGTAAAAGTTTACGGACGACGGACGCCAAGTGATGAGAAAAGCTCACTTGACCTTTCAGGTCATGTGAGCTAATAATGATTGGAAAATTTAGGACACATGCCAATCTTAATGTAAAATTTGATATAGATTAAAAAATTGTGAGAACATTTGTGACAATGACGCAGATAATGCCAGAGCTACAAATGTTTCCTTTTAAGATCCATGAAACTTTTTGATTTTCGGGAGAAAAAATTAGATACATACATGCCTTACAACTCTTGTCATACTCAGTATAAATTGTGTGGTCTGAACACGACCACATTTGCAGCAAAGTTATGGTGAACTGAAAGATTGAGACCATCACTATAAAGTTTCTTTAGATATACATATTGACATTTGCCACTTGAACAAAAATTTTTACATCTTTCTCATCAAAAACAAATTTGTAAAAGAAAGAAGGGACATTCAAAATCATAAGCCGAAAATAAACTGACAACGTCATAATTAACAAAAAAAGAAAGAGAAAAAACAGACAGACAGTTCACAAAATAAAAAGCAGAAAATTATTTATTGAGAGACCATCATCTACTAGTATATAGCGGAAAGTAAAGTTAAAGGATACTGCTAACTCCTTTCCTTTCTATATAATAATTCCTGTATGAAGTTACGAAGACATGTCTTCAACATCGACTAAACTTGTGACATTGATATGTAAAAAATATTATCTATAAATCCAACATTTGATCTGGATGTTGGAATTTGTCATGGTGAATTTCATACATTTTTTTATTACTTTGTAAGCAGGACGACTTCTCTCTTAGAATTAATTGTTTTCCTTTCCATTGTAGTGTTCTCAATCTGTTGTCTCATTCTTACAAAGTGTGTATTTCTAAGTTGTTAGTTGTGCACATATTTGTAGTGAAGACTAGGATTTACAATGAACATGGTGTTTTCACTACTAGATGACATATTGACTGTATTATCAAAGTACCTGTGGGTATAATAGGTTGGTATATCACAGATATATTGGTTTATTGAAAATGTGTGGTTATATTACCAATATTTTTCAACTGATCAGGCTTCAATGAACTTATTCCAGTTGACATGGGGATCTGTCTCACAATTTACTTTGAAAACATATATAGTGTTTACATATTTTATCCCAAAACACCTGTCTATAGATGGACTGGTCTATGATAAGCAAAACTGGATAAACCCCGCTAAGCCAAGTAAAATAAATAAGTATTATCTGTAATGATTTAGAAGTTTATGATATTTCGGTATCAGTTTTTTATGGCAATTAACTAGTAATATATTAAGCAAACCTGTTCATGAGCTGTCTTATCGGGTGTTGATAGGGTTGCAGATATACTGATTTTGTTCAGACATTGTGCTTGTGTTTTGATTAAGTTGCACCAGCATGCGAGTTTGTAAACAGTATATTTTTTTCCACATTGAGTTCTATATTGATTTTAATCTGGATGGGACATATTTATAATGTATGCAACCTTAATCTGGATTGGACATATAATGTATGCAACCTTTCTGTATTACAGCCATCAATATCACAGCTTCCTTCACCAATAAAAACTGGCTAACAAAAAAAGTCACTCATAGTAGTTCTGAAAGTGGCATTAAACACCAATATATCAAACAATTATTTTACAACTGTATTGTCAGACTTGTTTTAATTTCATATCTTACAACTCTGGAAGTACACATCAGATTTTTTTTACTGACTAAGTAAAACTTGTTTTAATGAACCAAATATGAGTACAATAACTGTGTACAAAGCTTTTGAAAGATCATTTCTGCAAACAAATATAACTCTTCATGAAAAACAATGCCATAACTATGGAACAATATCAGGGATAACAAGAGATATGCTTGAATAGACACACAATGGCAGAACAGTCAAATTGTCAACTATTCAACAATTAATTGTTTTGTGATTTGTTTTACATTCAATGGAATAACACTAAAACAAAATCATTTTATCTGATTTATTTGATTCAAGCAAAACAAAATGATATAAATTTCATGAAAAACATATCCAGGTACTCTTATCAACCAAAGCAAACTAACTAATTCTCAATTCAATTACTTTACAAAATAAAAGTATGTAGGCTGTAAAAGGGCCTGTATTGAGTTTAATCTTAACCTACAATTCACCTATAAATCCTTACTTTTAAATTTTTGTCAGTTAAAAAAAATTAAAGCTGTGCAGTGTACATGTTTCTTGTATCTGGACCAAACTTTTCCTTTCTTAGGTAGAATCAATACAGCATGACTCAAGATATAAATGTTTTAGACTTAATTATAAAATTTCAGTCACAATCTTGAACTCTTTTACATTTCATGTCAGACTACATGCAAATACATGTATACCCAAACTTATTTGGAGTCAATTCAAGTGAAGATTGGAAAGAACTAATTATAAATGGGTCACAATTGAATTACAAAAATTAAGAATATTTTATCTTATTAAGATTCTAGTGTATATCAAATCGGAATGTCAATTATATTTCTAAGTTGCATCTTAGAAAATGTAAAAGATAGCACATCATCAAAGTGTTTAGATCAGCAAATTTCTGGACGGATGAGAGAACCAAAATCACATATCGTTTCTATGGCAAGTTTGTGTCCAATAATATAAATTATTTAAGATATCCAGTCATCTTGAGTATTTCACCAGCTAAAGATGACAAGGCTACATCTGCATGTGATCTAAAAATAAAACAGAAAAAATATACAAAACACTTAAAAAAGGTCAAAGTTATAATCTTCATACAAATTAAATGGTATGCATATGTAAAGCATCTATTGTAAATAAAGTTTGACTAAAAACTAAAGAAGCCCATTTATTACCTATCAAAACTAAATTTGAATTCCTTATTATGGCTTAAAACCCTATTAAGGCTTGAAGTTCATTTTTAGGGAACTATCCCATAATGTTATCCATGGGGGAAAAGTATGTTTGGAAGACAAAAATATAGGCAAACAGTTTTTATAGTAATGTAAATTCTTATCCATTCGTTTGATGTGTTTGAGCTTTTGATTTTGCCATTTGATTAGGGACTTTTCCATTTGAATTTTCTTCCAAGTTCATTTTTTTTTTTTGAATTTTTCTTTTTGAAACTGCAAGTGACTGCTAGCCAGTTATCAAAATTAATTAATTAATTAATATCCCACCTCAATTTTACAAAGTTATTAAATTATTTATTAATATAGTAGCTGAGAAATATGTAACTGTGTCCATTGAGTATAATAGAAATTCAAAGTATCTTCCTAATATATATATATCTGTGAACATAGAATTCCACGAAATTGTTAAACTAGTAATGACATTATAGTAAAACCCTACTAAGGGTTTTGTAAACAGGAAGCAACTGTCCTGAATCTAGAAATCTCTTTTTAAAACAGTACAACTCAACATTACAAAGTTCCAGGCCTTGTACAAATCATTTCTTCATACAAAAGCTGAGTACAGTTATATGTATTTAAAGTTACTGATGAAGAACTGCAGAACAGACAAGGGCATTGACAAATTCAACCCACTCTTTAATGGGGGTATAATAGTATGTCACATGGACAAAAAAATCATGAATCTTTTAAACAAACTTACATTTTAAGAAATCAAAAGACTGCTATTCACAGATAGATACAGAATATTATATCATATATAACAAACCATACTCCTCCTTGCAAAAGACTTAGGAAAAGTGACTTACGTTCCTGTCTGCACGAGGTTTTTTATGGTATTTGCCAACACGTCACCATGCTGTTTCATCATGTCTATGTGTGCTTTTTCTGTACTTAACTGTAATGAAAAGAAAAAGAAAAACTTATTTCCATTCTACTGCAGTGTTCTCAACACTTGAACAGGCCCTTTCAACCCTGAGGTAAAGGGTAACTGATTTTTTTATGCATTTGCTTTTATGGTTTGTTCCATATTGTCTATTGATATTAAAAAAAAACATGAAGTTGATGATGTTAAAATACACATATTGTGTACATATGTTAATGTAGTTATTTTAAACCTTTAAACAGACTTATTAAGAAGGGATACAGTTACGATACTGTTGTCAGGTCTTTAAAGATTGCATATTTTGGCTTGAATATTGATTCACTTATAGGGTCTTTGCATCAGAACTAAACACATTTTTTTTTTTAAACAGTTGTTGGCATGACACGGGTTATTTTCTTGTCATATATTTTATGATAGTATGATACTAAACCCCTAACCGGAGGGATTGTGCCTGATATTCATATGATGAAGACATAATCTTTCAAACAGTTTAAGTGAGGTCTGGAGCTGGCATGTCAGTTAACTGCTAGTAGTCTGTTGTTATTTATGTATTATTGTCATTTTATTTATTTTCTTTCCTTACATCTTCTGACATCGGACTCGGACTTCTCGTGAACTGAATCTTAATGTGCGTATTGTTATGCGTTTACTTTTCTACATTGGATAGAGGTATAGGGGGAGAGTTGAGATCTCATAAACATGTTTAACTCCGCCGCAATTTTGTGCCTGTCCCAAGTCAGGAGCCTCTGGCCTTTGTTAGTCTTGTATGATTTTTAATTTTAGTTTCTTGTGTATAATTCGGAGTTTAGTATGACGTCCATTATCACTGTACTAGTATACATTTTTTTAATGGGCCAGCTGAAGGACGCCTCTGGGTGCGGGAGTTTCTCTCTACATTGAAGACCCATTGGTGGCCTTCGGCTGTTGTCTGCTCTATGGTCGGGTTGTTGTTGCTTTGACACATTCCCCATTTTCATTCTCAATTTTATTCAATTCACCACTAGCTTTAGGTTTATTTGTTGTACATTTTCCTATAAGTTCACTTAATGATACCCCTGCCCTTGCAATGTCCATTATTTATTGTACATTTTCCTATAAGTTCACTTAATGATACCCCTGCCCTTGCAATGTCCATTATTTGTTGTACATTTTCCTATAAGTTCACTTAATGATACCCCTGCCCTTGCAATGTCCATTATTTGTTGTACATTTTCCTATAAGTTCACTTAATGATACCCCTGCCCTTGCAATGTCCATTATTTGTTGTACATTTTCCTATAAGTTCACTTAATGATACCCCTGCCCTTGCAATGTCCATTATTTGTTGTACATTTTCCTATAAGTTCACTTAATGATACCCCTGCCCTTGCAATGTCCATTATTTGTTGTACATTTTCCTATAAGTTCACTTAATGATACCACTGCCCTTGCAATGTCCATTATTTGTTGTACATTTTCCTATAAGTTCACTTAATGATACCCCTGCCCTTGCAATGTCCATTATTTGTTGTACATTTTCCTATAAGTTCACTTAATGATACCCCTGCCCTTGCAATGTCCATTATTTGTTGTACATTTTCCTATAAGTTCACTCAATGATACCCCTGCCCTTGCAATGTCCATTATTTGTTGTACATTTTCCTATAAGTTCACTTAATGATACCTCTGCCCTTGCAATGTCCATTATTTATTTAACCAAAATAAATGGAGACTGTGTCTATGGGTCACAGATGACACCCCCTCTTGTAAATATGCATGAATCATTTTTCACATACTTAAAACAATTTTATGATAAGCATGACGTATAAGTTCCATAACACATGGTTGAGGGAAAAAAAGGTATTAGAAAGGAAACAATAGATTTAGTAATTTTTCAATTTATAAAGGGCCTTAACTCAAGAACAGTAGAAGTGAAGCCATCAAATTTCGTACTTTATCGGTGTTTTGTGGTAATAATCATTTTGTATAAGCTTTGTATATAACTTACCAATCTTTTAATGATCCTTAGTAAAACCTTTTGTTTCTTGGCATCTGCTTTCTGAAGAGCCTTACGATAATAGTCCTACAAATATAATCATAAGTTTGTACATTCCTGAGAAATACATCAAACCTTACGAAAATAGTCCTACAAATATGATCACAAGTTTGTACATTTCTGAGAAATACATCAAGAGTCTATATAAAAAAGAAGATGTGGTATGACTGCCAATGAGACAACTCTCCACAAGAGACCAAATGACACAGAAATTAACAACTATAGGTCACTGTCCGGCCAAGCATGTATCTGTACATTTGTTTAATGAAGTTTAATACTATATTTTTTTATATCTATACAATGACACTTTGGTCAAATTTATTAAAACTGGTGGTAAACCATAAACTTGTAAGCCACACAATTCTCTCAATTTTAAGCAGGTACAATATATATTGCCCTTCATGCAAATAAGTTCAGCTTACTCAAATGTTAATTCTAGTTAAAACAAATGTTACATATACAAATAGATTTTGACTTCCCAGTTATTTAAGGTTTTGCAGATACTGTAATAGAATTAAGGTATTAAAGTGATAAATATTCTCTGTTACAAACAAACGAACAAGAGTCAAAGGTTAACATCTTTAATAATATTTGCACGTTAATTGAGACAATTCAAAAGCTTGTATTTGTCTTGGTACCGAAACTAATTAAACAGTTAAATATTTTACCATATTTTCAGGGGATAATGAATCTTTGTTTTCTCCACCAAACAACTGAACTAGTAGAGATATACACTTGGTAGATAGATCATGGATATCTGTATCCTCATGGCACAGCTATAAAGAGAGAAAATCACATTCAAAACTATAACACTTATGTAGTATTGCAAAATTAACTTGTCTATGAGTAAATATGTTTATAATAATTGTATGGTTATTGATAGGATAGCTTAACTAATAGGATATATGAAAATGTGCTTAGGCAAGGATTTTTTAAGTTGTTGGTTTACGGATCCGCTGACCCGATTTTGCCGATTTCCAGAATAAAAATAAAATTGACTTGTCATGCTTTTTTATTGCGCCAACCCTAACAAATGCATTATCCATGAAAAATAATTAAAAAAAAAAATTTCATGAAATGAAATGCATTAATCACTAACAAAATTGATAACACTTTCTGTTGTGAAAAAATAAAACTTCCAGTTTACGTTTCTAAAAATAGACAAATCAATTATAACCGACCTTGAAATGTCGTTTGCGCAAATAACTTTGCGGAACGAAACCTGGGTTTAAAACCGATTACACAATAAGTTTGTTTCACTTATTTGACATCAGTCCGTTAGATGCATCATCTCATAGAAATAGACTTGTCCAAATGTGGACAGGTGGAAGACATCAAGTTAAAGTACTGAATATTAACAAATCATTTGGAATTTTCTTGTTTTATAAATAATAAAAAAAATATTGCCATTTGGATATAAAAAACAGAAATACATTACAACAGATTAACCGATATTCTCGTTTTTCCAGTGGACGAGTCTATTACGTTTTTGACACGTGTGTTGAAACTTATTTTCGGACGACGTTTTTACTATTTTTTTCTTTATCAGTTTTCGTGCTTGAAGATCATTGTTCACCAAATTTTCTGAAATTGATGAAGAGTTATGCGAATCTGTTTTTCTTGTTTGTGAAATGACAATTTAATTTCCTCTTTGTCCGTGCACCCCCCTTTTTTTACGGGAAATTATTAGACAATGTCATGCAATGTTTATGACAGCTGAACAATAATATTTCATTTAACTAAAATTTAAGAAAAGATTACAAAGATTACAAAATAGCATAACAAACATATTGTTAGAAAGGTGAAATATATATTTATTTTGCATATTTTTCTGTCTTGAAAGATATTTTTTTTTCTTTTTTTTCCCGACCAACCGGCCCGACTTTTTCATGGATAAAATCCGTAAACCAACAAATTAAAAAACCCTGGCCTTACAAAAAGTTTATAGATTGGATTTACAAACAATAGCCACTGAAATTGAAGCTGTTTTGAACTATTAATCCTTGTTTTCCTGCTTTTCAAACTTCATTTGTGTATTCATTTAAGAGAAGATCCAAGTTGACACATTCTACAAAACTTAATAAGCTTTTTTTCACTTTAAAAAATGTTGCGAATACAAATCGTTCACACAAGCATTAATTACCATGAGGAGGAAATTTTAATCCATTTAGTTTTTCTTGAATAATGCCCCTTTCATCTCAAAAATTTTGACCAATTTAACAACCAACTTTGTCGTCCCACTTCTTGAAATTTTGCATATTAATTTTACTTATTTGGAGAGGATTATTTTAAGTTGTTATAACTTGTATCCAATTGGTATATTTAGACAGTAAAATATGTTTAAACTAAACTACATGGTTTATAGCAAATACATAAAAAAATTGAACATTGTTAGATCCTAATATGCTGATGTGCATATGGGTATGATATTACCAGACCATTTTTGTTAGTATCATTTTAAACTTAGAAATTTTGACAGAATGGACCTTATCATTACAACTTCTCTTTTAATTGCATGGTGAACTCTATCAATTGTCCAAAAACAGTGTCACTCAGACTTGAAATGATACTCAGAGGTGTACATACATCTGAGACAACATCAAATAAAACATTTGAAAAAGTTCAAATTCGTATAATCAACTTTTTGGTTTGCAGCATTTCAGTCACTAGCATATTCAAGCACCAAACCAGGATGCCAAGGGGTATTTGTCCAACTTAGTGGACAACTCTAGTTTGTTGAGGTATTGTAATGCTACACCTACCAACTGTGTTAACAATGATGTCAGATCTGTTAATGGTTTGTTATTCAGTAGTAACATCTCTGCATCCTCTGCTTCTTTGTTTCCAGCCTCACCTCCTGATTTCTTAGACTGTAACAGTATGATTCAAAAGGTTAGTCAATGTTTCATGCATAAAAAATAATAAACAATGAAGAAAAATTTGTTGAGGACAATTTATATGTTTCTACCATTGGTAGATACTTTTATATAACATGGCAGCCATCTTTGAAGATAGCAATTGGTTTTTAATGAAGAACAATTATAAAGGGGATAAAAAATGTATCATATTAACAAAGAAGCAATTGGTTCTGCATATTATTTTTTAAAAATCTCTTTTTTTAGAATTTTAGGTAACAGTGCTTCCATGCTTGGTGGCAGTTTTGGTCATAACTTATGAATTTAGGTTACAGTTGAGGTTTTTTTTAAAGATTTTTTAATTACTTTTTTTCCAGTTTTGTTTCAGGTAGTCTTTAAAAAATTGCTTAAGCTTGTATCAAATGTAACTTAACTGAATAAAATGTTAGAATACCTGTAAAGCTTTCCTGACAACATCCGATACATATTTAAATATACTGTTTAAAGTATCTAGTAACATTTGTAACATTACAACAGCTGTTTTACTGTCCCCTCCATGTTCATCTCCCTCAAAACATACGGCTGACACCTCAAAAATTAACGTAGTGAAGTAATCTATCAAACCTAAAATCAAAAAATATTCTCCTCATTAATGATTATACATGACTATTAAATTATATTTCTATTCTTATAATTCAAAATGAAACTAGAGGTACTGTGATCAAACCTACAATATTACCAGTAAAAAATATTCTCCCCATTAATGATTATAAATGACTATAAAATTATATTTTTATTCTTATAATTCAAAATGAAACTAGAGAAACTGTGATCAAAGCTGAAAAAATGATAAACCATATCCACACAAAAATCAATAGCAAAGGCTTTGATTACATTATTCTTCAGAGCTACACTTTCTCATTTACAAATTTAAGTTGAGATTTGTCTTTCACACATAAATGGCTTAGTTTATTCTTCTTCCAGGTAAGGAACCGGATTCAAAGCTGAATGTTAATGTTTCTGGTTTTATTCAGACAATGTATTTGCAATATGTAAACTTACCTTGTTCATATAGTTCTTGCATGTTTGTTTCTTTATGGCTGACCAAACAATTTATAATTCCTGCAATACTCTGCATAGCACTATTCAGAGGGTTTTGTTGATGATCCTAAGAAAAGTTCATAGTAACAATTAAATTTACAGCTTTTACATTAATGCTAGCAAGACAAGTCTTTGTTTGGCTTGCTTGCTTTGTTTGTATAAATGTTTGCTCAAGCATGGCAATTAAGATAGGCGGGGTTTCAGATTGTATACATCATACTTAAATTTTATTGGCTGTTATGTTTGAGGTTAAGGACACTAAATTTTAAAACACCACATGACAAATATTCTCACATGTTTCCTTACCTGTAAATATACAATACAGTCAGGATTCTACTTCGTCAAAATTATCTCCCCATTACGGCAGTTTATTTTCACAATCGTAGAAATGGAAACCAAATTTTTTTCGAACATATGCATTTTCATCATCCAACTTAAAGATTGTCGTCAAATACTTTTAGTAAAATAGCTATTCGAACACACCTACTCTGATTTTGTGATTCATTGGATAGGTATTTCACTTGACCCGTACATTTCATCTTTTAGTATTGTGATTTTTTATGTTATAAAGTCAAACTGTAGCTTTGCTATATAAAAATGATAGAATCTGAAGCGAGATGATGTATCAAATACTCTTCCTTTGTACGTTTTCAAGACAAAATATTCATCTCAAACACACCCTAACATAAAAAAAGGTGCACTCGATTTTCTCTTTTCGATACAATTGTTACCCATTTATTGAAATTTTTTCTTGAGTTACATAAATGAAAGGGCAGACACGGAAACAACTGAACTAATAGATTGATATGTTATAAAAAAAAAACCAATATTAAGTTTATATTTTTCTTTCATTGACCAATTATTGTATTTTTACAGGTGAGGAAACATGTGAGAATATTTGTCATGTGATGTTTTAAAATTAAGTGTCCTAAACCTCAAACGTAACGTCCAATAAAATTTAAGTATGATGTATACAAGCTGAAGCCCCGCCTATCTTAATTGCCATGCTTAAGCAAACATTGATACACACAAAGCAAGCAAGCCAAACAAAGATTTGTCTTGCTAGCATTAATGTAAAAGCTGTAATAGTGTGATGCAATTCTAGTTAATTTAGTTTTTTTTCATGAACTTGTTGTGGTCAAATTCTAAGCTGACAAGTCATTTTAAGTGTTTTAACCATATTGAATTCCTGAAGTTAAACATGTTCAATTATCATATTTTTTTTATGAAAAGTACCACCTACATATAAAAACATTTTCATAATTAGTTATCCAAGTTAAAGCCCATCAAAATCAAATTCCTTTCAGTGAGTAAGTTTTCATATATTTGTCTTTCATATTAACATAAGATCGTAAAGAAAACAATGAAAAGCAAATACACCCACTCTTAACCAAGGTGAACTATAAAATCCACACAGAATTAAAATTGTACTTACCAGCAGAACTTGGAATATGACAGACACTAAACCAAGCTGTTCAAACTGTTTAATGAATGCAGGGTTCTGTTCTAACAATGCTAACAAAAGTTTTAAACCATATGCTGGCAATGGATCTTGGTCCAACAAAATCTGTTCAAACCTGTAGAAAAGTTAAAAAAATATTAACATTAATCATCTGTTCAAACATGTAGAAAAGTTAAAAAAATATTTTTATTAATCATTGTTTTTTAATAAATACTGAACTTTTTTAATATTTGTTAACTATTGATAATTGAGTTTATCCATTAAGGTTGCAGATAAAATGATGTATACAGATAATGCTATTAAAATTTGTATGCTATTCCCATTTCCTTTCTCAATTTTATTTTCATGCTAGTTTTTATTTTGGCAAAACCAATCACATCTCAATTTTGCAGTAACAAAAGCATAGCAAAAATTTCAGAAATTGCACTACAAAGTTTTGTTTAACAATATTCAATCATGATTTGTTGGAAATACTTGTGTCTAAAATGTAGTTTAAGGATATTTTACTGCATAGGAAGATTGTTGACAAAATTTTTATTGATTAGTTCCATCATACATTTCCGAGAAGCTTAACCAACACAACAGGACAGACAATTGAGCAAAACATTTAAATTCAAACCAATGCATTGTACAAAATAAAAGATAAGCTTACGTACTGCGGTAAAAGGTTATCACCGATGGTCTTATGAAGTAAAGATGTATTAACTTTAACATCTCCGACACCAAACTGGTCCTGACTAAGGTAAACTGATGCCACCTCAGTAAATAGCCTCAATGACAGAGCTCTTGTATCCCCTAAGGAAAAGTAAAACAGAAAAGTAGAGAAGGCAATATGATGAAAAAGATTCACAGTTCCAGTTAAATCTTTCTCAATTAAAACATTGATGTTTTTGTAAAAGGTAGAGTCATACATCAAATGCTTATCACTGAAGCTGCAAAATAAATGAAAAACAAATAAAACTGTGAGCTACTGCTCACTGATGATACCCCCGCCGAAATATTTCGGTAAACAGGAAGTTGTCGAGGGATGAATCTGAAAACGCATCACACGGTATAACTGACTTATATAAACCCTGAAACCAAATTTTAGAATTCCTTGTTAAGTAGTTCCTGAGAAAAATGCGAAATTTTTGACTTGGCTATTATGTGTAAAATGATACAAGTGTTCGGTAAACAGGAAGTTGTCGTGTGATGAATCTGAAAATGCATTACACGGTATAACTGACTTATATAAACCCTTAAACCAAATTTCAGAATTCCTTGTCAAGTAGTTCCTGAGATAAATGCGACGAACATTTTCAACTTGGCTATTATGTGTAAAATGATACAAGTGTTCGGTAAACAGGAAGTTGTCGAGTGATGAATCTGAAAACGCATCACACTGTATAACTGACTTATATAAACCCTGAAACCAAATTTTAGAAATCCTTGTCAAGTAGTTCCTGAGATAAATGCGACGAAAATATTCATGGGACATACGGACTGACTGACAGACTGACGGACTGATGGACAGATGAACTGACGGACTGACGGAAGGACAGACAGAGGTAAAACAGTATACCCCCCTTTTTTTTCAAAGTGGGGGTATAAAAACAGTGTTCGTTTGAAACAATCATTGTTACACAATTTATTCAATAAAGTTTTAGTATCAGTGTGATGTTGTTCAGTCATATTAATAAATATATCTATTATTTTTTCTATTTTTATTAGTGATATTACCACAAAAATGATTTTAATATCTAATAATTTCTTAAATTTTTCAGAAATAAAATAAAAAGCTTAAAGATATTTGATCATTAAAATCTATGCTATGCTATTATGATGACTAAATTGCATACTTTTCTGAAAACTAATAAACGTACAAAAAACTTACCATTCTGACTACCAATGAGATCAGCTAATGTAGGCAGTATTTTCTCCAGTATGACTTCACTATATTCTGCTAATATGACTGGGTGTTGAGACAAACCTTCCAGTACAGACATACTGGTGTTGACAAACTCACTAGCTGTTATGGAACCTGAAAAAGTAATTTAAAATACATGTATCTTTTGCTGTGAATTGTGTTTAATTAAACATTTAAGACTGCCCAGAATTTAAAAAAAATTTACTTGAGACTCTTTAACATTTAATTTATTTTTAAATATTGAACTGTACATAAACATTGGCTGCATATAATGGTTTTCAAACACATTAAAGTTGCTTATTGTTTTAATCAATAAAAGAACTATGAAATATTTTACAAACAGTGCATAATAAAACAATAAAAAGTTCAAAATACATGTATCAGTTAAGATAAATATGCAATAAATCTAAAAGAAAATTTAAAGAAAAACAGCAAACTACATATATTTTGCACACTATATAGATAGAATTCTAAAATGCTGGAGATAAAATATATTAACTGCAATATAGTTTTACATTTGGTGATTTTAAAAACAAAAGTCTCATATAAAATGAACAAAAAGTTCCTATATCAAATATCAATTTCATGTAAAAAATATATAATATGATTGATTGCTGGTTGGTTAATGTCCAGTGGCATTTATTTCATGTTTATTAAGGTCCAGCACAAAATAACAATTAATACATTGGTAAGTCCTGCCCGATATGAAAGTATTCATAATTTGGAATGCCCCTAGAAAATGAGAGTATATAGGATAGGGACAGAAATCTTGCTTGGGTTTTTAACATCCAGACCTTGATACTCTCTTTACACAAGGGAACAAATTAAACTTGTCAATTCTGACCAGATTGACCAGGAGTGACTGCGTACTTGTACAACACCTTTTGGGAAGGGTTTTACTGCCAGTCAGATGAAGGCTTATGTGACCATATATGTATTCACAAGCCACCCTTGGGGCATATTTGTCTGATAAGAACCTTAGAATTATTCACTTCATTGGTATGATAACAGCTGTTTATGTTTAATATTGTGCTTTATTAACATAATTCTGTGTAACATAACTGAACTAAATAGGGTAAGGATTACAAAAACCTGTTATGCTGAATCATACAAAATAATGTGCAAAATAACTTAAACAGTGCTATATAAAGAAAAGTTCAAAATGACTGAAACTGAGATTTGAATGAGTCCAAGTTGTCTGCAATGCCAGCACATCTATGTTAGTGGTACACCCTAAATCTGGCTGATCATTTTACTTCAATATTTGTTTGAATAGATATTGAAACTTTTCAACCGAAAAATCAATAAATTGAACATCTCTGAAATAAATCAACATTACATTCTCAAAATAGGTTAAAACATATTCTTTTTTTTCTGTCAAATTTAAGAACATAAAATTCACATGCAAAAAAACATAATAACAGTGAAATAAGATCATCCTGGAAAATCTAATCTCATATTAGAATTCACTAACTTCAATAGTTTTATAAGCATTGTGTCCTATATTAGGATTATAGCAATGTCATAAACATCACACTCAAACATTAATGAAGAGTTTGCAATGAAGAGTACCACATGAATATGATAATATCATTATTTTTTTTTAACTTTAATTGATATGATGTCGCGTTCATAGATTTTCCATTTTTTTGATACAAGTACCTACCTATATGACAAAATCTATCTGTCATAATTTAGTTTTTACAAAGAATAAAAGTTAAATAAGGAATCAAATCAGGAACAGGAAATATATCAAATTGAAATATGCATAATCATTTATCTAATTGAATAACATCAAGTTTGGAATAAAAAGTGAGCACAACATTCTAAACTAGTCTGTCTATATGTATCTAAAGTAAGCACAGCAATAGTGGTGTACTCTGACAAGCAATATAGCACAGTATTGTACGCAATTTACCTCTGTCAGCTAAAGGAACAGAAATCATTTTGTCTCATAAATATATTATTACTAAAAGCAAAACATGTCATTAAGGATTCATTTTTATTCAGTACAGAATTAAAACTTTTAAATATCACAGTTAACTTATACCATCTATCATACTTAAATTACTTCTAGCGTGAAAACAAGATGAGTCAGTACCACATGGGAATCTCGCATGCAGCATAATTTTTATTAAAATTAGGTTAATAAGAACCAATTATATCCTCTATCTGTAATGTTTCATTTTTATCACTAAAATATATGGGTATTTGGTAAAAAAGAATTTGATAATCGACAAATCTGAAAATGCATCCTACTGTACAGGACACTTGCATGAAGCCTAATACAAAATTACAGGAAGCTCTCGAGAAAATGGTGACAAAAATTTTATGGAACAGAGTTCAACAAACTGAGGGAACAGATAATGAATAAATAGGTAGATGGAAAGAAGGACAGATAAAAGGAACCAACAGAAACCAGTAAACACTACCTTTTGTGATCGTGGCTAATTGTACAAAAATTTATGTGGGTCTTTTTTTTATAAAAAGTTTCAATGGTTAACACTTTGTAAAGATAAATCATACAATGGTAAACATTAGAAATGTTTTTTACAAAATCTAATTTCCTTTGAATAAAAATAATATTCATATTAGATGCTTTTCAACAATTATCAAACAAAACAAAATGTAATTCACTAGTGTAACTGCCAAATGACAGCATGATAGACTATTTAGTATACAAATATATGACTATTTCCTTAGTAATGGTTATTTGCAATATTTATACCTACCATTAGCAGCCTCAATATTTGTCTCCCCTGTTTCAATACTCTTCACATGAGACAACAATGTAGATAAATTCTTGATAAATTCTACACACATAATTCTTGGCCTGAATACCTGTAAAATAAATATATTTATCATATACTTAGCATTGATATGATAGCTTTAGAATATGTGTAATGAGCGGAAGTACACAAGCCATAATTTTTCACCCGGGCTGATAACCCATATCAGGTGCATCTCGTGCACAAAACCCATTATAGTGTCTCTCGTGCAAGTAACTTCCGGTTTCCGGTATCGGTTGTTTACTTTTCCATTGTGACGTCAGATATTTTTTATGACGACGTCAAAATTTACGGGAATGTTTGTGGGAATAGTTTAGTACTTGCTAACAAATGCCATTGAAAATTATGAATCATTTTATAGTACAACAAACATGGAGTAATAATGATTATAAAACTCTTCCAAATTTTCAATGTTTCAAAATGCCTCTATAGGAAATGTTACCATACATATATATGGAGGTAGTGATGCTGTTGTTGGACAAGTATAGTATATTTGATTCATAATTTAACTTCTTTATAAAGTTTTTGACTGTTTTAGTTATTGCATTTGTTTATTTGCCTAACACAAAACTATTGTCGGAAGTATATGATAAAGCGATTAATACATGGTTTTTTCCATATCAGCCTGGGTATCATCCCTCAACCCATATCAGCACCTCGACTCCATCTCGGGCTGATATGGGGGTCTCTGGATGATACCCAGGCTGATATGGAAAAGGCCATGTATTAATCTCTATATAACAGTTGTTCTTGCTCATATCATAATAAACTTTGGTTTACAGTATATAAAAAGTTAAAAAAAGGTAATTGAATCATAGCAGCTAGAACTTTGGAATACATGAACTAAATAGTCCCTTTGGGTTCAGTACAACAATATTTGGCCATGAAAATTCTGACAAGAACTGTAAATACTAGAGTGCTAAATATACCAGACAGAAACTTTCTACCTCCCCCTGTGTGGGACTAAACTACACTCTGATAACTTACAGGACTTGTAACCAGATGAAGTACAATACTAATCAATGGTAGAGTTCCCTTTAGTTGTTTAGCTTGTACAGCATTGGGATGTTTTCTTCCATTCACTGCATCAAGTGATGTTAGTATTTCTTCTACAAAATATTTAAGTTTTGTTCAAATCAATTTAAATGAATACAAGTTGTTAACAAAACAATTTAAAAAGCGGAAAATGTGGTATGATTGCCAATGAGACAACTATCCATCAAAGTTCAAATGAAATTGATGTAAGAAATTATAGGCAATAATATGGCCTTCAACAATGGGAAAAACGCATACTCTAAAGTCCACTATCAAAGGCCCTGACATGAAAAAAATAAAACAATTCAATTGAGGAAACTAATGTTAGTCCTGTTAAACTTTAGAAGAGTCAGATTTCTATTACTAGATCATATTTTGGGGCCTTTTACAGCTGACAATCAGTATGGTCTATGCTCATTGTTGAAGGCTGTACAGTGACCTATAGCTGTTAATTTCTGTGTCATTTGGTCTCTTGTGCAGAATTGTCTCATTGGCAATCATACCAGATCTTTTTTATTTCATATAACTGCTAAACAATGTGAATCAATTGATCAAGCTTTTAGAATTCCTGTCATTAAGAAATGAATATATCCATACTGTAAAAAAAAACTTGCTGAAAAAATTCATTGAACAATAAATTCAACACACTGTAAAATGAATGCCTATGTACAAATTTTCTATATGTTTGAAGTTTCCTTCAAGATCAAATCCACCAAAGAAGAAAAAGAAAACAATTATACCATCTGCTAACACAAAATTTTCTAATAAATGTGTAAGTATATCTAATAAATAATTAATTAAAGTAAATACTTTTACATTAGTATCAAAGATTAGTAATAAATGAGTACTTACTAAATACAGCAGGTAGAATTTCTACTACATAATTGATCAGGAATTCTAGACACTGGCCCATATATTCTCCAGCTTCTGTACCACCTTCTGCTTTCTTATCTCTTGGTGTTTGACGTCTACTATCTCTCTCTATATACATCACTAATCTGATAAATACACAGGCATAATTGTAGATGTTTGTTCTACCAATCTCAATATTTTGAATTATAAGGTGATCCTCTGATAAATGTTTCCCATAACTAACTTATACAATTGTAAGTCTCTGAGGTTTGAGCTCAAACTTAAACTTAATTAAAGACATAAGTATTAACATATAGGATATACCTCAGTGTATAGGAAGATGATACAAGATATTGTTATAAAGTTGCCAATAGCATCTGAGATCTTAGTTTTTATTTAAGACTAAATATGTTCAGTGAAGCATAAAATATAGGTCTAGGTGACCAATGTTTGTAGCTATATACAATGCCTTACTCTCAATTGCATCGAAATTATATGAATGTGAGTTACTTTGAATTATATGCTGTCTTATGCATCTCATTTCATATTTACCTTAGCTGACAACACTGTAATAACATATCAAAATTATTCTTTACAACTTCATGGATCACAACAAATGCTTTGGCTCGGATAACTGTGGATGGACTGTCTAATAACCTCAATAATTTCTGTAGGAAATCCTGTAAAAAAATCAAATTTTAGGGTGTCTATTATCCTGATACTAAAGTTACATCTGAAGTAAATAATAGAAGATCCAAAAACAAATTTATGATAAAGCAATAATTTGAAATGATTAATTTTTATTCATTTCTATTTCTTGAATATTATCATAGCTTATTGAACAAAGTGCCAGAAATAGATACAAGTAAAAGGCATCAAAAGAAATTTGATACTTTTCACCAACTAGTTGATATAAACAAGTTAGGTATCTGTATACAAGATATGAAGCATCCAGGTTTTCTACCTTTTGAAACATAAAGTGTCATACAAATATTTTATGCTGTCACCAATTATTATCCCTATGTCCATCATTTTATGACTTTCATCAAGCAGAGACAAAAAAAAATCAAAATGTCCTCTGTTTATCAAATACATGACAAAAATCAAAGGCCTTCTGTGTCACTAAATTCATATTAATTGTGGCCAACATTTACTACAAATTCTACCATACCTTGTCTTGTACCAGTCTATTAATGAAAGAACCAGAGGCTATCAGGACACCAAACATTGTTACTATAGCCTGCTGTATTCGTGTGATACCAAATGATAATGTTGATAATATGGTTGTTACTCCTACTGTGTCTATTACACTCTGGAATACATTGGGATTCTGCTTTGTTATCCTACATAAAGCCTGAAATTTAAAAGTGTATACAGTCAATTTCTCCTCATGCATATTCATCTTAATTATACACTTATCTACCTCAGGTTTTTGATGTTTTATAAATGTAATTTTTAATCAAAATGAGCATACTTCTAAAACACAAATACAATGGAAAATATCAGCTTCATATATATTTAATATAATACAAGAGTAAAATTTCAAATGGAAACCTCATAATATAGAAAGCAGTTATATTTTGAGGTTTAAAAACGCAATATTATCACAATACATACTGATATTGCAGTAATCCGTAAGGAATCCACTGTGGAATGTTTGAATATAAACCATAATGCTTGTCCCATTTCATTTGTCACAAATTTCTGAAAATAGAGTTAAGTTTTTTATTATAAGTGCAATCCTACAATGGAAGCTACAGTTCATATGGAATCAATAAGTCTACACTTTTAAATAAAAAAGTTTAGTTCATCAAAAAATATAAAAATGGAATCATTCTTATTGTTCTATATTTATAATGTGTTCACACTGATTGATTATTGAAGATTGTATGTTGACTTATACAGTCGATTCCACTTAATTGCATACCGCTTAATAGCATAATTCGGTTAATTGCATACTTTTCTCCTGCACAAAACCATTTCCCATTCATCTAATGTTAAATTGTCCGGTTATATGCATAGCCTTACAAGTGGCATTTCGGTTAATTGCATAGAAAATAATCGCCAGCTAGATATGCTTAGTTAAAACTGACGAGATTTTTGACCGGAAATGGCAATTTGGTAAGTATATTTTTCTTGAATGCATCATTATTTTCGTTATTATTTCACATTTACTTCTGTGTTATTTGAATAAAGTTTTAAAACAGTTTCTTTCGTGTTTATATGATTATAAAAAAGTCCTCGATGTGTACACAGGTAAAGTTTCCACATTCTATTTAAAGCCTCGAGGTCATAAAAATGTCAATCAGCTGATTGTTGTAAAAACACAACCATTCTATGAACTCTATTTCCAAAGGTGTTAATTATTGATTGGGTTTCAAACATTGTTCATAGATTACATTTTTGGTGATTTTTTAAAAACATTAATGCCTGCTAATTATCGATCATTATCCCATGTGTTAAATCTCGGCTAGGGGTGATCTACATTTATGTTAAATATTACAGGACATTTATATATGGTTGAAGAATTTTATAAATCAATCTTTCATTTTTAATATTTTTTTAGAAGAACATTTACTTCCAATTATTATATTTTCTAACTTTCAACACTCAGATAACCCGTACAGGGCCCCATTACCTGTTAACTGCTTTCCATATATCATATGAAACTAACGAGGTTAAAGTAACAGTGTTACATCACTGTGCAATCGGTAAATACTGAATATCAAAGGCAGTTCATTACACATTTATTGTTGAAAATGATTATAAACTGTGTACCTTTGTTAAACAGTTTGTTATAATCAAAGCGTAACAATGTAATGTGTACATCCGGGTCATAGAAACAAATCTATTTTTAGAACAATTTTATTTTCGTATCACAGGTAAAGGAAAAGTCGGTACATAAATAAACTAACAAAATGTGTTTATAAACTTTATTGAAAGAATACACAATGAAATAAAATGTATGACACTAGAAAAATAACTTTTATTAGAATAAATAAGCATTCAATATGTTGAAAGTGGATTATGGACGTTCATCTCTCTTCAGGGATTCCCTTTACTGATCTGCACTACCGATGTTATTTGACTCCGTAATTTGGCATTTCGGGTATAAGCATACTCCGCTTTATTGCATAATTTCGTCTGACAAATAGGCTATGCAAATAACCGGAATGTACTGTATTGGTAACAATCAAAAACTATTCCAAATTAATGTCATGTCTAATATAATAACAAATTTGGTTCATTCATCCCATTATACATACCAAGATAAGTTGCAGTACTGATTTTTGAGAAGTTCCAAGGATGTGCAAAAACAAAACCATTAGATAACTGATTGTTGAAGGATTAAAAGTAGTTCCGTAGAAAGGCTTGTATAGTTTGCACTGGTTGATAGTCCACACCCCCTTCTCCCCACGAAATTTTAGGTAAAAAAACTTTTTGTAACTGTTAGAAAAGGTCTAATGAAACTCCGGTAATTTCAAATCCTGTGCTCTCGTTTGCAGTATTTTCTTGGAAAAACCTGTTTTCCATCATCAAACAGAAGCTGAAACTGCTTGTAAATAATTCTAGAACGCTTCATGATTGTTGAAATAAGTTTAATTTACTTAAAAAACAATTTAGAAACTTGTGTATGTTTAAACAGGAAGTTTAAAAAGCACATGTAAAAGAAGAAATTAACCGGTGAGAGTCGAAACCCGTACATAACAGATATCACTATAACAGGACTTTGAAGGTAAAACAGTTCCATCCTTTTGTAAAACAGTCTTTAATATAACTAATCACATTAATGTCTGAAGGATCTTTAAGCTAATACAAACCATATTAGTCAGTATGAAACACCAAAACGGAACGAACAATAACCGATAACGTTTTGTAGTTTACAAATTCTAAGCTTGTTTACGGTTGTCTTTTTAACTATGTTTGTACTGTATCAATCAAGCAGATACCAGTTTATTTCTACCAATGCATTGAAAAGAAACCAGAAATTTGTAATGAAAGGTTTAGTTTTCATATTTATCCGTATTAATTTGATATTGAATAGAAACAACTTATTAATATGAATGAGTTAAAATTATTAGTTTGATAAATGATAAGAGTGCCCTCTACAATATCAATAACAAAGATGTCAGAATGTTAACAACCCACCTCGCCCGCGAAATTGAAATGTTTCTCTTATTTCTTACTTATTGTACTCTATAGTCTGGAAGGTCCAATTTTGCAGAATAAAACCGCGCTCTATACAAGCCTTTCTACAGTAGTAAAAGCTCAAATAACCATCAACAAGTGACTAAAAAATGGTAAAAGGGTATTTCCTATAACATTATTGATATTATATTCTTTTAACAAACCTGTGCATGATATCCAGTTGTTACAACAACATTTTCAACAATTTTAGCAGCAATATGGTGTACTGTAACATCCTCCTGTAAACACAAAATCAAAGGTTCATTCATTCAGGTTGATTTATAAAGTACCTATGTTTGAAAAAAAGGTCCTAAAATACTTTACCAGTTCTCTAGGTCTTATTTTCATAATCTGAAATTATTGTGTTTATTCAAAAGCTTTTTAAGTTATTAGTTTGTTGAGGTGAATTCAAATTGCAATTAGGAAAAAATTTAAGCAATTGATATTTTAAATCATGTTCATGAACCTTGTATGTTAACTTAATGTATAACTACCAATGGAAAAGATCTTTTATTTTAAACATGACATTCACTGATTTTCAGTTGCGTTGGTTCTGTGGTCCAATATTACAGTTGATGACTGTGTTGCCATTGTAAATAAAGTATTGATACCTACCCCTTCTCTGCATGACCTGGTTACTACTGTGTATGTCATACTAAATAAAGTATTGATACCTACCCCTTCTCTGCATGACCTGGTTACTACTGTGTATGTCATACTAGGTACATTCCAGTTCTCAACAGGGGAATGTCTAGTTTGTTCCTGTTAAAATAAATTTAAAATATCAAATATGCTTTGTCATCTATGTATTCCTAATACAGAAGAAATATGTCTGATTTAAAATCTTATAACATCTTTGATGATATGATCTATGATTTACAATTGACTACATTTTTTTCTATTTAACATCACTAACTCATGAACAATTTTTATTGGGATATTTACTGTAAAACATATTTGTGTGCATTTCTGTGATATGTTTCCTTACTTTATTAAGAGCTTAAGAAATTCACTCAAATAAATCAGATCATTATTGTCCAACTTTTGTTATAAATGTTACTAAAGAGGACACTGTCAGGCCCATTGTCTGTGTTGTTTTTAGTATGTGAAATCTTAATACTGTGGATTCATTAATATTCGTTGGATACCAATTTTGGTGGATTTCGTGAGTACAAGGGAACCTGGAATTTCAATGTTCAAGGAATTACAAATTTTCTAAAGGAATGAATGCAGACTTTGCCAAAACCATGAAATTAAATATCCACGAGTATGCAAGTTTTCCTCAAACGACGAAAATTGGTATCCACAAAGATAAATTAATCCACTGTAGAATATTTTGAAATACCTTTTAATGAGCCCTTATTCAATCAGAATAATGTCTATAATTATTCATTTTCAGAACAGAAATTGTACCATCACACACTTCTTTCAGTCCTTATGTTATAATATTTACCTGTGTTGCTACTAAATAAAGTATTTCACCAAGTGCAGGTAATAGTGTCTGTTTCAACTTGGCATTTTTTGCATTTTCTCGTATACATTCTGTGAGGATTGTCAAAGGCTGAAAAAGATTTTTTTAGATACAAATATAGCTTTGTCAAATTCACATTCACCAATTGGACTCAAATTATCATAGTATATTTATTATTTAAAAAACATCTATCATAATTACCAAAAAATCCTTTAAAAAAATTGAGACAATTTACAATGCATGTACTCTTTATAATATATATATATAAACATTTTGTGTATATTTTAAACTAGATGCTGTCTAATTCATCATCGAAATCTAAGGTGCAAAAGATTCAAAGTCAAAGGACCATAATTGAGTGGAAAGTGCCATATTATCTATATAAAAATGAGACATAATGTAGCTAATACAACTACAAACAAAATATCATTGTACTACAATATTAACATCAAAGTTTTCCCCATAATTGACCTAATCATAAATCATGTCAAAGTTTTAAAGTCAACTAAAAATTATAAAAGAAGAAAAGGCCAAACAATCTTCATTGAAAGACATCTGACAATGCTGATACAACTGCATATAAAAAATCATTAATTTAGCAGACATGGTTCATCTTAAAATGACCTATTCACAAACAATTATAACTCTTAGAGTGCTATAAACCCCATCATCACAGCCAGCAGAAACAACACGCATAAGTCTAGCATCAGAGACTAAGGCATGCCGAGAAAAAAATTGTATACAAGAGAATGTATGTACTCACTTCAGACAAGTTAACACTTTCGTCTAAATCAGCAGTGTTGTAGGATAGTAAACCAATTACTCTAGCTGCTTTTCCCTTCCTGTAATAAACAATGCATTTTAATGATAAATGCCCTCCTAAACTTGAATTTTCTACATGACAACCAACTGTTTCCAAAAATAACAGTAAACTTAATGCAAAAATAAGAATTCTGAAGAAATGACAAGGCATAACTTTATACATGTATGATGTATATGCTACATGTACAAATGTACAATGTAAGTGTATGCATAAGTACATATTTGATTAAGAAAGAATGTTCTAATTTTTTAGAGGCTTCTGCTGAGGTATAAGATAAAAATTGTGTGTTTTTTTCAATTTGACTATCCCTATTCATTGCTTTTTTACAGAAAATATTATCACAGTATATTTTTATCAAAAGAAAATCATGAAAATTTAAATATCACATTTAACCCAGAAATGTTAATATTTACCACTGCCAATACATAGTATGTTCTAATATGATGTATCTTTGTCATAGAAACAAGTATATATACATTAGTGTGTTCTGGGATGAACTTTTTTACTTACACATCTAAATGTGTTGTATCCTTTACAACTTTGCAGAGGCTAGTAAGAATCCCTTGTTTGACAAGAGCTGTGGCCACCATAGAATTTGTAGATATACCAGTCAGATAGTGCAACAGATGTATTCTTTTCTGTGAAGGAGGACCTTTCTCACCAATACTTAAACATTCTACTATACTCTTAACATGTTTTGTCCATTCTTTTTCTGACATGGAATTTAGTTTTTCAACTGAAAATTGAAACAAAAAATACTGTATAAAATTCCATAGTGTGAAATTTAATTGATGTAAAAATTACAAAATAGTAAACTTTTTTCACTATTTAGTAAAAAAAAAAACCTTCAGCACAACTTGAATTCATATGATTATAGTACATAGTAATATAAAACTTTATTGCTAAAATTATACAAATATTACCTGAGTATGGAGGTACAGGTAATATCTTTGAATCATATTTTGCTGTAGTTGGTTTCTGTATCTACAAATATAGATTTGAAAGTCACAGAACATCCAAATATCCATTAAATGTAAACATAAACTCAATAATGTAATTCATTCATATAGGTCTTCTTTATGTATAGAATTACACTTTAATTAAACAAAAGAGAGAGATAGAGACAACTTCAATTTCAAAATTATGTTCTTTTATAATATTTCCCTTGTAATTTTATATACTCCACATTTTTTCCTTTGATTTCAATCTAATCCTACCTTTGAATTGTCAACTATCTGTGAGACTTGGAAGTCACTTGGGTGATATATAAGATCTAGAATTTCATTTCTAGAATCTGTAGCCTCACTCTGATCTGGTGTGGCCCCTATAGGTTCTCTGGTAGATAATGGTGACTGGGTTGGTTTATGGGGAGTTCCTACTCTCTCATCTGGAGCTACTGATGTATGTGGTCTTGCACTGCAGAAATTAATCAGGAATAAATATGTTAGTTTATGAGGATTTTTGCAACTTCAATTACCTATTTGACCAGCTCCCTTATAATACCTACATGCAAAGGATGACCAACAAAAAGAGTTTAATTTGACTAAAGCGATATTAGAATATAATAATCTTATCTTACCAGTATGTCCTATTTATTAAATTATTCAAAAGATTAGATAATTTCACCTACTGATAATTTTATTGACTATCACTTGACAACAAAGTAAGCATACATTGTTTGCTATATGATTGCCTAAAACTGTAAAAGTTCAATTTTTAAACATAATACAATAATATCTATCTTTTAGTATAAAGTAAAATCACACAAATACTGAACTCAGAGGAAAATCAATTCCGAAAGTCCATAATCACATGGCAAAATCAAATAACAAAACGCATCAAAAAAGAATGGACAAGAACTGTCATATAAACGATTAAGTATACGATTGCTTAAGTCTCTTTGCACTATAAGAAAGAAAAAGAAGCGCAAACACATGAAATATATTTAATAATCTTTACAAAAAAAAGACTTGTAAAAAGCGCTAATCTTAACACAAAACATTAAGTATTTTTGATAAACCAAAAATAAGTGAACTGACCTGAGTGTAAATAAATTTTCTCCACCTTCTGATCCTGGGGCTGTCTTAGGCCTCATGTAATCTCCCATTGTTGAACCTGAATAAGTAGAATCCTTTATATTTAGGCTTTTGTTTTGGTTCTTCAGATAACTCAACATATTTAGAAGTACAAATGGTATGTAATGATGCATTTTTCTTATAATTCATCAAAGTTCTATGTAGTTTGATTTTCATCAAAATTTTAATACCTTTAGGGCAACTCACCACAAAAGTGGTAGCCATATGTTTAGATCAGTTCCTGTGACTTTAGTGTATCCTAGCAGTACTTTGACAGGTTCAGACTCTAATAGAAACTACCATCAGACCTCATAAATGTTACTTATATCATAAAAACTTTATGAACTTATCATAAAACTAATTTTAGCCACTGTTTGGATTATTAAAGACCTCAACACAGACACTTTTGTCCTAGAGTCTGACACCTCAAATAACATGTCTCAACGACAGATTTATGATTTTTGTTCTTAGATTTTGTTCCATTTATAATCATCATAAGACATAACAAGATTGATATTTAATCTAGGAAGACTCATGAAAGCCTTAAGGCTTATATCCTATGGGAAACTTATCACCAAGCACATGTTTTATTTGCAAAGATAAAACATTTTGATCATGATAGTATGTCCTAACTTAATATAAATGACAGGTCTACTTGGTAGAATCAGCCTGGTAGTGAGTTGACATCTATCTTACAGATGATTTCAGACACCAATGCTACTATAGGGTTTCAAGTTACCAGAATAGAGAAATGTCAGACTGTCTTACTACATACCTGGTCTTGTTACATCCAACAAATCCAAATTAGATACAGGTCTTTCTGTGCTCTTCCCAGTATCAAGAGTTTTCACTTTACCAAGAACTGACCCTGTGCCATCTATAAACACACTACTCCTGGTTGTAGCTATTGTACTGCCTTGGACCTCCTGTGATAAAACTAAATCTTTGGCTAGATGGCTGCATTTGTCCTGCCAAAATGGATGTGTTACTAAACCAGGCCACCCCAATCTACAATTAAAATACTCTTAATTCACACAAAGTACAAGTATAAATTTGTATTTGTAGTAACTTGTTCAAATTGTTTTTCAATATTTCAAGTATGCTGACAGTTTTCAATAGCTAGATTCAAACTGGGGGTACTCTGAGCAAGGCTCATAAAATGTATCCCCATTCCTTCAAAAAATATTGATACAATTTCAAATGATAAGGATAAATATATGACATAAATTAACTTATTTGTTTCAAGCTGTAATAACTAACAGTTCTCAGAATCAGATTTAATATTAAAATGTAAATATCAAATGTTGAAATAATAAATCAATTTTATTATGTAATACATGTACCACCTTTTATCAGGGTCTTTTTGCATTAAACTCTCCAATAAATTCAGGAAATCTGGTGATGGTTTAGCTGAAAATCTGGTACCTATTTACAACATGATCAAATATTGAACATTACTGTTTGTTAAATATGGCAGATAAAGTGTACAAGATTAAAACAAAACACTGGATATATAAATATTTGTTAAACATTAAATGTTCAAACATAACAGCAGTCTTCCATTAATATCATGATACTAAATGTATTTTTTGGGCATATGTATGTACCAAACATTTCTAATATTATTTTATTTATGTTTAAACATTTTATCCTTTTGCTAAAACAAAAATTTAGATTTCTTTTGGCATAGAGATCAGTGTTTATATTCATGACATGACATTACAATTAACAATATAATTATCATCCAGCAGTTCTGGTCCACTATAGGAAATGTAAACTCGTAGATGTTCTAAAGGTTAATAGGAGAAATAAAAGTATCAAATAACAAAAACTGTTGATAAAGTGATATGTCTCACATTTATGTAACTTTTATATTATAGCGCAATTTTTGAAATTTAAATGAAATGACTTGAACATGCCAACTATACAAAACATTCAAAGTCAATGAACTATGATGAAATAACCATAGTGGAAATGATGCTTGTATTTCTATATCATAAAAACTTAAAGAGATAAATAGTAATGTTTGAACAGTAAAAAATGAATGTGTACCTTTAACTTTAGGTACTGGCATGTCTTTATTTATGATTTTGTCTTTTAATTGTTGGAATGATTCTGCTAGAAACGGAGGATGACCTAAAAAAGAAATTCTTTTTTTATTTATTAGTATCAATAATTCTTATCATTTTAATAAAATCTAAAAATTACCAGCCAATTATACACTGAGCTGACAGGAAACAGTCTTAATACAGTACATTTAAGTTGTACTGCCTGCGGTATACAATATCTTGTATATAACATTTAGATGTCCCATTTTTGAAGAATGTATGGTAACCTATGGACGTTATTTTGGGCATCTTTACACATATGCTTTTAAAATACACATAATAAAAGTGTTTCATCTCAAGTTTATGCTAGCTTATTGTTTGCCCTAGCAAGGTTGGTAGTATGTATTGTCAACATTGACCACTAATTTGATCAGGTCAATATATTATTGTTAGTAGTGGAGGTGTTGATGAAATACATGTATCTAGTCTTAGATGCATGATTGTTTTTATTAGTTGTTAGTGTCTTTGAACTAGCTGTCAGTAACTGAGAGTACTTTCAGATCTGTACTTAGTGTTTTTTTGTTGTTGGGATGTACAAGTACCAGGCCATGTTCACTTGTATTTGTAGTATTTGTATTCTTATCCATCTGATGAGTTAAGCCTTTTTCAACTGATTAGTATAGTTCATTCTTATGTTTTACTTTTACACAACTATCCCAGGTAAAGGGGAGGGTTGGGATCCCGCTAAAATGTATTACACCGCCACATTTTGTATGTATGTACCTGTCCCAAGTCTGGAGTCTGTAATTCAGTGGTTGTCATTTGTTTATGTGTTACATATTTGTTTTTTGTAAAATTTTTGTACATAAATTAGGCCGTCAGTTTCTCTTTTGAATTGATTTACATTGTCATTTCGGGCCTTTTATAGCCTACTATGGGGTATGGGCTTTTCTCATTGTTGAAGGCCTTTCGGTGACATGTAGTTGATAATTTCTGTGTCATTTGGTCTTGAGAGTTGTCTCATTTGCAATCAAACCGCATCTTCTTTTTTTATATATATCTGTAAAAACAACACAATACAAACCTGTAAAACATTCATAGAAAACCACACCAAGAGACCATAGATCACTTGCAATAGTACAATCTGCACCCTGTAATACTTCTGGTGCCATGTATGTAGCAGATCCTGTTAAAAAAAAGTCAGATGTTCAACGATTTATCATTTTCTTATATCTAAAACATTAAATTCCTGTCAAGATATTTTGTAAAAAGAAATATTGAATTTTTTAATACATTTGTAGTTTTATGAATCAATTGATATATAGATGAACCAAAAGAAAGCTTTGTTTATACATTTGTAAATGAAACAAAAAAACAAATCAAAGGAAAGAAAGAAAGAGTAGACTGTTTACCATGTTTTATATTCTCTAGAAGTTGTTTACCTTGTGTCTTGAATTTTCTGGAATGTGTTTACCTTGTATTTTGTGTTCTCTTGAAGCTGTTTACCTTGTGTTTTGTATTTTTCTGGAATGTGTTTACCGGTACCTTGTATTTTTCTGGAATGTGTTTACCGGTACCTTGTTTTTTATGTTCTCTGCTAGCTGAATACCTTGTGTTATGTTTTTCATGAATCTGTTTGCCATGTGTTTTTCTTTTTAAACTATTTTTTGTTGTTCTCACAAAGCTGCTTACCTTGTGTTTTGCATTCTCTGGAAGCTATTCATCTTGTGTTTTCTTTTTTCTTGAAGCTGATTGTCTTGTTTTTTTTTTACCTGGAGCTCTTTACCTTTTGTTTTGTATTTCAACGAAGTTGTTTACTTTGTGTTTTGTCTTTTCAAGAAGTTGTTAAACTTGTGTTTTGTTTTTTCTGAAGCTATTTACCTTGTGTATTGTTTTTTCTGAAGCTGTTAACCTTGTGTATTGTTTTTTCTGAAGCTGTTTACCTTGAGTTTCGTATTTTTTTAAAGCTGTTTACCTAGTGTTATGTATTTTTCTGAAGCTGTTTACCTTGTGTTTTGTATTTTTTTAAAGCTGTTTACCTTGTGTTTTGTATTTTCCTGAAGCTGTTAACCTTGTGTTTTGTATTTTCCTGAAGCTGTTTACCTTGTGTTTTGTATTTTTCTGAAGCTGTTTACCTTGTGTTTTGTATTTTTCTGAAGCTGTTTACCTTGTGTTTTGTATTTTTCTGACGTTGTTTACCTTGTGTTTTGTATTTTTCTGACGTTGTTTACCTTGTGTTTTGTATTTTTCTGATGTTGTTTACCTTGTGTTTTGTATTTTCCTGAAGCTGTTAACCTTGTGTTTTGTATTTTTCTGACGTTGTTTACCTTGTGTTTTGTATTTTTCTGACGTTGTTTACCTTGTGTTTTGTATTTTCCTGAAGTTGTTTACCTTGAGTTTCGTATTTTTTTAAAGCTGTTTACCTAGTGTTATGTATTTTTTTGAAGCTGTTTACCTTGTGTTTTGTATTTTTTTAAAGCTGTTTACCTTGTGTTTTGTATTTTCCTGAAGCTGTTAACCTTGTGTTTTGTATTTTTCTGAAGCTGTTTACCTTGTGTTTTGTATTTTTCTGACGTTGTTTACCTTGTGTTTTGTATTTTCCTGAAGTTGTTTACCTTGTGTTTTGTATTTTCCTGAAGTTGTTTACCTTGTGTTTTGTATTTTCCTGAAGCTGTTTACCTTGTTTTGTATTTTTCTGATGTTGTTTACCTTGTGTTTTGTATTTTCCTGAAGCTGTTTACCTTGTGTTTTGTATTTTCCTTAAGTTGTTAACCTTGTGTTTTGTATTTTTCTGAAGCTGTTTACCTTGTGTTTTGTATTTTTCTGAAGCTGTTTACCTTGTGTTTTGTATTTTTCTGACGTTGTTTACCTTGTGTTTTGTATTTTCCTGAAGTTGTTTACCTTGTGTTTTGTATTTTCCTGAAGTTGTTTACCTTGTGTTTTGTATTTTTTTTAAGTTGTTTACCTTGTGTTTTGTATTTTTCAGAAGCTGTTTACCTTGTGTTTTGTATTTTTTTAAGCTGTTTACCTTGTGTTTTGTATTTTCCTGAAGTTGTTTACCTTGTGTTTTGTATTTTCCTGAAGTTGTTTACCTTGTGTTTTGTATTTTCTTGGAGTTGTCCCATCTTCTTCTCCACCTCCTGCTTCTGAAAATTTCTCAAATAATTCCTCTAAATTTTCACCTTCAACTTTTGACAAGCCAAAATCTGCATACTTTAAAATACCTGAACCATCCAACAATATCTATAAAGAAAATATTGCTATCATTTCTATTATCAAGAACATGTTTATAGAAAGTATTGTTTTAACTGCATTTATGATTGTGATTGCTGAGAAGTGGACAGAAATGAAATATGTGTTAATGCTATTTTAGGAAATGGTGCTTACAAATGATGCTTCAAAATTTTTAAATGTAGCTTTTAATTTGTATGAAACATAATTATTTTTTGCAATAATAAAAACATTGCAAAAATTCCTGAATTACAGTATACTTACTACAAATAAGCAAACTTCTTAATCATGTTTGTCTTTCTTCAAAACAAATGCTCTCTTTTTTTTAATTCACATAATATTTGTTGTGTGTAATTATAATAATTATAATAATTACATACATGTATCATTTTATATTCAATATAATCATTTACCTGAAAAGTACAATAAAACTCACCTTGGAAGGTCGGAGATCACAGAAAAGTATTCCCAGTGAATGTATGTAATGTATCCCTGTCACTAAGTCTATACCAAATGTTCTGACGGAACTTTCTGGCAGATATTTGTCTTGTTGTGTTAACATCTCCAGACTGCCACCAGTACAAAGTTCTACTACCAACCATAGGTGATTACTAGTCTCATACCATTCATAAAACTTTACAACATTAGTATGGCTTATATCATGAGTCATACGAACCTGTAAAAAGGAAAAAAGAATATACTGTGGATTCATTTATTTTCGTGGATCGTGGATTCCTATTAACTTGTATATTTGTAGATATTTGATTTTCGTGGTTTGCCAATCTCTGTATACAAAGCCTATTGAAAATATGATATTTGTTGAACATTTGAATTAATGGTTCACAACTTCACCTGTTTAGTGTACCCACGAAACCCATGAAAATTGGTATCCAACGAATAATAATGAATCCACAGTATTTATATTTGTTAATTTTCGTATATTTTATTTGTAATCCAGGTTAAAAAAAATGAAATAATCACAACATAGCTACAAGTTGCATAAATGTGATAACAGATTGCCATGGACTTCCAATTTTAAACTATTCTACATCTTTGTTGCAGTAGACCAGGTGTAATGAGGGCATATTATTTTCATTGCAATATTACATATTTGAAGGAGGATCAAGATAATTTCAATCAACGAGAAGAGACCTGGCTGGAGGTTGTTGTAAAGACAGTGTTTTTGTGACTTCCTGTTTCCCTCTTGTGTATACAAGTAAATAGAACCACATCTGAGAAGAGATCTAGACTATAGCTATATATTCGAAAACTTATTTCATGATGAACAATCCAAAAAAAGTAAAAAGCTTCAAATAAAAACTTGTTTTAGCAGTACTTGAAGACTTGGATCTAGGGGAAACAATCTGTTGATACCAGTCAAAGACAAATGGTGTCTACAAAACAGCAAAACAGCAAAAAAGGAGACACTTCCATACAAAACCAAAATATTTAAAACAATTTTGATCCACAACATACCTACTAAATTCTAATCATTGGTTTAACTTACAGTATTGGTAACTTCTGCACGTTTACATTTCTCAATACAATGAATTGCAACAAAATGTATGGTTCCTTTTCTTCTTCCCTTATAAATGATGGAACTTTCTCCACGTCCAAGCTCTTCATAAAGTACAAAATTTTCCATTCCTCCTTTACTTCATAAAATCAACTTTTCCCTAAAATCATATTTTATATCTTAGTAAATTCTCACAGAGGGACACTACCATATTTTACAATCACAAATATTCTAATAAATTTCAGAAAAGCAAAGCTTTCATTAAAAAGTTCTTAAAATTCAAAATAAATATATATAGACATGTATATCACAGTATGCACAACGTGGTTGAAATTGGTCTACATTGTACTCTAGTGGTTTCAAGTCCCAATAAGTTTATTACAACTATAGACCATGCCACTTTGTGCCACGTGATAACAATATATTTTTTTTAGCTCATCATCAAAGTATTTATACATTGATTCCTGTCTTACAATCTGTCAATACCTATATTTTGACATTGCACAATGTCATGTTTTTCCTTGACAGTTAAAAATGTCTTTACACTAAATCTTTTGGATGAAGGATGCGTACTAAATGACATTTTAGTCTAAGATACATGATTTTTTTTATATGTTGTTCTTGGCTTTAAACTAGTTTTTTTGTAACTGTGAGGTTTTTCTTTTAAATGTTTAGCATTGATCTGATGAGTTTAGCCCTTTCAACTGATTATTTATAGTTTCTTATCCTTATATTGTACTGTTAAATTATTGTCCCAGGTTATAGAGAGGGTTTGGCAACAGCAGGCATTCTGAACCCTGCCCCATTCTGCTTGTGCCTGTTCCAAGTCAGGAGCCTTTAATTATGTGGTTTTTGTTTGTTACTGTATTCATATTTGTTATTTACATTTATTGTTTTGTGCTTTAGATTTCTCGTTTGGCTATCATACAACATCTTCTGATTTTTACAACATGTACCAGTTTTTTTAATTTGTACCCTTTCTATAACCTTGTTTGAAAATACTACTTAGACAGGAGCCTTTTCTCTGAATTGTCCCTTTTTAATTTATGTGCATGTTATCCTATAGTGATGTAACTTTCTGAATTGTCCCTTTTTAATTTATGTGCATGTTATCCTATAGTGATGTAACTTGTTAAACCCAAAAAAAATATTAAAAAATAATACAAAGTCCTTGACTGTCTTTTGGTATGTGTTAGATAAAAGATAATAGCATATATATAGTTCAATAAATTTATCCAATATTTTCAAAAAAGAAATAGTTCAAGTACCAGTTCAATTCAATAGACCACTTTTGAGTTTGTCAGTCACCGTAGAAAACTCATCAATTATGCGTGCCTTTTATATGACATCATTTACTAGATAGAGGGGATCGCCCGTATCCCTGCACTATAAACGTCTATCAAGCATCTAAGTGATGGTCATTGTGCAGGATAAACTAGAAATAATATAATTTGTTCTGTAGGTACTTAATAACAATTTCCTAATAACAGCAGTGCTGAAAGACAATTATGAGAATTCAATTTGCAGAATAATTTGTGCAATATAGCTTTACAGTTTTCCAACCACTAGCTCAACATTAGAACAGAAGTGACAACACCCGGGCCCTAAACACACAACTGATGTTCACTAAAAGTTTTTGACGAAAATGCATCGAACTCGAAAGTTGTCTATTCAAAGTTTTATTTATAGTCGGCATGTCACATAACAAATAAACATAAGCTCTTTGAGTTTTTATAACCGACAAATTCATACATTTACACAATTATCATACACAATACTAATATTGGGTCTCACTTATTATTGACAAGAAGACACATATTAGCGACAAGAAGTAAAATTTAATGAAAAGAAAACAAATATAGGGTAAAAAATATAAATATTGATTATTATAAATCAGAAATAAATTTAGAAACATACATAGTCTTGTTTTAATCAAAGATATGGATTTGTATATATATGAGAAACTCTGAAATGAAAAACAAGAGTTATAATAATCTTTTTTTTATTAACAAGGAAATGTTTAGATAATATACCTTCAATTGACAACATATTAATGTATATATGAATGAATCAATATTTATGTAAAGTCGGCATGGTTGATATTTCAAAGATTAAAACCAATTAATATAATCTTGATTGTTTTTAAGACTCAAAACGGCAATACATATAAATTTATGACACAAATTTTTCTGTCTTAACAGATAAAAGGTTCAAATATTAACATTATTGCACAAAAACATAAGGTATACACGAAAGTTTGGATAAAAAAGAGGGATTATTTCTAAATTTCTATAAATTTTTAAATGCCATTTTTTAACATTTTTATGGATCCTTAATATAACTAGATGATTTAATAGTAAATTAACTTTCAATTCGCTATTTTTTTCTTCTTGTCACTAATATTTTTCTTCTTCTCGCTAATAAGTGAGACTGCTAATATTAAAACATAAAAGACATAGAACATACATTTCGTGCACATTTAGGCTGAACTTATTTAAATACTATATATCATATACATGCATGAGCACTAAGCTAAAAGCAACATAAAAATTGTTGACCAGGTAAGTCAGCAATGATATATGAAACTGATTTTCTCTTAGGAGAGTAATAAGCATTGGCACTCAGATTATGGGGGTGTTTGACTAATGCCAAGGCTGTATCAACTTATCAAGCAATGTAGACTATAGACATTTTTTTTTGCCCCAAACGATTTAAAATAAATGGTAATGACTGAATAAAAAACATGGAAATAAAATACAAACAGCTGAACAATTGCCTTGGAATATAAAATATGTGTATAATAAAAATCTATTGCAACACTTCCAAAAGACTACTTCCCACACTTCAACAATTTGTTACGAAAGAGGAAGATGGTTTTAGTGCTGTGTAAGATTTATTATTTATCGCTCAATCAATGGGGTTATACTTTTTTCTGTGATTTTGGACATTTTGAATACAAAAGTCTCTCTGATACATTCCCTAAACAGGGCAGTGTATATTCAATTAGTTTACTAATTAGGGAACAGTTTAAGAAGAATGTCATAAATAGTTGCCTACTACATACAGGCTCTCAACTTGTTAAACTTCGTTCGTAATGGTATTCAAAAATATTTCTATTTGTTTACAATATGTGGTCCGAATTTAGGATGAATCGAGACATTTGATTGGACTCTTTCTAAAATATGTCCAATGAACGCATTCATAACATATAAAAATTATAAAACCTAAAGTCTTTCCCGGATTGATTCCGGAAATTTTACAGGTTCAAAATCCTATCTATTTAACAAAATTTTGCACTTTTCACAGCTCTCTAGATATTTTACCTAAATTTTAACTACATAGAAACTATGTATATCCTGAATTATACACGTATCACCTTTATGCATGCCAATTTTCAACCACTGTTTAAAGTCTTAAAAGAAAAAAATGCCCATCACAACGGATAAGTACTATTGAGAAAAAAATGGTTTTCTGGAAATCTTAAATTAGTATATACTATGGAGAGCATTTGGTCCTCAATTTTAATGCGAATTCATAGACAAGAATATTTTACTCAAAGTCAAAATGGTCTAAATACATTTCTCTTTCACCAAAACGTTCATTCAGTCTGCAAATTTGAAATATAAATGTTAGGGAGCTACCATTTGATTTTTATGGGGGGGGGGGGGCTAGGATGAAAAATTTTGTCCTGCATTTTTTTTTAGTTGTAATCTCTTTCCTGCCTTTTTATTTTACAATCTATTCGGTCCTGCCTTTTTTTTTATTAGTTTATCCTGACTTTTTTTACCTAAATTGTCATCCTGCCTTTTTTTTTTGCAAAGTGTCTCATCCTGCCTTTTTTTTTTACTCAAAACTTCTGTCCTGCCTATTTTTTTCAAATTTCATCCTAGCCCCCCCCATAAAAATCAAATGGTAGCTCCCTTACTCACAACGGTAGACATGAGACTATACTATTGTGGGTTATAGTAGTCTAAATATGATATTGCCTATGAATCAGTAAATTTTTTTTTAAAGTAGTCTCAGTCTTAATACGACATTGCCTATGAATCCGTAAATACCAAATTTATAAACAATTGGAATTTTTACATAAAATATATATTCTCTAATGGTTGTGAAAAAGTAAAATCACAAAAATACTGAACTCCGAGGAATATTAAAAACGGAAAGACCCTAACCAAATGGCAAAATCATTGAAAGCTCAAACACATCAAACGAATGGTTAACAACTGTCGTATTCCTGACTTGGTACAGGCATTTTCTTGGTGGACTGAACTTGGTTTTATAGTTAGCTAAACCTCTCACTTGTATGACATTCGCATCAAATTCCATAATATTGACAATGATGCGTTTATCTATTTCTCGCATGAAGATATATGTGATAAGTGATGCAAAAAATGCGTTGAATTGAATGTCTTATCATGAGCTAGCATAATGAAACGATATTGCGACATTTCCACTATTAGTCTTTCATTAGACCATGGATGACTCGAAAGATCACTGAACGATGTATATTTTTCTTCATGACATCAGAGATATGTAATTTCTCAAGTTCGAAAATAAACATAAGACATACACTCTTCAGCTGAAAATCTTCTGTTTGTCATTCTTTTACATTCTGAAGCGAAAGTTTTAAAAGATTGTATATGGAATAATTAAGACATCTGACTTCATTCTGATATGTGCAAATGACTATACCCCTGAAATAAAATAGACTTTATTTTTCTCTTTATCAAGGAGACATTAATATCTCATTAAAGTCAAAGAGAAACTGACAACGCCATGATAAAAAAAACCGAATGAAAACAAACAGACAAACAAGTTCACAATTCACTACAAAAAAAACCCTAAAGACTGAGCAACAAGAACCCAAGCAAATATTGGAGGTTCAAGTAGAGTAAGTAGATTTCCTCCATAAGATAAACAAATATTGGAGGTTCAAGTAGAGTAAGTAGATTCCCTCCATAAGATAAACAAATATTGGAGGTTCAAGTAGAGTAAGTAGATTTCCTCCATAAGATAAACAAATATTGGAGGTTCTAGTAGAGTAAGTAGATTCCCTCCATAAGATAAACAAATATTGGAGGTTCAAGTAGAGTAAGTAGATTCCCTCCATAAGATAAACAAATATTGGAGGTTCAAGTAGAGTAAGTAGATTCCCTCCATAAGATAAACAAATATTGGAGGTTAAAGTAGAGTAAGTAGATTCCCTCCATAAGATAAACAAATATTGGAGGTTCAAGTAGAGTAAGTAGATTCCCTCCATAAGATAAACAAATATTGGAGGTTCAAGTAGAGTAAGTAGATTCCCTCCATAAGATAAACAAATATTGGAGGTTCAAGTAGAGTATTCCCTCCATAAGATAAACAAATATTGGAGGTTCAAGTAGAGTAATTAGATTTCCTCCATAAGATAAACAAATATTGGAGGTTCAAGTAGAGTAAGTAGATTCCCTCCATAAGATAAACAAATATTGGAGGTTCAAGTAGAGTAAGTAGATTCCCTCCATAAGATATACAAATATTGGAGGTTTTAGTAGAGTAAGTAGATTTCCTCCATAAGATAAACAAATATTGGAGGTTCAAGTAGAGTAAGTAGATTCCCTCCATAAGATAAACAAATATTGGAGGTTCAAGTAGAGTATTTCCTCCATAAGATAAACAAATATTGGAGGTTCAAGTAGAGTAAGTAGATTTCCTCCATAAGATAAACAAATATTGGAGGTTCAAGTAGAGTAAGTAGATTCCCTCCATAAGATAAACAAATATTGGAGGTTCAAGTAGAGTAAGTAGATTCCCTCCATAAGATAAACAAATATTGGAGGTTCAAGTAGAGTAAGTAGATTCCCTCCATAAGATAAACAAATATTGGAGGTTCAAGTAGAGTAAGTAGATTTCCTCCATAAGATAAACAAATATTGGAGGTTCAAGTAGAGTAAGAAGATTTCCTCCATAAGATATACAAATATTGAAGGTTCTAGTAGAGTAAGTAGATTTCCTCCATAAGACATACAAATATTGGAGGTTCTAGTAGAGTAAGTAGATTCCCTCCATAAGATATAATTCAAGATATAAACAGACTAAACTGTATAACTGTGCTATTCTTTATTTCAAGTCAGTTCGAGAAGTGACGGGTAATTCTGACTTCTTTGTATTCCATCCTGTATTTGTATAAAGTATTAGCAGTCGACAAGAAGAGCGTCTATTTGAAATGTCGATTGTTTTTGGTTTGAGAAACACATCATCCAATTCTATAACAACCATGTTGTTAATATATATATTAACCGAAGCATCTTAAATACACCAGTTTCAGTGAATATTTTTTTTTAATCAAAGTGGGTTTTTTTCTTTTCTAAGTATGATTCATCCCTGCGTAGAAAAGTTATTTTCGTCTATCATCAATATTTTTCTCGCATATTCGTCGAAGGACAGCGAAATCACACAGATCTGTATTTTAATTATATTGGCAGTGTAAGCTTCTGTATATAAATGTTGTAATATAACAAATTCTTTAAACATCAAGAAGTCATGTATTGCCTATGATTTTAGCAGTTATATTATTGTTATACTGCCTCAAGAAGTTATCTTCGTGTGTCCTAGTCCAAATAATCATGACGTCTTGAAAGGCTATTTTATTTTTTGATTTGACGCCTTACATCTAATGGGGATACAGTATCTTCTAACTTTAAAGTATTCTGTATTGGTACCTTTTTACTCACCTGATGTTAATCGTATATCTAGTATAGACATTCTAAAGAATACGAAGATTGTCATTAACCACGTCTCGTTTTATATGGAAAGCTATCTTATCTTTAATTCAATGCTTCAAACATGCAATATCCAATTGTAATTACCTTATTTCCATTCTGATGCCTTAACCCACTACCTTTACAGAGTTTTTTCTTTGCATTTTTATTTTTTGCAAACACACAAATGTATGTTTTGAATGTAAGAAAAGTTTGAGTAAGGTCTTTTCGTCGTGATTTTATTTCTGTTTGGGTTATATTTTAGAGCTATTGTTTCTCTAAACTGTGTAGTCCGATTGTTCAGTTTGTATTTATAATATTGATCTAACATCTTAAAGCTTCAAATTTTTCATCTCTTTTTTTTTACGCGTCTTGATATGTTTTAAAGTTCTTCCATAAATGAAACATTGCAAGATTAATAAATTATTACCAGACATAAGTACTACGAATTAGGATATTGGTAAATATTCGCACTCCGTCCGTCTGTCTGTCTTGTCTGTCTGTCCATCTGTCAGTCCGGCAAATCAGTTTTCCACACTTTTTTATTCATGCTGATAGATATTTATTTGATATCTTATGTATTGTTTTATCATGACAATTAAGTTGCAGGTCAAGTTTCATTTTTTCTTGTCTGATGAAATTGTGCAGAGTTATGGTCCTTTTACATAGAAAATTCACTAAAATAATCAGTTTTCCACACTTTTTTTTATTCTTGAAGATGTTAATTTTGTAATTGGTATATAGTTTTATCATGATCACAAGTTACATATCAAGTATAAATTTTGATCCCGTCTGACGATCTTGTGCAGAGTTATGGTCTTTGGACTTGCAAAATTCACTTAAATGATCAGCTTTCAACATTTTTTTCGTCATGCTTGAAGATATTGACTTGATATTTGTTATATAGGTTACACCACGACAAGTTATAGATCAAAATATAATTTTGTTCCAATACTATGCATTTTTAGCCAGTAGGGCATGCAATACTTACAGGATGCTTGTTTCTGTTGCTATGTACCTTTTTGATTTGATTGCAGGTGTCTGTGTTATACAAAACATCAATGAATCGTAGTTTGATACGTTGATCTTAAAATGAATATTGCCTTTTTGTTCAACCTAACACAAGTGTTATCATATTTATTACTGGCAAATCAAATCATGGTTAGGACTGAAAATTCTGTCTAACCAGTTTGAATCAATTTGCAATAGCTTATAGATTCGTAGTCCACTTAACTAACAAGAAAATGTAATATAATACTGTAAATTCAGAAATTATCGCGAAAAATGCGACAGAGTTGAAAATGCAATAATTCAAACTCGCATTTTGATATATTTTATATGAATAAAACAGGATTTTTCTCAAAATCGTAAAAATTTAAATCGCATTTAAGTATAAAATGACAAAATCGCAATAGTAAATGCACGCAATAATTTTTGAATTTACAGTATAAGAAGATGCATAGTATGGATGCCAATGTCTGATGAAACAACCATATGAGACGAACGAACGAGGATATAAACGTATAAAGCAGTGTACAGCCTTCAACAATGAGCAAAACCCACATGTTAGTTATTGATTAAAGAGAATGCAGTATGATAAATTGTAAAACAATCCAAAAGAAAAAAAAACCACACAAATAACCTGATTCCCACGAAACACACTCAAGTAGTTTATCTGTAACTTGACTTTCATATTAACAATGGTGGTAATTTTTCACTTTGCGCATTGGTAAACACAATTTAAAAGTATATTCTTTATATAAATCCAACACTTATGATTAAAGCAAAATCAAGCAAAAAACCTTTCATAGAAACTTCTCATTTCATGCATTTATTAATCTTCAAAATATGCTATAGAATAATAATGGTATTTTTTTTACTCTATTTTTATGAGCTATCTATCTTTTGTCTCTGTTTTTTTTTTCTTTCTACATACTAAGCAAATCAGAGACAAGTGTCTGTGATTTTAAAGCTTAATACTGTAGTATGTATCATATAGTCTTCAACACAAAAAAATCTTAGGAGTAAAAACACTAGTAACCCATAAACATTTCATTATAAGATCTTATAACTTACGATCAATTCTAGTTATAAGATAAATTGTGAAAAAAGCCCTTGCTACATAAATTGAACATAATTCAAAATGTGCAGTGTAAAAAAGAATGCTTTTAAAAACAAATTATCTATAGGCCTACATTCAGATTCAGATTCTTTATTAGACAACTAATATTAGTGTCCTCCATTACAAATCATATGATAATATACAAAACAACATTTCATAATGTAAATGGCATTATGCACAGTGCATTTATTAACATTATTGCAAAAATATGCATCGAGGTTAAAGGTACTAGTATTACGTCTGTCACCGATACCAATCTTAATGATTTAATGTAATCAGTTTTATTACAAAATTACCAAACTGCAATATAAAACGTTCATGTGTACTATTTCCCTTGTATTACATACATACATTATAAATAGAGTTCTGATGATAATTATAAGTTAGGTGATGGATACTCGAATTATTTAGATTAAATCTGTAAACCAGACACCGTAAACCAAATGTATAAGCAGTCATCTATGTCAGACAGAAGTGAAATTAGGCCAGTTGTGTAATAACGCTTTAACATTGTGGCTTACTTTTCGCTTTGAAAGGTCGTCCGTTTTATTTATAAAGTGTTCTTTTCGGTCTTTAACGTATTTGATGCAAATGATACACATCACATCATGTCAGATGGCTCCGTATTCATTGCCTTTTTATCAATTACCTCGGCAAAAATTGCATTCTTAGCTTATTGTAGACGTAAAAAACTACAAAGTTTTGAACAAATTGGGATAATTAAATCAATGAACCAGTTTCCTGTTAAATCTGGTGGTCCAATACACCTTGACACGGCACAATGTACAATTACAGGATTACATTACAACAACATTACTGATAGGTAAGTTGAAGTTTATTTATTCACTGTTATCTTGCACGTGTTCATACTTTTAAATTGCATTTATTGATTTGGATTTGGATTTCGTAATGAAATTTATAGTAACTTATTTATAGAATTTTGTTTGATACTTTGTGGTGGCACTTCAAACTTTTTTTGGTAGGGGTGAGCAGCTGAGACATCAAGTACCCCACCCTTTTCATATATTTTGTTTATCAAAAATATATACCTTGTCATATATTAATGAACAAAAAACAGACCTATAGATATATTTTGATATTTTTCATCTTCTTGGACATTAGTATATGCATAAATTTTGAGGTCCCGCTCATTTCACGTTCTTGTTAGAGGCAACGCAGTCGCAATAATCACACCTTGCTTTTCCAATAAATTCGTTACATCTTAAACACTTTCCTCTATTTGCCCCTTTTATATCTTTAATTATGAAGAAATTTCAATCTCAAAAGACAATAAAATATGTTTTGTCAGATAAATGTAGTAACACTTCAGATAGTATCACTTTTACTGAGTTTAACATTAATTATAAACTGATAAAAAGTTAGATTTGCCGTTCCCTCTTGAAGGACGCTGACACTATGCTATGGAATTTCTTTAAATGTTTCATGTATACAAACCTTTCAATGTTAATTAGGTGGAAATGTCAAAATGATTGGATTTATTGCATCTATAACTAACCTTAGTGGAAATACCACATTGAATATATAGAGTTTAATTGGTTTGACAAATAGCTGATGCATTTACGACTGTGGTTTAACCGCATCAAAAATAAATACAAACATTTGATTAGTTTCAGATACTTATGATATAATTCAGCAAGTGATAATATCAACCTATTGATATATTTAATCTAAATTTCTCACCCTTTTCATATATCATGAAGCATGAAATAGTGACCTATTCCAGTGGCTCATCCCTACCAGTCATTACATAGGAAGTGCCCCCCCCCCCCGAGAGGCCACTAGTATTTTTGGGTCTTTTATGGTGCAGTGAATACAAAATTTAAAAAAATTCTCAAAAATTCATTTTCATCTGTATGTAAAATTATTTCATGTTTTTCTACACCTGATTCATCCCTCAGTTTGGGAAAGTATGTTCAGTTGATGCTGTATTTTTTGTCCAATCACACTGTTTAGATATATTTACCTAAGTAGGGTACACAAAAGAGCAACCAAATTCTGGAATGCAAATACTACCGTGCCACCTTGTGAGGCACTGAGAATAGCGACAGAGACTGAAAGATAAACAAAGCAAACTAAACGTGTTTGCTGAAGGATATATAACTGTCATAATTAACTTGCTTATATATCAGTTCTACTTAGTAATTCCACACCAGTATTAAAATTGTTGTGAGTTATTTGAACGAATGCTTGTGAAAAAAAACTCATTATCAAAAGGTACTTGTCAGTTGATTTCTTTATTTAATAATTTATGTTTTTTTATAAATATTTTTATCCACGGCCAATCCCTCATTGCACATACGTTATTGTAGTTTAATCTGTATTTTGTTGCCATATCCATTTATTGTAAATGTGTTAATGCTAATAAAGTTATATTGTCATATTTTATCTTATCTTATTTACTTCATTAAAGGCATATATATGCAATGCATCAGAAATAAATAGATAAGATGTCACTTTAGAATACCTACACTGTCCCCTACACTGTCATAATATATAAAGTTCACTTGCATTTTTAAATACAATTGTATGTGAATAAAAAACAGATATATCAATATCAAAAGTCTTTGTATTTACGTAATAGTGCAATGGTGAAAAATAGATATATAAAATCTGATCAACTTTTCTAAACAGGAGATCTTTTCAGAGAATATAACAGGAACACAAATAATATTTTAAAGAGCTGTGAATGAAAATAAACAATTTTATAGGGCATCACCATAAGTTATATATATATATATATATATACATCTCTACTGAATACCACCATCCCCTCTTAAAACACAACTGTTAAGAGACCATAACTATTTTTATGAAATTCAATACCAATTGATAGAAATATATACACCTGAAACCAAATTTGGCAAAGGTCAAGATAATTACAACAGTATTTTTAGAAGGAAAGATAAACTTTCTGACACACATATTCTTTGCGAAATGAATGTCAACAGGTCAAGGTCTAAAACATTATGTATTTACAGTGAAATGTTTATAAGCTGAAAAAAACAACACGCATCAAAATTGCTTTGAAAATTAAAAAAAATGTGACTCAAACTTTAATGTATACACACAATTATTCCAAAACCACTAAGTTCAACGGGTTGGCATGATACGGGTTTTATCCTATCGTATGATATATGATGGCATGAACATAAACCACTTACCGTGGAGAGATCGAGGTTGATTTTCATAGGATGAAGGCATTATTTTTCGATGAGTTTAATTGAGGTCTAGATATGGCATGTCCACTACTATATACTCGGCAGTCCTTTGTTAATTCATGTCATTTAGCTTAGTTTTTTTCTGTTTACGTATTGATGTGTGTTTGTTTTTTTATTCCACGTTGGCTAGTTATATAATAGGGGAGGGTTGAGGCCGCAAAAACATGTTGAATACCACCGAATTTATGCGCCTATACCAAGTGAGAAACATCTAGCCTTTACTAGTCTGCTGTGTTTTTTTATTTTTTTTTATTTTGGTTCATTTGTATGTTTCGGAGTTAAATGTTGCGTCCATTTATCTGAACTAGTATGCATTATTGTTTAGGGACCAGCTGAAGGTCGCTTTTGGTGCTGGAATTTCTCGCTGCGTAGAAGACCCATTGGTGTCCGTTGACTGTTCTCTTCTCTAAGGCCGGTTGTTGTCTTTTCTATCCTCTATTTTTCTAAAATGAAAATCGAAATTCATACCCCTTTAATGTCTTTGGTCCATGTACTACTTTACAAATAAGATGAATTCTGTTAAAGGTCTTTTATCCGTAGGCTGAAGCGAAGTGTTTGCTCCTTTCACGATGTTACGGGTCCATCCTCCGATGTGTAAATAGATTTTGATGTTTTGATATGTCAAAATCGGTTCGATATCTTCAACAGCAGCGATCATGGTAGAAAGCATATCCCATTAGGTATAACCACAGGCGCTTGGGTATATGATACAGATATTATTTTTTGTTGTTGATTAAAATATTCAATTTTCTATATTTATAATACATATCTATCACTTCTGTGCATGTCTCACCTAGTTTCGAGTGATTTAAACGACTCAGAGAAAATAAAATTGGGTATGACAAATTATACATGTGATTGTCTAAAGTCAGGAACCTATAAATCAGTCGTTTTTGTTTTTCGTTTATTGTTTTTCATAAATCAGGCCGTTGTTGTTTTCATTTGAAATGTTTTTCATTTTTTCATGTCAGGGTCTTTAATAGTTTACTATAACGTATCACTTGGCGTCCGTCGTCGTCCGTCGTCTGTCGTCGTCTGTCGTCGTCTGTCGTCGTCCGTCGTCGTCTGTCGTCGTCTGTCGTCGTAAACTATTTCAAGAATCTTCTCCTCTGAAACTACTAGGCCAAATACTTCCAAACTTTAACTGAATGTTCCTTAGGGTATCTAGTTATCGACTCCTGGGAGTCGAGATTAAGAATTGAACGATGGACAGTTAGTGCGTGAATTTTTCTTGCTACCTGATTGGAAGATATTACGAGACGTGAATAATCAAAGTTTATTGATTGGTTAGGACAATCCAAACCTAGTAACTGTCCTTCAATCCCGTAGAGTATCGGATTTGTCCTCTCTATTTTAGCAATTAGATTTTGCCTGGTCATAATCATGCATATTGATACACAGGTAACTTTTATCTATAAATAGCCGAATCTTCTGGAGTTTCGTAAACAAGAACAACGTTAAACGATATATATACTACTTCAAAACGTGTGACCTCACGTGTGTGGTAAAATTTGTTGATTGATGCACGTGGCTATTCTAGTGAATGAATTAATCTACAAAGCGAGAGCACTTTCCATTTTCCTCAGCTAAGAGTCGACTATAGCCCTTTTTAAAGGCTAATGCTTGTTTATAAATTGTATCCGAAGTTTTGATCTATCAACAAACATGGTCGCCATTGCTAAAAATAGAACATAGGGGTCAAATGCAGTTTTTGACTTATAACTCAAAAACCGAAGCATTTAGAGCAAATCTGACATGGGGTAAAATTGATTATCAGGTCAAGATCTATCTGCCCTGAAATTTTCAGATGAATTTGACAACCCGTTGTTGGGCTGCTGCCCCTGAATTGGAAATTTTAAGGAAATTTTGCTGTTTTTGGTTATTATCATGAATATTATTATAGGTAGAGATAATCTGTAAACAGCAAAAATGTTCACCAAAGTAAGACCTAAAAATAAGTCAACATGACTGAAATGGTCAGTTGACCCCTTTAGGAGTTATTGCCCTTTATAGTCAATTTTTAACAATTTTTCATAAATCTTAGTTATCTTTTACAAAAATCTTCTCCTCTGAAACTACTGGGCCAAATTGAACTAAACTTGGCCACAACCATCATTGGGGTATCTAGTTTGAAAATTGTGTCCGGTGACCTGGCCAACCAACCAAAATGGCCGCCGTTACTTAAAATAGAACATTGGGGTCAAATGCAGTTTTTGGCTTATATCTCAAAAACTAAAGCATTTAAAGCAAATCTGACAAAAAAAATGTTCATTAGGTCAAGATCTATCAGCCCTGAAATTTTCAGATGAATCAAACAACCCATTATTGGGTTGCTGCCACTTAATTGGTAATTTAAAGGAAATTTTGCAGTTTTTGGTCATTATCTTGAATATTATTATAGATAAAGATAAACTGTAAACAGCAAAAATGATCAGCAAAGTAAGATCTACAAATAAATTAATATGACCAAAATTGTCAATTGACCCCTTAAAAACTTCATTTGAATGATCAGTAGGGTGTATAAAATAAAGTTTGTGTTTTATTTTCTATTTCGTCAAAAAACATGGCCGAAGGCATTGTTTACCAGGTGAGCGAATCAGGCTCTTGAGAGCCTCTTGTTTTATTTTGAGAGCCATGCGATGGCATATAGTTGTTAATTTGGATATTTGTCTCAATAAGAATCATATACCACATCCATTGGCAAATGTACTACTACATCTTTTTTATTTGATATTTATGAACTTCCACCCTCTCTGACAAATCAAACGTGAAAAGTGACCAACGTCTTTTTAAAACCTGTTTGCAGTAACGTCTCAGGTAATCATAAACTAAGCATATCACTTTTAAAAAAAGTTGTACATGAGGAATTATATACTGGTAATAAAACTCAACATAGAACAGAGATTTGATATAAACGTGTGCTTCCACCATACAGTTTTATTTGACAACAAGACTTTTACAGTAACATAACAAGCTACCTTTAAGGAAAGTTATGGGATTGTCCTTTTAATAGTTCTTCTTGGCTTGGTAGACTTTGGGATTTAGTGAACAGTTTATATACAGCGGAAGTACATTCACTCGGGTATTTTATTGCGATGAACATCAGTTTGCTAATTTATAGTTTGAAGCAAGGATTTGTATAGTGGGACTAGGAAAAATCTTTTTTGAAGTAACTGAAAAATACGGGATTTTTTAGAAAGTTCTTATCACTAAAAAAAATACCTGCAGAATTTGAATACCATTTAGCGATGCAAATAAAAACTGCTTGCGAAGTATGTTTTGACGGCTACGCAATTAACCTGTTTAGAAATATAGAAAACAAGGCGGAGAAAACATTGAAAATGAATACGTTTTTCGTTTTCAGACACTGGATGGTTATACGACGAGATGGAGCATTTTTGTCTGCCCGAAAGGAACCAAAACTGGTTTTGATTAAACCATCATCAGAAGGTGACAATCTACTTCTCGATGCACCAGGGATGCCAACTTTAGTCTTGCCAAAATGTCCACCCATCGACAAAAGTTCAAAGTTGATAAAATGCAGGTATGTTTGCAATTAATTTTTTAGTTTAAATCACCAAAAAAAATCAAAATTTGAAATCATGATGCTTAGTTTAATTTGACGAGTTGGACATACAATTAGAAGGAATGTACCTTGTTAACTATTAAAAGTAATACTAGCGTCATTAGTTTTTTGTCATTTTTTTTTGTGTCTAACATTCATGTGTTGAATATCGAGCATTTCTGACTTTAACGTATACACACACGTTTCAGAGTTTGGGACGAATATATAACTGGTTTATATTGCGGAGAGGATGCAGAAAGTTGGATAGCTAAATATCTTGGTTATGACGGTCCTTCGATAGTTGTCTCTACACCATACATGGTAAAGAGGGATAGCTCTTTAGTATTTAAAGAGTTTGGCAATCCCGCTGTTGAAGGAGATCTGGTATATATATTTGTTATAGCATATGTGTGTAACATGCGTACTCATTAAATTGTACTATGGACATGCAAAAAGATAACAGCAATCACAAAATTAAATTTGGCATGGTTAAACCAGTTTTACGTGCAGAACCACCATCATTTGACCCTTTGTGATTATATCAGTCGTAAAATTAAGAATTATATATTGGAAGCTCAGTCTTCACGCCGAGTGGCAGCCCAGGCAGCCCAGGCTGGTAAAATTGCTCTCGGGCCTGTAAAAATCAGACCTACAGGCCAACAGAATCTAACTAAAATTTTTCAAAAATTGAGCTGCGGGCCTGTAGAATTAGCAGTTCAGCGTGAAGACTGGAAGCTAGTTGTGGTAGTTATACATCAGACATGTCAATGATTTGAAACGAACGCGAAATTGATGTTATTTAAATGTGTGTCTACATTACAAACTGTTTTTTTTTTCTCTTTCAAATCTGTATTTTACACCACAATTATTTAATTGTAATGGACTATGCTCACACCAAACCTACTCACTGCAATTTCTTCCACACACAAACCAAAAATTCTATATAACTATATGGGCTTTCTCACTATGATTTTTTCAAGATAGAATGGTCTTTTGTAACGACATTTTTAAAGGCGAAAAAAATTACACGCTTAAACTAAATTAACTTAAAGAATGCATATGCGTATATCTGATCACTTTAAATAAAGGCTACAGTAGTATACCGCTGTTCAAATGGCAATTGCATATCTTATTGATAAAAATAAACCATACCATTGAGAAATGTTTTACTTATACAATTTTCAGAGTACCTTTGCCGATTTCGGTGCTTATATGATATTATCACAAGCATCTTTAGACGATCTCAATACAAGACTAGAGAAGAAAGTAACAATGACGAGATTTAGACCGAATATTACTATCGACGGATGTGGTCCATACGACGAGGTAAAGAGTTTCTGCATTATGCATTACATGAAGTTTAAACATAAGATTCATTATCACCCTAAACTTTTATCAAATTATAGAATACTATCATTCTTTATGATGTGGAAATATAAGTAGCATATAATTGTTGTAACTTGGGTACAAGAAACAAGTAGGTACAATTCCTACCAGTTGTAGGCAGTTTGTATTTGGTAAAGAAAACCTCTTTGATTTCAGGTTTAAACAATAGAATTAAATGAGCGATAGATCGAGAAATAAATGTCTATCAGCTTTATGTTTTCTAAAAGAGGGCAGAACTAAGTAAATGTTTGAAGTAAAACATCTGAAGGAGAAAACCGTATATAGCTGGGATGTAATAATTGTACAAGTTCTAGATTCATTTAATAAATGTTAAGTGTGATTTTGATGTTTTAGTTAAAATAAATTATTAAATACTGCTACACATGCGTTTTTTTGGTGTGTTTTTTTCAGGACAATTGGGCAGAAATGAAAATAGGGAATTCAGTGTACATGAGGTTGTTGGATTTGTGTGGTAGGTAGGTACTATGATTCTTATCATAATTTTGATTACTATCAAAGGGGCATGTGAAGGTTTCCCATTACTTTGTGTCCGTCGTGTTTTTAGAAAGTAAGCTTTGAGAGATAATAGTCCATTTATAACTCTTCACCTGAAACATAGTCAGAAGGTCGAATGTATAGTTTATGATTAATTCCACTATTGTCAAGCACAATGTCCATTGTAACTAATCATAGAAAAAAGTGGATATCCCTGTATTAACTGTTTCAGTATATCGTACAATTATTAGATGCAAATAAACAAGTGAGTGTATGATTACCGGATGACTAGGCTGGACTTTGCATAGAAAGAGCTACATACTCCACTGTAAGACTAAGAACAGCGATTGACTGCACATACTTAGCTGGAATTTGTCGTAATAATGCATTGAAAGTTCCAGAACAAATTTAAGATCCTATCTGGCGGTCTTTTTCGAATTTGTCAATATAGCAGATACATTTATTACTAATGTCTTTACGTTTTACATAGTAGTTTCAGAATAAATAAATGTTAAAACAAACTAATATATTAATTTATATATCATTTTAGATGCATCTTAACAACTGTAGACCCTGGAACGGGAGAAAAAGACGCTAAAAGACAACCCCTAGAAACTTTAAAGTCGTAAGTAAATATATAATGATCTGAATTAGCGTTCAAAATTATTTTCCTTATTTCCAGTTGTATGTTTATGTGATATCACAGACTGAGAACATATTTCTACATCGATAAATGTTGTAATATTTTAAAAGAAACTTTTTACAGGAACAGATATATCACTAAAATATGTCAATGCCGATGTATCTTTATAAATTCTGCTGTACTTATTGTTACATTCTAAACATGTACTTTTTAGCTCACTTGAACGATATGGCCATGGTCCAGGGGAGCTATTGCTATCACTCCTCTGTAAGTGTTGAACCAATTCAAGCAAATTTTTGTTAAATGATCCTTAATGTATCTGTATGAAGGTTTGGTATATCCCCAGTCAGTTAACAAAGACAGCCACTAGGATAGAACATATAGTTAAAATGCATTGATTGATATATATAGTGTCTCTGATGAGTCTTTTGTGGACAAAACACACATCTTGTGTACAAAATTAGAATCCTTGTACCGGTATCTATGGTGAGTTTGTTTCTTGTAGATAAATTATTGTACATGAAAATAATGGCAATTTTTCTTCCAGTTACAGGCTAATAACAGAAGCTATTGATCCATGTTTTGGAGTAAATGCAGCTATTGACATAGAAGGTGAAATTAAAGTTGGTGACCCAGTGTATGTGATTAGGAAGTAGGAATGTTACTGTAAAACAATCAACATAGAATACTTCACTTACTCAAGACTTCAAGTATGCACATAGGCCAACAATTTTGTAACTTCTTCGAATAACAACAATAATGATATGTTTACGACTTAACATACGACACAAGTTAATAAATAATTACAGTTTTCCAATGTGTATCTTTTGTCTAATAATGAATTATGAACAAATGAATGATGGGAAAAGTTTATTTAGAGTCGGCACGATGTCCAAATAAGGACATACCACAATCTCTTCTGAGCTTTAATTAAAGGCAACAGTAGTATACCGCTGTTCGAAACTCATAAATCGATTGAGAAAAAATAAATCTGGGTTACAAACTAAAACTGAGTGAAACACATCAAAAATAAGAGGAGGACTACGACACAATAGAAACACAACATTAAAATGTAACACATACAGAAACGAACTATAATATAAAAATGGCCATTTTCCTGACTTAGTACAGGACATTTTAATAAAAAAAAAATGGTGGGTTGAACCTGGTTTTGTGGCATGCCAAACCTCCTACTTTTATGGCAATGTTAAACATAACATTACAATGACAACATTACATGATAGGACTATTATACAAATAATAGCTAACTAAAGGTACCGGGTTTATAATTTAATAAGCCAGACGCACGTTTCGTCCACACAAGATTTAAACGGACATAGTATGGTTAAATAGCACACTAAGTTGAACCTAGGTATCAGAGGCGGATTTAGAGGGGGCCCGGGCCCCCCTTTTTGGTTGCTTATAAAGGGAATCACTGAAGCGTGACTGGAGCGGCCCCCTCTTAGGTCAGTCAGTGGGCCCCCAGCCCCCCACTTATGAAAATTTCTGGATCCGCCACTGGGTATTATAGTTTCTGGACATAGAAATATAGAAAACAAAACATAGTATATTATACATAAAAAAAAATTCTCTCAGAAAGCAGACAGGTTATATTTTCTGCTTTTAATATTTTTTTTATATAGAGTTGGTGCTTTTTATGACCTTTAATTATTTTAAGATTAAATTCCTGATTTTATTGTGGGACTAATGTCTATTACAAGAAAATCAGGCTAGTCCAAGAAATTGGTTAAAAAACAATACCATTGCAACATCCTACAAGCTACATAGTCACACTGTTGAACGTATCAAAAGTGCCTAATACTTAGGCTGCACATTCACACCCGTAATGAAATGGAATGACCATTTTAACAGCGTATGTAGCAAAGCCAATAGAACCATCGGGTTTCTAAAAATGAAACCTGTATATCAGATCTACTTGCTCTTCTGTAAAAGAAAATGCATATAAAACACTTGTATGAGCTATAACTGAATACGCCAGTCATGTATGGGATCCATACAACAAAACAGAGATTGACCAACTAGAGATGCAAGATATGTGACGAATAAACAATATAATCACTCGAGTGCAAGCAAGATGCTTAATCACCTAGAATGGAGATCTCTGGAACAAAGGCGAAAAGATTCAAGACTCCTCATGATTTTCAAAATTGTAATTTATAGGAGAAAGCTGCAGTGATAAAGGAAGGTCGTGTGATGCCACCTAAACGATTGCCAGGAAACATGCATGACAGAAGCTTCGAACTCGTAACTTCTAAGCACCTGATATCACCCCAAGTTTTTTTTGTTTGGGATGCGTGTTTGTCATTCTTTAGTTATCTCTACTAAACTTTCGCGGACATCTGTATAGCTTGCTTGACCGCTACATAATTCCTGTCACAGATGACCCCTGATATTTTATATGTGTCAAAAACCTAAATCCCCATGTTCTGTCCTCGTTTATGAATATCCACAATGTGTCTTACCTAACTCCTCATAAGATTTGGGAGTCATGGCTCAGTCGAAAGTTTTCTGTGAACTGTTATTTGTCGATTCGTTTCTTTCTGTTGTCTATTGTGTTATCTTTTATTTTTTTTAAATAAATTTATAACTGTGATTGCCTCTTTGTACGTTTTTTCGTACTGTAAAGCGACTTTTTGAAATTCTATGCAAGGCAGAGACCTATATAGGCAAAGTCTCATGGACTACCTAAATAAAGCTACTGTAGACTATAAAAAAGAACGACTGAAATCACCACATGGTCACTGATTGGTTTATGTGATGCCTCTGCTTCTCTACTGCTTGAATGCATTCAAAATTTGCAGTAGATCCATGTGGTCTAAGTGTTGTTCGTCAGACAATGTACCAGGTTTCGTCGTATTCCATGGCATATTTGAAATATGATGGCCTCCACCATTTTGGATCGTAAAATAGTAAATCTTTAACAAAATATGCATATTTTGAGAAAGGAATGCAATTTTTTGTGTTACTTTTTATCTTAATAAACAATGACATGTGCTTTGTTTTATTTCGACTGTTTTAACAAATGCATATCGCATTGTAATATAAGCTGAAATCACTCATATACACTGATGTTAAGTTATGTACATTTTATAAACATATTTTGCTTTGAAGCACACACAAACACAGAGTTCCTTAACCTCAATTCTTCCACCTTATTTCTGAAATTACATGACAAAAACTATTTTTTCCTATTACACTTTAAAATTCTACAGTTTAGAGTTCTTCAAATTCACACAAAATTAATGTTTCTCGTCACATAATCGTTTTAAAAATCTTACATAATTCACAATCCGTGATCCATACTTTATGGGATATGTTTAAATGGCATGACTTGACTTACTTCAACTACATTCATAATTTTTAATCAACATTAACATATTATGTTGCAAAAAGAAGATGAAATAGACGCTACAAATTTGATTGAATGTAGACTTTTAATTTATAAGTCTGCATATCTCAGAAAAATACATTTGATTAGATGTCAGAAATACGGTCTGAAAAGTCTGTTCCCCATTGTCAATATTTTTGTACATCTTATGATTCTATGCCATTGGTTTCCTCAAGACATAAACTGGGTCCCCAATCTTGACTATACCTTCTTTATCTATTGCTGTGTTCATACCAAATTAAATTTATAAAGGAGAATCACCGTATGGTTTTGTCTTTTTAAATCTGAAATGTATACAATTGTTTATCAATTCTACGGCTATACATATTTAAGTATATCATTTAAATATATAAAGGGAGATTTTCTATTTTAGTTGCAAAAGCCTCTTTCCTTAGTGTATGCAATTAGGCATTTCTTTTACGATGTTAAATAACCAATATTTGATTCACAAACTTTCATAACCAAGTTATATAATCATTAATGTAAATTGTTATTATAAAATTGGAATTTACTTTCTGAGTGTTTTCAATGGCTCAATGTTAGGGTCTCTTCTCAGTAAAGTTTGCGAGGTGAATATAACAATATTGTAAATCAAACAGTAAACAAGACCATATACACTGTGTCTAAACCACACCGGCAAAATTTGCTCGGACTCGATGGTATCTAACATCCGGCACAATGACGGAACACCAATAGACAAAAGAAAGGTAGGTTTCTCCTTATTTTTTTATTTTTTTTATGATATCGAAGAATATATATACATATACAACTATTTTCTATTGTGAGATGCAATATTTTCTACAACCGTTCTATATTAACGGAGAAATAAGTAAAAATGCATGTCAAAATGACGAATTGAGTGAACCTTGCCTCGAAATTGTTTAATTTCTCGTTAAATTGATCACATTGTACGGAAAGAAAGGTACGGGAAGATAGATATTGACACGGAGATTGCAAATTGAGTTATAATGAGCATCTCAATAATTGTATTTCTGTGTATGGAACGAAAGAAAAGGGTCATGCAAAATTAAAATAAACCGGTTTCGTCAATGTTGTTACTACACAATCACCCGGTTTCGTCTATATATATCACCCGTTTTTTTGGGTTTTTTTTAACAAACAATTTATGAAAAGAAACTGGCACGGATCTGAACATTGTCTTTCGAGATTTTAAATATATATTTATTGTAAAGTAAACTTGGCGTGTTAAAATCTATTTTAAACGGGCACTTTTGGACATAGTTAATTATGATAATCAGGGGCGTAGCTAGAAAGAAACAATGTGCAAGCAACTACCGGAAAAAAATTTGGGACCTCTTTATGCAGATAAATGTTTTCTTTTCCGGTTTTCGGTCATAGGACGGTTAAAAGAGGAGCTATATGTAGATAGGACTTATAATATAAAAAAATTATGAATGTAAAACTATTAATAAATCTTCTGAATAGAGTAATACATAAACAACACATATTTGTGATACAGAATTTACTCAAAATTGTCCAAAATCTGCTGTTCGGGTCTAGGCAGAAACAAACTTCTCTATTGCTTTAATTGTCAATATTCACACTGAAATGCCGATGAATATGCAGTAATGCTAGTAACTGTCGTCGTTCATTGTTGATCGTACATTTGTTTTCAACATACTCAAAAAATAATGAGACTTTCCAATACTGTTTTGGCGTGTTTGCAGGGTGATTGGCTCTGGTAGCCTGTCGACCACATCGCCTCGGCATATTTTCAACGATATCGAAGGGTTCTGATATTCTAATGCCGATTGGTACATCTCATTCCAAACTGATGAACCGTACACTGTAAAATGTGCTCCAAAAACTACATGTCTTAGACTGAGTATTACAAATTCAAATCTTGTAGAAGATACAAGTTACTGTCCGATTTTGTCATAATCTCCAATAACACTTTTATTTTGAAACCAAATGCCGTTATTTAATGATATTTCATCAATTAAAACAGTGACAACATAGGTGTTTCCTTTAACATTCAATCTATAAATTTTTATTTTGCCAATTATTTTTTTGCATGCCGAATCGATGTGCACGCAACTGCGTGTTAGCGTATAGGGAGCTACGTGCCTATTAATACACATTTTCCTAATGAAAGGCGTATCCCTTATTTCACTTAACTTCAAACTAATTTTAAATTGAATATAAATACTGAATAGCAAACACTGGTATCTTTTTTTCAATTATTTTGTAACATTATTATATTTTCTTTGTTTCTAATAGTAGTATGTAAAGATGAAAAATAAAAGGATGTGTTTTGATTGTGCCATAATTTTATAAATAATACATTTATGCATTCAATCATTGACGAACAGTCCCAAACCGACTATAGTCTATACTGTTCTGCACAAATTAATCATGCATGCAGTCCTGCTAGATTTTCTGGTACTATATATGTAGGACTCAAATCTATGGTGGGTTCCAAATCTATGGCAGATTCCTAATCTATGGCAAATGTGACGTCATGCCATTCCAAATCTATGGCAGATGTTTTACAATCCTAATCTATGGCAAGTTTTGTAATTTCCTAATCTATGGCGGATTTTTGTTGTTTCCAAATCTATGGTAAATGTTGTGAACAAAAAAAAAGTAAAATCACCAAAATACTGAACTCCGAGGAAAATTCAATCGGAAAGTCCCTTATCACATGGCAAAATCAAATGACAAAACACATCAAGCGAATGGACAACAACTGCCACATTCCTGACTTGGTACAGGCATTTTCAAGTGTAGAAAATGGTGGATTGAACCTGATTTTATAGCGCTAAACCACTCACTTTTACGACAGTCAAATGGAAAACAATGCAGTACATATATACGACCAACGACTTGTCTTAAACAAGTGAACATGTACGACAACGGGAGCATGTTTGTACACATTTGTGAAATAAACATTCAACAATAGTCAACAAAATCGTGATGGCAACACAAAACCATAAATGATGAATTCATGTACCTTAATACAGACTTCAGGATTAAAATGAACTGCCCCGTAAAAATAAACATTTTCTAATCTGTGCATGGTACCTGTTTAACCAATTAATTAAACTAACTAGTAAGAAGGTAGGTTTTTTTTATAAAATAAAAATGATAAATAAAAATAAACGGTTTAAACTTACAAATAATATTTATTTCAAAGCTAATACATTGTTTTTATTTGATGATGATTTATATCAAATTGGAATCTGGTAATTTTATCTTTCACTTTATAAACGTTGTCAGCCGTAAACAGTAAAAAATTTACTATAATAGCTCCTAAAATATCCAGTACTGAAAAAATCGAACACACATTATGTGTCTCTTCTCGATAATAGGTCACATGTTGTTGTAAACCATCCGCAAATTGTTGTCGAGGGAAATTCCTTCATCTGGAATGGTATTCAAATCTATGAGTTCTGCCATTGTTTGCGGCGGCGAAGATGTGATATGGCGTTGCTTAATTGTGACGTTATATGTTGGATCTGCCATAGATTTGGAAAAAACAAAAATCTGCCATAGATTTGACTTGTTTGATGTTTGTAACGTCACATTTGCCATAGATTAGGAATCTGCCATAGATTTGGAACCCGCCATAGATTTGAGTCCTACATATATACTGTGTTACTTGCGCACTAAAGCGAGTTTTCACACTTAAGCATCCATAACATAGCAGTGAGATTTGTAACTTTCTCCCCGTTTCTGGTAGGCACATTTATTTTCATAGGCATGTTTTTCACATTAATTTTACAGTAACTTCTTATTTATTTTTTGTACAGTTCAAATTCAATTGAAACTTCAAGATAACTTTCGAAAACAATATCTGACAGTTTTGTATTTTCAATGTGAATAAAAGTTGGTTTGCAAAACATGACCGTCATTTATATCTAGGTCTTATTAAGAAGAAGTAACCACTTTTCCCATAAACATTGACAAAGAGACAACTTTCTTTTAGACACAAAAATTATGTTGAATTAATCAAGTTTAGGTCAGCGTATGCCTTAAACAATGAGAAAAACACACAAACTGCATGAAAGCAAGCTATAACAGGGCCCTACATTATAAATGTAAAACAATTCAAACAAGAAAACTACCTGCCTATTTTATGTTCAAAACGCATATGGTATAAAGCAACCAAAGACAAAAATGGAATTACAAGCGTGTGATTCGGGAATGGACTGAGTCAAAGTGTTGTCGCTGACACAAACAGTACAACAAAAGTACAAATAATAAAAAATGATGAAAAAACCTTAACTCGTCCGATGACAGAGCCTGTATAGTAAATGCGCGATGTGTGCCAAAACTTGTATCATAGTTAAAATTATCCCTTAAAGATTGTAGAAAAGATTACATACATAGAATGATTAGATTACTTATAAAGGTGCCCATCCTTTTGTGCGAGAAAATCACATATCAATTGTGCGTTTCGATTTTTAAGACCGTAAACTTTAATTTCAAGTTTAAACATGTTCAACACATTTTCCCATAACTCATATAGAAAACGCATATTTAGAGAGCTTTAATCTCAATGTGCTGTTAAAAAATTTCGGAATGCAAAGTAAATTAAAATATTTGTGTTCTATAAGAGTAGGAATTCAAGTGTTTGCTTATTATTTAATTGAATCCAGGGGCGTAGCCAGGTATTCAATGATCTGAGACTCATATAAATAATTAGCCGTTGTCCGGTGAACGAACTTGTTTTCCAACGACCCACAAAACTCCTTTTGAACACTGAAGTTAAATAATCAACTATAATGTAATGCGATTATGATTTTTTTTATTTGACCAAACCGGGTTATGCATTTTGAAATCTATGACGAAACCGGGTTGTATACATTGACGAAACCGGACAGTTCCATTTTGACATGACCCATTTCTTTCGTTCCATACACAGAGATACAATTATGGAGATGCTCATAATAACTAAATTTGCAATCTCCGTGTCAATATCTATCTTCCCGTACCTTTCTTTCCGTGCAATGTGATCAATTTAACGAGAAATTAAACAATTTCGAGGCAAGGTTCACTCAATTCGTCATTTTGACATGCATTTTTACTTATTTCTCCGTTAATACAGAACGGTTGTAGAAAATATTGCATCTCACAATAGAAAATAGTTGTATATGTATATATATTCTTCGATATCATAAAAAAAATAAAAAAATAAGAAGAAACCTACCTATTTTTTGTCTATTGGTGTTCCGTCATTGTGCCGGATGTTAGATACCATCGAGTCCGAGCAAATTTTGCCGGTGTGGTTTAGACACAGTGATATCACCATGTATAACCCCGATACAGACGAAACCGGACGTTGACGCGTTCGAATCGAACACACCGTGTAACACTGAGTTCAGACAGCAAGGAATAAATATTTTTAAAGAAAATCCAATATCTATTCTTCGCATATTCTGCTTCAATATATTCTTTGCCATAATACTCATTACTTACTCCAAGGATTTTGACATTTGTGACATTTTTGTACACAAACATCGCAAAACGCACGACAATATCGATGATAAAACGTGCTTGGTATTTTTAAATATTCAAAACTTAATGTTTCTCGTGCCTCATAGTTTTAAAACATACATTTTTGAAAATTTCATAATTTAAAATTAACAAATTTATAAAGATCGTTGGTTTATGTTGTATCTAGAAACAAAAAAATACAAGTTTAAAAGTGTCTTCATTTTCATGTAGTGTACGCTTCGTTGTCATAACACCTTTTTGTACTGTACGCTTCGTTGCGACAATATTGCGTTTGTCAATAAATTTTACATGTATTAAATTATGCTTTAATATGATTTTAACCAATATACATGTTTTAAAAAATTAATTTACCACCATAACATGCAGACAGCAACCCATAATATCCATTGTATTGTCGAAACACTCTTGGAGGTATTTTGTACATGCAAAAAAAAAAAATCTTGATGTATACGAAAGTGTAAATTGGTAGGAAAACACAATTACTCGAGATGCAAATATCACTGACAAAGCATACAGATACACAGGTACGATTTCTAATTTTAAAGTGTTTATCATACGACATTCAATGTACGGATACACCACTGTCCCAGGTTAGGGGAGGGTTGGGTGCCCGCTAACATCTTAATCTCGCCATATTCTGTATATACCTCTCCGAAGCCAGAAGCGTGTAATTCAGTGGTTTTATATATATATATATATATATTTTTTGTTCGCTATTTTATTCATAAATTAGACCGTTAGTTTTCTCGTTTGAAGTGTTTTACATTTGTCATTTCGGTGTGTTTTATAACTGACTATGCGGTATGGGCTTTGCTCATTGTCGAAGGCCGTACGTTGACCTATAGTTGTTCATTTTTGTATCGTTTTGGTATCTTGTGAAGAGTTGTATCAAAAACAAATCTTTTTGATAAAGACAGCAATCAAAAGTAATCAAAGGATTATAGGCTTTTGGCCTGAATAGCAGAGGCGAGTCCAAGGGGGTCATGGATTACAATAGAGTTACATTAAGGCTAAAGAGTATGTGTATACAATGAACATGTAATTTATAGCCACCGTTGATAAGTAATAAAGTTTCTTTCACGTGAAGATATACAGATGAAAAGATAATTCTTAATATTAACTGGTTTGCTTTCTTCGATTATGTTTTTTTTTTTTTAAATTTTTAAGGTATAAAGATTATGCTTAATTTCCTCGAACATTTCAGTCTTTCTACTGTGGTGGCAAAATCTAACTAATTGGTCAGTTTTGTTATTTTAAGCATCTTAAAGTCTATATCCATCCATATGAATTTCATTGAAATTTTGACTTATTTCGGAGAAGACCAAACTTTAAGGGACCATATTTATATTCCACTGTTACCCTTGGCGTTATCGGTAAATTATGCGGTTAAGCAAAGCATCAATTATCAAGACTACCTTACCTTAGACATTTGCTTTGTTGCATCTTGCATGTCTTTATAGTTATCAATAAAAAATGAAACGTTTCAAAGTTGGTACTGAACAATTTCTAGACCCCTTTATTTGTTAATGACACGTGTACGTAATGGCTGATTGTTGGTTGCTTAACGTTCACTTGCAAATATTCCATGCATGTTCAGGATAAGCACAAAGCAGCAACACATACTTCATGTAGGTCCCGGAAGGAGGCCCTCTGGAATTACATCAGGGAAGTTTGGACTGCCACTGGATAAAATGAGGTATATCGAATAAGGACACAAATTTGGCCTTGCAACAGGCCATTTATGGACCCCTCATTAAGTTTTCGCAAGGTTCGTACAGTGTAGTGAGCGTAGTGCTCTCTCTATACGATACATTGGATCTTGTATTCCCAATCGGACTGGATGTGACTGACCACTTTTACATCCCAAACATCTAAACGGGTGACCAACTTATGGCAGGTTTTACTGCCGGTCGGAAAAAGACCAAAGTGACCATATCTACTAGTAGATCTCCCAGTCACCCTTTACCAAATTCTTAAGCTTACATAGATGAACAAAAATAATTTGGCTACAATGTAGAAAGTTTGTTGTACCATCACTTAACATTATTACAATATATGCACACATCTTACGTCGTAACTTCAATCCCCTTCCCTTTCATGAATGTGACCTACCGAATTAGACTATTTACCGGATTTGTTATCACATAAGCAACACGACGGGTGCCACATGTGGAGCAGTATCTGCTTACCCTTCCGGAGCACATGAGATCACCCCTAGTTTTTTGGTGGGGTTCGTGTTGTTTATTCTTTAGTTTTCTATGTTGTGTCGTGTGTGCTGTTGTTTGTTTGTCTTTTTCATTTTTAGCCATGGCGTTGTCAGTTGTTTTAGATTTATGAGTTTGACTGTCCCTTTGGTATTTTTCGTCCCTCTTTTATGAGAACTCATTAGATTGTATATACTCTCGATACTGTTTACTTATATTTGGCATTGCATGTCAAGTTTTAATTAAAATGCGTGTTATTACGTCTTTATAACCTGTTTGCGTTGGATACTTTGGTAACATGATTTACCTCTTAGCTGTAACTTTGTTCAGTTACTACAACACTTTTTGTCAATATTTTATGTACAATGTGTATGGTTTTTGTGCCTGGACCGACATTTTGAGTTGAGCCAATTGCAATTATACAGTTGTTTTATCATGGTGTGCTGTTACACCAGTGTCCCAGGTTTAGGAGAGGGTTGGGGGCTCACATGTTTAATCCCGCTGTATTCTTTTTGGTGTCTGTCCATCGTCTGGAGCCTCTAGTACATTGGTTATATAGATCTGTCATCTTTTTTTTCGTTGATAAATAATTCTTATAACGTTATATATATAAAATAGAAATAGGAGATGTGGTATGATTGATAATGAGACAACTCTCCACAAGAAGCCAAAATGACACAGAAATTAATAGATCACTGTACGGCCTGCAACAATGAGCAACGCCCATACTACATAGTTAGCTATAAAAGGCCCCGAAATGATAATTATGTAATATTATTCAAACTTATTTATGTATAAAAAAAAGAACGAAAACAAATATGTAACACATCAACAAACGACAACCACTGAATTACAGGCTCCTTACTTAGTTTTCTAGTTTTATATGTTTCACCTTTTTTTATATATATATATCGGGGCCTTTTATAGCTCACTATACGGTAAAGTTTTACTTCATTGTTGACTTTTGTATGTTGAACTATAATAATTGCTAAAATATACACCTACATGTACTTCATTTAAACTTTGGTGGAAAGTTGTCTCACTGGCCAACACACCACATCTATATGTAAAAAAACCAGTTGGAATGCCATCTAAGGCACTCGGCAAACTAAGTTCAACGAGTTCCTATGGCTGCTTTCGTTTAGGCGAATTTGGACCAACATCGGCATTTGAAAGAGCCTCAAATTGTGAAAAGAAATAGTCATTAAAGTTTTTTTTTGGCAGTACTATACTTTTTGAAACTTTATTTCCTCTGGATTATATTTATTAATAGTTTATTTCATTTCATCTGGAATAACGTTGAAAGTCCCAATTTTCAATAGAAACATTCCTATTAGATGTATACTGGTTAAACATTGTAATTTTGGCTTTGGATGACTGATATGTTATGTTCAACTATTTCGACTAAGTTAACAGATAAAAATTTACAATAACATACAGAAAAAAGGTCGTCGATGCCATCTCGAATACCTTAATAAAAAAGTGATTTATGACAGTTTTTGTCAACGAACTGTACAGTGATTATTTAAAAACGCACAACGAACTCGACACATATGGTGAGACGAACGATACAGTAAGAGAAAACTTAAGAAGTATGATATTGTGTTTATTTTGAGTTCTAGGGAACATCTGAAGGCACGTAGTAATTCAATGTATAGTTATCTATTATTGCTTAAGGTATTACTACGCTAAAGTGTATGCACGAAAAGATATTCAGCATTGTTTATCTCATAAAATGTATGAAATTGCACCATGTATGTGCGTTTTGCATCTAGCAGTTTTATCAAACGTTCTAAGCAATATCTAAAACTTACAACAACTGTATAATTGAATAAATAAACTAACTTGCACATTGATATTTATATATACTCAAATATGTTCTAGAGAGGCATTCGAAATTGTTGTCATCCCAAATGTTGTCCTGATTATCGCTTCGAACGCGTCAACGTCCGGATTCATTTGTATCGGGGTTATACGGGGTGGATATATACCAGACTAAAACACGTAATGAATATATAAACAATGGTATTTAATAGTATTACAAGCTTTAAAGGGGCACTAGCTGTCAAATTCATGTTCACCCATTCTAATCAAATTCTCATATTTGATTTATAGCAATGTAAAATATTTACCCAAACTATTAAAAGTCTAAATAAAACAATAAACAAGGCACAGGCATGAAAATACGTAGCTTCGTTTCGTGTGTATTTGAATCTAGACGCCATCTAATTATTTATCGAGTTGACCTCTATAGTCATTCGATGACCATATAAGCGATGTAAACATAAATAAAGATATAAATAGATTAAGCAAACACGTGCTGTTAAATTATTCTAGGTCTATTTAATTTCATATTACAGATAAAAAATAAATGTTTATCATCGTTTTACCTGTATTACAATGTTTATTTGTGGATCGAATCAGTCAATCAAATGATTTACCTTTGTTTCACTTTCAATGTTGACATTCTCTTCCTTTAAATAACTTTACACATACAATTCACGTGTTATCCATCTCAAGCTAAGGGGTTAAATTAAAGTTCACATGAATTCGGATTCAATGAGGTCGAGTTATTCACTTGCAAGTGAATAATTCATAATCCATGGGTTTTTTTTTTTTGCTTATTTTGACACAATTGAACCACATTGGCTACTAAAAAGGAATTATTATTTCACTATTTGTATTTCATTACTGATTGAGCCAAAAAAAATTATACATTAGGTTTTTCATATGATTCGTAGCTAGTGCCCCTTTAAGATTGCATCGAAAATCATAAATTAAAATTTAACGAGAAAAAAAGTTGCAATAAAGTAGATAACTTTTATAATTAGATACAAGCAAATACATTTTGTTTTTGTTTGTTTAATAAATTCCAATGCTGCAATTCAAATTCGATTTCCTTGCAGTATAGCTTTATTTGTAAAATAAATTTCAGTTTACTGTAGTAAGCAGTTAACATAAAATCATTAACCCAAAATAGTAGTTTTTATTCGACCGCAAAAAAATTTTTGCGTCGTATAATGGTATGATGTTGTCGTCGTCTGCGTCGTCGTCGTCCGAAGACGCATTTAGTTTCCGGACAATAACTTTAGTTTTAGTGAATGGATCTCTATAAATTTTTAACAGGAAGTTTAATACCACTAAAGGAAGGTTGGGATTGTGGTCCCAATAGTTTAGGAATAAGGGGCCAAAAAAGGGCCCACATAAGCATTTTTCTTGGTTTTCGCACAATAACTTAAGTATAAGTAAATAGAAATCTATGAAATTTTTACACAAGTAATTGAGATGTATGATTTCATTAACAATACGAAAGGGTGTCATTTGTGACTCAGCAATTACTCTTTCGGATCAACGAAAAAAAAACGGATTTTGGAAAAAGGGGGAGAGTAAAAAAAAATTGTCCTGTTCCCGAGTACCTATATTTCGGAGCCCCTGATTTTATCCCTTTGGTTTTTGACGGTGTTTGTGTTCTTTAATCTTCAGTTATGTGTAGTGCTTTAATGAATGTTGATAAGTTTCTGTTCACTTATGATTTTTAATTGATCCTTTAGTACCTTCTTACATTTTGATGTCTCCCTTTGACTTTTAACTTCTGGTTTCTTTTTCTTCTTATTTTCATAAAACCTCTCAGAATCATATCTTTTTATCTGGATTATATTTGGCATGAATGTGTATTGCTATAACATGGTGAGTTGCATATCGTCTCAACTTCGAAAATCAATTTAAAAATACTTGACTTACATTCTAGTGTTCATCCGGAACATAACTTGTTTAACCTTCGACATAGGCTTTTTACATTTGGCACATGGGTACAACACATCAAGACGATGTGTCGCGTACACCATACACCATTCCCTTTGGCTTGCAGCATCACATTATGGATTTTTGTATTCCCTACACAAAACCATTTATTTTCTTGCTTTCCAGCGATTTTTCGGATGCTTTATTACACATGGAAACTTCAGAACGGGAAAACCAACGGACTAATCTATACAAAAAAACGAGAAACGAGAAACACGTATAAATTACATAAACAAACGACAACTACTGTACATCAGATTCCTGTCTTAGGACAGGTGCAAACATTTGCAGCGGGATTCAATGTTTTAATGGTATCAAACCTACTCCCTTTTTCTGAAACAATAAATAAAGTATGAAAGCATAAATAAAAATCACAGCAATAGAAGCTTTGTTTCTTTGGAATATGGTAACTCACAAAGCTATTTTAACATTAAATGCAGAAGGAGCTCAACTTGTCTAATGAAACAAGCAAACACATATTCCTGCAATCATTTTTGATACAAACTTCAAAATTACTGATTTGTATACTATAGTATAATAAAAATCTTTGATGAGAATAAAAATACAAATATTTATAATTCCAATCAAGTGCCCTTGGTGGGGAGCATGGCCTGAACACATAAAACAAGACATCGTGATTTGTTACAGAAAAACATTTTTCATACAAGAAAATTTTGAAAAAAAAATATCTCGCTCACCTGTCAGTAACACCGTCATGCTTCCTCAGCATGCTTCAATCCACCTCTGGTACAGTTCGCTGACTGTAGAGAAATTGTTCCACATGAATTAACAGGATATAACTCCAATGTACTAACGTTACATACAAACTCATATTTGGAAAGGTTCGTTAACTTCCACAAAGATGCACCGATATATTTAATTGTGCTTGCAGCGGCTAACGCTAAAACCAAATGAAGAGGATCGTCAACTGTCATGGCGAATCCCAAACTTAGTATGAATCGACCGATAAGAATTTTTTCTAAGGATAAAATATTGTGTTGTGATACTCAGTACGCTTCTTTTAGTTATTAAAGATCATTCAACAATTAAACGCTTGGAAAGTTTAAAAACGTACGTCGAAGATGAGAATGTCAGTTTTAATGTCCATGGATTTATGAGTTTGAACAGCGGTATACTACTGTTGCCTTTATTTATTGACAAAATACACAAATTAATCCCGCTAATCACCGAGTACAAATAAAATCTAGAATGATTGTAATATATTATGGACCAGATATAATATACTAAATTGAAATAATGGCCTCTATGTGGAGCAATAAAAAACGGTAGAGTTTAAAAGTTAAAATTTCGGATATTCAATAACGGTCAACCTTTTGATGGTCCGTAAAATTTACAAAAAGGATGATTTTATCTTCACCACTTTGATAGCCAGTGTATTTTTCACCAATCTACTGTTATCAAATGAATATCGTTCATTTGTTAACGCCGCCAGGGTAAATGCAAAAAGGATATGCCTTTTTTACCCTCTCTGCCGTGGTATTTTAAACAGATATATCATGTTAAGGAGGGGTATTTGCGAAAAATACCAGTCGAGAGAATGTTAAATTTTGCGAGCCGTAAGTCGAGGGAAATTCATTCGCAAGACTGGAATTTTTTGCAAATATCCCTCAAGAACATGCTATATCTGTTTAATTACACCGAATGTTAACTTTCGAAAACGCATTGATGATCGTGACGTTACAAGCGTCCAGTCGGACCGACCCGCATTGTCAATTTCGATGTGTATGTCAAGATATGAGACAGACTCAACTGAATCCTTTATCTCAAATTCGATGGGATAGATGCGTTCAACATCGAACTAGAGATAAAGGATACAACAGATACAATGAAGTGATATGTTGAAGTTGAGATCAAATATTTTGTAAATTTTACGGACGCCATCAAGAGTTGGTTGACCGTTATGAAATAACAGATGCTATCGAATATGTTTCTCACGTCTTAACTACAATCAACCTCCCTTTTCATGAATGTGACCTACTGTATTAGACTATTTACCGGGTTTGTAATAACATGAGCAACACGACGGGTGCCACATGTCGAACAGGAAACCGGCCAGACAAACATGTACACTTTACAATCATTCCATACAACAAATATTGTTGCCCTATTGCTCATAGAATTTGTAAAAATGACCAAAATACAAAAACATAACATTAACCAATGAAGCAAGAAAAAAAGGTCACTGTCAGATAAAACCTGCCAGACTGACAAGTATCCCTTACAATGATTGCATACACCACATATAGTTTATAGTATCTGAGAAACGGACCGTAACTTTAACCTTGATCACTGATCCATGAAATGAGGTCGAGGTCAGGTAAAACCTGTCTGACGACTATGTACACGTTTTAAGGAACCCAAATACCAAATATAGTTCCCTATTACGCATAACAATCGAAATATTTATATTGATAGTTTACATGGCAACCGCCTGATAGTAATACCTATGTAAGCGAGACTAAAAAGTAATGGCCCGATTCAAATGAAACTCACACATTCAGATCAGCTGACACATCAGCTACAATGGTGGTAATGCTTCACTTTGCGCATTGGTATACACACTTCAAAAGTCTATTTTTAATATAAACACAACAGTTAATGTTTAAAGCAAAAACAAGCAAAAAAACTTTAAATAATATAGAAACTTAATTCTCATTTTATGCATATATTTAATAGTTTTCAAAATATATGAAATAGAATGTTATTTTCTCTTCATTTTTGAAGAACTGTCAATTTCCGTCAGGCTTCTACTGTACGTATGTATTATGCATGTTATAAGCAGTACGCTACATATTCTGCTATATAAATTGAATATAATTCACAATATACACAGTCTTCTAGAGATTCCGATACAAATGAATATAATTCAAAATGTACATTGCAAACAAAATGCTTATACAAATCGACTAATACATATTATAGATGCACGTTTATTGATATTCAATTTCGAAAGGTACAACGTGTAACTAATGTAATAAATAAGGTTATGTCTGCCATCTTTGCCAATCTAAAGCAGTTTTATTACAAGATTACAGATCTGCATAACAATTTTGGTGATGAATAAATTATTTAGATTAGATCTGCAAAATTAACCAGACGTCTTGACCCAAATAAGCTGACAGAAGTGAAATTATGCCAATTATGTAGTAGATGATAACGTTAAAACTAGATATAGTGGCTTACTTTTCATAAAGGTCGTACGTGATATTTATAAAGTGTTCTTTTTGGTCTTTAATATATATGTGTGTGGCAAATGATACACACATCATGTCAGATAGCACTGTGTTCATTGCCATTGTATCAATTTCCTCTGCAAAAATTGCATTTTTATTTTATTGCAGACGTAAAAAACTTCAAAAGTTTGAAAAAATTGGGACAATTAAATCGATAAACCAGTTTCCTGTTAAATCAGGTGGTCCAATACATCTTGACTCGGCTAAATGTACAATTACAGGATTACATTACAACAACATTACAGACAGGTAAGTTCAAATGTGTTTTATGTTATCTTGCGCATGTGCATACTTTGAAATTGTATTTATTGATATGGATTTCGTAATCAAATTTATAAAGTTATTTAGATATAATTTATGCGGCACCATGCTGGTTCCATTCTATTGTGTTATAAGTTATTAATACATCCTGTTAGGTTTGATAATTCATAATTATTTTAATTCATTTCAGTCAAAAAAATGAACGAATGGGTATTACATATTGAGCCATTGTTTTTTTTTTTCGTTTGAATTGATTTATAATTTTGTCATGTCGGGGTCTTTTATAGCTGACTATAAGGTATGGTTCTGCTTATTGTTGAAGGCTATACGATGGCTTATAGTTGCTGAAATTCACTGCATTTGAACTATGATGGATAGTTGTCTCATTAGCAATCATAACACATCGTTGTTTCATTGGCAATCATACCACATCTTGTTTTTATGCTTATGAACATATCCTCCCTCTCTGACAAAAGTTTTTCTTTTCAGGTGCTTATCATTCCAACATTCATGATAAACGGAACTTATTAATTAAGTGTATAGTTATACTGCGAAAGTACATTGAGTAAGGTATTCGATTGTCATTTGCTAATTTTTAGTTTGAAGCAAGGATTTTTATAGTGAGACTATGCAAATCCTTGTTTGAACCAACTGAAAAATGCTGGGATTTCTTTTCAAGTTCAAATTACTCAAAACAGCTCGTACAGAATTTGAAGACCATTTAGCGATGCAAACAAAAACTGTTAGCGAAGTATGTTATGAAGGCTACGTAATCAAGGAGGTGCGAAATATAGAAAACAAGGCTGCGAAAACATTCATATTCTTGCTAATAACTGTATGTGACTGAATTCAGTCAGATATAATTTTAAAATGTGTTCAGTATATCGTAAAAATATTTCTACAGTACAAACTCATGTACTTAAAAGTTTCAATGAATAATGGTGTGACTGAATTCAGTCAAGATTTTAATTATTATTAAATTTATATATATTTTAAATTTTGTTTTGGACAAACTATCAATATGAAAAACTATAAGATGTTTTTTTGGTTTTTGAATTTTGACTGAATTCAGTCAGGAGTTTTCCAATGCATGACTGTTAAAACTGTTCCTATTAGAGCACACAACTACCAATCTCTATAATGTATTACTGATTCTTTTATGTACATAATTTCTCAGTAATTTTGTTTTTGAACATTCTAAATAAATTCATGTTGAAATGTTGTTGATCTTGCTATTAATTAAATATGTATTACTGGCCCCATGTAAAAATAAAATTTTAGTATGGTCAGCATCAGAGTACACAAATTGATTAAAAACCCAATTTGCTTATATTATAAGCGTAATCTTGCTTGCTCTCCATATTTGACAAATCAGAATAGTGAAAAGTTGAAACAAAAGGTGTTATTGATAAAAATAATATGTATTTTTTTCAGACACTGGATGGTAATACGACGGAGTGGATCTTTTTTGTCTGCCAGACAGGAACCAAAATTAGTTTTGATCAAACCATCATCAGATGGTGACAACCTTCTTCTCGATGCACCAGGGATGCCAACTTTAGTGTTGCCAATATGTCCACCAATCGACAAAAGTTCAAAGTTAATAAAATGCAGGTTTGTTTACAATGATATTTTAGTTTAAATGACAAAAGAATAACAGACCAGGCTCCAGTTTATTGAAATCGCGATGCAGGAGTTTTATTTGACGAGTCGGACATCAAATAAAAACAATGCCCCTGAGTAAACCATGTCATAGCAATAGCTTCATAATTTATTTATTTTTTTGTCTTGACTGCAATTTTGTCATACATTTCACAAGGACAAATACTTTTTAGAGTTTTGAATGCATATATAACTGGGCTGTATTGTGGAAAGGATGCAGAAAGTTGGATAGCTAAATATCTTGGTTATGACGGACCTTCGATAGTTGTCTCTACACCATACATGGTAAAAAGGGATAGCTCTTTAGTAGTGAAAAAATTCGGCAATCCCGCTGTTGAAGGAGATCTGGTATATATATTTGATACCTGCGTACTAATTAATGCACTATGGACATGAAAAATACATTTATACATAAAAACACATTGATAACAGGTATCACAACCAACACCCGACTTCTTCTGAATTGGTTGAGGCACACAATTAAATGTGGTAGGGTTAAATCAGTTTACGTGCGCAAACCCCAACCCTTTGTGTCTATCTAGACCTTATGTCTGAAAACTGAAACACACAATAAAACACCTGGAGAGTGCAGCTACCAACAAAAACATCAAATTTGAACAAGGAAATACACAACGGCACATAATTTACCGGACTTGTTATCACATAAGCAACACGACTGGTGCCACATTTGGAGCAGGATCTGCTTACCCTTCCGGAGCACCTGAGATCACTTCTAGTTTTTTGTGGGGTTCGTGTTGCTTATTCTTTAGTTTTCTATGTTGTGTCATGTGTACTACTGTGTGTCTGTTTGTCTTTTTTCATTTTTAAGCCATGGCGTTGTCATTTTTTTTTCTTTTTTCGATTTATGAGTTTGACTGTCCCTCTGGTATCTTTCGTCCCTCTATTGTAAATCAAGTTTCAAATGCTTGGTACTATAGGAAGCTAATTATGGTAGTTATATAGTTGTTGGTTCGTTCCATATTGCTTTTTATGACATCATAAGACAAGTCAATCATTCATTCAGTTCACGGTTAATAGACGTGTCAGTAGTTTGAAATTAACGGGAATTTATGTTGGTTAAAATGTGTCTATAATAAAAAATATATTTTTTCCTTTCAAATCTGTATTTTCACTACAGTCAATTATTTATAATGGAATTCTGATATAGCTTAACATGCTATGCTTACACCAAACCTACTCGTTGAAAGTTCTTCTAAAACATATCAAAAATATCTATACGATATCTTTGGAGTAATGTTACGATATTGCAAAATATGATGCTGTCTTCAAGTTTATAAGGTCTTCTGTAATGGTATTTTTAAGGGTCTCACTTTATAACAAAATTAACCCAAGAAATGCATAAGCGCATTTCTGCTCATTCATGCAATGACACTTTATATCTTATTAATAAGTATGATATTGAACACAGTTTAATTATACAATTTTCAGGGTGCCTTTGCCAACTTTGGTGCTTATATGATACTATCGCAATCATCTTTAGACGATCTCAATACAAGACTTGAGAAGAAAGTAACAATGACCAGATTTAGACCAAATATTACTATCGACGGCTGTGGTCCATATGACGAGGTAAATAGTTTCTTCATCAAGCAATACATGCAGTTTAAAAAAGGATTCATAATCACCCTGTCATCGAAAGTATAACATAGTATTATAAAAAAAAATAGCCGTAGTTGTAGATAGATTTTAGTGGATCATGTGGAAAGGTTAGAATCAAGTCATTGTTGTAATTTGTGTATTACTTGTTTACCTCAGAAACGGGTTAATACAGTTATCACCAGTTGTACGAAGTTTGAATTCGGTAAAACAAAAACTTATTGGTTTCAGGTCAATACAATAGAAATGGAATAGAATGATCGTGAGATCGAGAAATAAATGTATTTCAGTTGTATGTTTCCTGAATGAAAACAGAATTATGTAATAAAGGTTTGAAGTAAAACAACTGAAGAAGAAAAACTTAAAAAGCTAGGATATAATAATTGTACAACGTGTAACTGGTGATTTAGATTTTTTAGTTAAAATTATCAAATAATTGTCTAAACAAGCGTTTTTTGTTTGTTACAGGACAACTGGGCAGAAATGAAAATTGGCAATTCAGTATACATGAGGATGTTGGATTTATGCGATAGGTAGGTACTATGATTACTATCATAATTTGAATTAGTATCAAAGGGTCATTTAAGGGTTTCCCGATACTTTGTGCCGGTGTCCTATAGCCATTCGATTAATTTTTCAAAATGCAAAAAGTAAAATCACAAAAATACTGCACTCCGTGGAAAATTCAAAACGGAAAGTCCCTAATCAAATGGCAAAATCAAAGGATAAAACACATCAAACAAATGAACAACAACTGTCATATTCCTGACTTGGTACAGGCATTTTCAAATGCTGAAAATGCTGGATTGAACCTTGTTTTATAGCGCTAAACCTCTCACTTTTATGACAGTCGCATCAAATTCAGGTATTTTACAACGATGCGTGAACAAAAAAGAAATTATAGGTAAAATAGTCAAAATATGGTTACAGCAGTCATCACTGTGTTACAATCTCAAGACAAACAAACATATACAAAAAATACAACAAGCATCAATCAAATAAAAAAAAAACATCCGGCACCCCCGTCACCGAATATAGGTGTCTCAACCCACTTCCAGACCCGGACCTTTCTAGTGCCTCGCATGTCAACAAAACAAACAATCTAACATGTATTCAATGCAACCCAAGCCTTAACACAGATTATTTCAGCATTCCAGGAATCAATCACTTCTTAGAATAGAAGACAAATATATGTAATATATGGCAGTAATATGATGTATATATGTTATAAGGAAATTCATATGGGGGAGGGGTATGGGCATTGGGGAAAAATGACTATATATATGTAGGACTCTAAAGTGCGATGGTACTCTAAAGTGTGATGGTCACGCTAAAGTGCGATGGTCTACGCTAAAGTACGATGGTGTATCACGCTAAAGTGCGATGGCTGTTTGTTCGCTAAAATACGATGGTTTATCACGCTAAAGTGATATAGAACTAAAAGTGTAATGTTAAAGGGCTTAAAGTATTAGGCCGTGTTCACACCAAACGCCGTGTACAGTAAACATGTTTACATTTGGTTTAATGTAATGTACACTAGTTTCACATTAAATTTGTTCACATCTATACACCTTGTTTATTTACCTGTACATAAGATTTGTTCACACTGGTAAACTATATGTCATTAAAATGTTCATTACATAGAACCGAATTCAAATTTTCAAACAACTTTTGTAGCAGTTATGGAACAACCATTTGACTTAAAAAAAAAAAGGGGGGGATGGATTTTTCCACAATTTGATTAAAAAAAATCGGGTCATACAGATGATTAGAATGAACTAATAAACTGAATCCAAAATTTCCCATACATTATAGTGTTAAATATTGAATTGGTACCATCGATAAAAAAAAAAAACTAAATATAACCGACTATCGCGCGAGAAAAATTCTGACTCAGAACCCCCCCCTTTTTTTTTAAGTATAGTGGTTGCTCCTTTAAGAAAGTCATTTTGGATGATTTGCAGTAGTTTTTAAAAGATGTCTCGATTACGCATAAAAACGTAGGCTGTATCAGCGTGCTCAAAGACAAAGAAAGGAGTTTTTGGTAAAATGGGGGGGGGGGGGGGGGGAGGTATGTTTTTTATTTTATTATTTCTAATTGTATTTTAACGGATCTGTGATACTACATAAAGAAAACAATTAACCTCACCCTTTTTCAGTAATGCATTGATGAGTGAATCGTTGTTTGAGTAAAGACCAGTGGCAAATAGTTCTGTCAGTGTGTACGTCCCGTCGATTCGGAGACCTTTTCAAAGTCTTGATAAGGTTTTATTAGGCTACGTAAAGTGTTTTAAAAACAAATAAATATATCAAGTTTGGACAAATATTTCTTATATTACAAAAACAAACACATTTGCTTCAGCCGACAAATCACAGTTATCATGTTTAAACTGAGTAAGTCATGGACATTTGCTTTAAAGTTGTTAATCAAATATTCTACATTAATCTTTCGGCATGTTCATTTTTTGTTTGTATAAAAGACTGTTCACGTCATAATCCATAGTACGTAAGTCGTTTATTACGTCTATACTTTCGCGGACCATCGCACTTTAGCGTGTGTAGGCATCGTACTTTAGCGTAGACCATCGCACTTTAGCGTGACCATCGTACTTTAGCGTCCCCATCGCACTTTAGAGTCCTACATACATACTTATCTTACCTCCTATAGATTTATCGGGATATAATTGGTTAACGTACTACACGTGGTGAATATATATATTTGGTATAGGGTACCCTAAAAAATACATGGTTAGTGTATAGGATTAGCAACCATACGGGGTTAGTAAGGAGTTACTTCCTTTCAAAACAAAACAGTAATCTTTAAGGTTCAAACAGACGTAGAAACTGATAATGAACGATTAAAAACATTCATAAAACAAATTTAAAGCTAACACTTTGTTAGTGTCGGCATTTTTTTATAAAGACAAAATGTAAGTAGGTTCTTAAACCTGTTAAAACCAAGTATTGAAGACTTTTAAATCACTTGATAGGCCGCTAGTCTTAAATGGCTATATAACACCATGTCATGTTTTTAGAAAGTAAGCTTTGAAAGATAATTGTCAATTTGCAAGTCTTCACCTGCTGAAAATAGTCAGAGGATAGTCAGAGGGTCTACTGTTCAGTTTTTGATTAAGTTCACTATTGATCAAGCAAAATTTTCATCGTAACTATAGACATAGAACATAGTGGATATTCCTGTATTAACTGTTTCAGTATATTAGGCAATTATTTGATGCAAACTAACAACATGTGAGTTTTTGTTTCCCGGATGACTGGACTTTTCATAGAATTAGCTGAATACTCCACCGTTATGCTGAGAATAGCGATGGACTTTGCACATATTAAGCTGAAAGTGGTTATACTAAGGATACACTGAGTAGTTCCAGTTCAAATTTAAGCTCCTGTCTCGATGTCTTTTTTCGAATCTATAATGATAGCAGACATTGAATATTTATATATTAATGTTTCACATAGAAGTCAGGAGCCTGTGAATAAGTCATTAGTTGATGTGTTACATATTTGTTTTTCGTTCATTTTTTTGTATATAAATTAGTCCGTTAGTTTTCTCGTTTGAATTGTTTTACATTTGTCATTTCGGGGCCTTTTATACCTGACTATGCGGTATGGAATTTGCTCATTGTTGAAGGCCGTACAGTTACCTATTCTTGTTAATTTCTGTCTAGTTTGGTCTCTTGTGGAAAACTGTCTCATTGGCAATCAAACCACATCTTCTTTTTTTATATGTTGACTTATATATATCATTTTAGATGTAGCTTAACAACAGTTGATCCTGCAACGGGAGATAAAGACACTAGAAGACAAAAGATGAAAATGCCGATGTATCTTTATAAATCTGCTGTACATATTATAATATTCTAAACATTACCTTTTTACCGCACCTGGCACATATGGCCATGGCCCAAGGGAGCTATTGCCATCACTCCTCTGAAAGTACAGGAGCAATTCAAGCCAATTTTGGTTGAATGATCCTTAGGGTATCTAGTATGAACTTTTTGTTTATCCCCAGTCAGTTTACAAACATAACCACCAGGATAGATCATATGATTACGACAATTGGATCATATCCGTCGTCACCTGTTAAAGATATTCCATAATGGTCAATCAACTCGTGTAGAGTGCTAAAGTGTTTTGGAAGCGAACGGAGCCTATAGAATTTCAATTTCGTCACTTAAAACTCTTGGTTTAATAGCTTCCTTGTGAGCAGCAACTCTGTATCAATGAAAGTATGCAAGCCCTAGATTATCGTATCAACTGAAAGATATATACTTCACATGCAAGCGCTGCTGTAAATAACGATTTTTGACTAATAGAAAGGTAGAAACTGTAAACAAAAATCATCAGAAATAAAAGATCTATAGAAATGCGGATATGGCCATAACTATCTGTTGTCTCCATTAAGGAGTTATTGCCTTTAAAAGACGACTTTTTTTAATATTTTTCGAGGACTCTATCTTGAAAAATATGATAGATAGGTAGATACTGTTTACGGCATTAAAGGTTGGTATACAATATCTACAAGCATGTAAATATGACAATAACCATTTGCTGACCCGTTATGGTAGTAATTCCTCTAAAAGACGATTGTTCACTACCTTTTAGGAATTGCCTCTCGACAAAAATGTATCGTAAGTTATACTGTAATGTTCATGATTTGCGATTATTTATTCTCGGAAGATTTTTTTTGTAAATTTGGCCTCTGGTTTCGAAATATGTTAACTGTTCTTTTTAGCGGATCGCATGTATTCATTGTGGCTGAATTTTTGGCAAAACCTTTCGGAATTATGGTTCTTCAATGCTCGTCAACTTCGTACTTTATTTGGCCTTTTTATATTTTGTAATTTGAGCGTCACTGAGTTTTCTTTTGTGAACAAAACACACTTCTGGCGTATAATATTTAAAGCCTAATATCTATGGTGAATTTATTTTGGTAGTTAAATTATTTTACTTGAATGGTAATTTTTCTTCCAGTTACAGGTGCGTAATGGAAGGTATTGTTCCATTTTTCGGAGTGAATGCAGCTATTGACATAGAAGGTGAAATTAAAGTTGGTGACCCAGTGTATGTGATTAGGAAGTAGGAATGTCACTGTAAAACAATCACCATAGAATACTTCACTTGCCCAAGATTACAAGTATGCACTCAGGCCAAATATATTGTAACTTCTAATAATAACAACAATGTTATTTTAATGACTGTAAACACAATACAATTTAATATATATTTACAGTGTTCCGATTTGTCTAATATTGAATAATGAATAAATGAATAATAGTTTTCTTTAGAGTCGGCATGGTTTCCAAATCATGACATACTATAATCTCTTCTGATTAAGAACTGACCAACCGTCCGAAGTAACACATGTCACACATTAAGTTTTGGACGTAAGTTTTCTGGGAACTGATATTTGTCGTTTCATCCTTTTCTGTTGTCTATTTTGTTATCCGTCATTTTTTAACTTATAACTTTGATTATCCCGTTTTACTTTTTTTCGTACTGTGAAGCTGCTTCGTGAATTTCTATGCGAGACCTGTATAGGCAAATTCTCATGGGATTACCTTAAAACAACTACTGTAGACTATAAAGAAGAACGACTGAAATTACATGGTCACTGATTGGTGTATGTAGTGCCTCTGCTCCTCTAATGCCTGAAGGCATTCAAAATTTACAGTAGATCCATGTGGTCCAAGTGTTGTTCGTCAGACAATGTATCTGGTGTCGTTGTGTTCCATGGTATTCTGTAGATAGGGACATCATAGGGTGTCCTCCACCATCTTGGGTCGTAAAATTGCATATCTTTTTACAAAATATGCAAATTTTGAGAAAGGAATGCAATTGTTTTGTGTGTTACTTTATCTGAATAAACAATGACATGTGCTTTGTTTTATTTCGACTGTTTTAACAAATACATAAGTCATTGCAATATCAGGGGAGATCACTCATATAAACTTATTTTAAGTAATGTACATTTTATAGACATACTTTGTTTGCTTTGACGCACGCAAAAAAAAAATCGGGGTTTCTTTACCTCTACTATGTGAAATTACTTTTGATATACTATTTTCTCCTATTACACTTTTAAAATTCTACAGTTTAGTGTTCTTCATATTCACACAAAATTAATGTTTCCTTGTCACATAATCGTTTTAAAAAATCTTACATTTTCACAAGCCGTGTGCCATACTTTATGGGATTTGTTTAAATGACAAGACTTGATTTACTTCAACTACATTCATAATTTTTAATCAACATGTTATGTTGCAAATACATTTGATTATATGTCGGAAATACGGTCTGTTAATATTTGTGTATAAATTATGATTCTATGCCACTGGTTTCCTCAAGACATAAATTGGGTCTCCAATCTTGATTATACCTCCTTTATCTATTGCTGTGTTAATACCAAATAATGGAGAATCACCGTAAGGTTTTGTCTTCCTAAATCTGAAATTTTACACAAATCATTATAAATTCTACGACTTTCAAAATTTTATAAATATACCATTTAAATAAAAGGGAAGTTTTCTATTTTAGACGCAAAAGCTACTTTCCTTGGTGTCAAATGAACTTTTCTTTAACAAGTTTCTTCTAAGATGTTGAAATCACCAAAATGTTTGAGAGATTTGTTTCACAAGTTTTCATAACCAAGTTCTATAATCGTTAATGTTAATTTTTATTATAAAATTGGAACTTACTTTCTGAGAGTTTTCAATGGCTCAATGTTAGGGTCTCTCTTCCCGTTCGGGGCTACAGTTATCAGTAAACACCTGCAATGAACAGGTACAATCATATATACTTCGAGGTTAAAAAAAATCCGAGTACAAATACTGTTCTAATAAAATCAATCTTCTCACTTTCGATTCACTATTGAGCAAGTAGCATGCAGTATGCAGTAAAGTTTGCGAGGTGGACATTACAATTATTTTAAAGCAATCAGTAAACAAAAACCATTTCAGACTAAAACATGTGATGAATATAGAAAAAATGGTAGGAAAACTTAATACAAGTTTTAAGAATGCGTCGAATATCAAAAATAAAAATTCGCTACAACGAGAAAAAAGTTACCTCACATACTATGATATCACTTTGCAAAAGAGTAGATAGCGACTGAACACTTTTAATTTGATGCAAGCAACTATATGTTGTTTTTGTTTGTTTATTAAACTTCTATGCTACATTTCAATTGATTCCGTCGTAGTCTAGTTTTATTTGTAAAAGAAATCTCAGTTTCCGTGGTAGCCAATCAACATTAGACCAATAACTATAGACATAAGTGTATATACAGACAGCCATACAGAGTAAGTAGTAGTTAAACGCACTCATATTCATATGCAGATTTCGACTGGACTTCTCTAATGTCGTGGCTAAAATATTTTTTTGCTAATAACATATCAATGCCTTCAACAATAACCTTACCTTGGGTTTGGTTCTAATATTCGCATGTATACACTTTCACCAATTCTCATCTCCAGCCAATTGTCCTGAAAAAAAGTTTCAATGGAAAGGATGTGCAGATGTATTATTCCATGAGCAATACGAAAGGGTGTTACTAGTGGATCAGCACTTACCATTTCGGAGCACATTAGTTTATCCTATGGTTATTGATGGGGTTTGTGTTCTTCAATCTTCAGCTTTTCGTGTGGTGCTTTTATGAATGTTGATAGTTTTCTTTTTACTTACGACTTTTAACTGACCCTTAAGTACCTTCTTACATGTTGATGTTCCCCTTTGACTTTCACCTGCTGGTTTGTATTTTCTCTTATTCTTTTCATACAACCTTCCCGGTCATAACTTTTTATCTCGTTTATATTTGGCATATAGGTGTGTTTCCATAAACGGTGTGTCGCACATCTTATTAACCTTTATTCTCAAGGTCAAAATAGTTGATTTTTTTTACATTTTATTGTCCGGCCCAAAACTTTTTATCCTTTGACAGCCTTTTGACATTTGGCACATGGATACAGCACCTCAAGAAGATGTGAAGCGTACAATAGAAAATAACCTTTGACCTTCCCCTTTGACTTTCAAGGTCGCATAATTGATTCCCATATGTCCTCCCTAAAACCATTTATGTGCTTGCTTGTCATAGATAGACATTTGCAATATAATTAAGAGTTTGTCTGTTTGGTGTCAACCTCCGCCTCTCATATAATAAATCAATAAATGTGTCTCAGATAACCTCCCTAACCCATAGTTAGTCTTTAGGAGGCTCGAGGGTATAAAAATTTCAGAAAAAAAATAAACATTTTTTTTTTCATTACAAATTTTATTTATTACTTTATTAGTTGTTACTTTATCATATGGTACAAAAAAAATTCAAAAAATCAATTATTTTTGGCCCCAGGTGACTTTTAAAATGTATATATCATTGGAAAAGCTCCAAATTATCTCCCTTTGGTGCAAAAATGCCATTTTTGGCATTAAAATTGAAAGATCTTTTTTAACTCATCGGTGACCTATAATTTTTTTATTATTATATTCAAATGAGCTGTACTTAAACTAAACTATTGTGAAATTTGAGCGATTTCTGTAATATAGTTCTTTTTTTTATTTCTCCTATGAGTTCAACAGAAAAAAAAGTACCTTTACAAAAATGTATGCTTCTTTCGAAGGCAGATTGTGATCTTTTATTTTATTTTTCTATTAAGTATAAGATAAAGTTCATTTATAGAAAAATATAGCGAAATCCTATATATAAAAAAAAGATTTAGACCCGCGAGCCCCCTTAATTGTTTTGGTAATACCTTTCTACCTCACTATCTGTTTTGTGTGATGGAATAAAATCGATGTTTAAAATGTTCAGAATAATCATTCTCCAAATAATTCCTTTTCCACGCTTACACGAGGGTTTAGATGGGGTTAAATGATTAAAGAATAATGCCCTTAAAAATGAAGTTTAGAGAATAACGGGCCAAAAAAAAAGAAGATTAGAGAAAAAAGGGGTCATTTTTTAAGATTAGAGAAAAAAGGGGTTATAGAGAAAAAAGGGGTGAAAATTAAATGTTAACAGAATAAGAGACCTTCCCCCCCCCCCCAAAAAAAAAATCCAGACCCTCTTACACATATTTCACTAGCAATAAAAAACAAAAAAGGAGGATCACATGAATGGATTAAAATATTATATCATACCTCGTCATAGGCAAGAGATCCATTTATTATGATATTTGGTCGAAAGTTGCCCATGCTAACTGGATTTGCTAATCGGCTGTTCAGATCTTTCAGTGAGTTTTCGGAAGCTATATTACACATGGAAACTTCAGAAAACGTCACCTGAAATGTGAAATAAAGAATTTATTGACAATGTCTGGTGATCAGTTTCAAATGCACGATTAGTGCATTAATATATATATAACCCTTATACAAAATTCATAAAAATTATGTACAATGTGTTGGTTTTTTTTTAAGTATGTAGACAATGTTTCAACTATTATATTTAAAAAAAAAAGTTGTGTTTGTATTGAACTTACTTTATCAGTCGTTTCTGGTACATTTAACCATGGCCTTGGAGCTAGTTCACTGACATCTCGCTTTGCCATATTTTCTGTCGATACAACGATGTGCAATCCTTTTGTACCAAGATATTTACTAATCCATTCCGAGGCTTCTTTCCCACAGTACATTGCAGTCATTGCCTTAGCTCTAGGTCTATAATGTAAAACAAAACATTGCATATATATGCATATGCTTTTTGTTGTTCAATCTATCTTCAAGTCAAATATATTTATTAGACAAAATACAAGGTAAAAATAGAAAAAAACAATCGAAAGAACTGGTGATGGCTAACATCTTTCCAATATATCAAGTTCCACAGTAATTATATATGGCTGGAATAAGAACCCACAGAACAAACGTGGAAAAAAAACAATGGAAAAAAAACCACCAGAAAATTATTTAAAAAAAATATGAATCCATTTTTTTATACCTATAATTGAAAAATACCAGTAACCAATGATTTTTAAATCCCTTAATTCCATCCATAAAAACAAAAATGGTAAATTTTGGAAAAAAAATCAAATACAATGTATCTATAGAACTTACTTGCAATCCATGAATATTGATGGGTCTTCTTTGGGATTTTTTTCCAACTTCAGAGTCGGCATTCCAGGAGCATCAAAACAAAGCTTATTACCATGAATGCTTGGTGTTATAAGTGCCATTTTCGGTTCTTGTTGGATATTGACTTTTACCCCATCATCTCTGACGATCATCCAGTGTCTATATATATATGGAGAATAATTGTGCTTTAGTACAATGCTATTATGTTTTAACATGTTGTTATTGGTGCCATGTTCAGTTAATTCTTCTTATATGTTGCCCTCTCTTATGACATTCTTGTGTCTCTTAATTGATGGCGAATAATTTCGCTTTATCAAATACATTTGATTTTCCCGAAAACAGTTACACACATATAAACCGTTTATCAGAGAGTATCGGCAAGTCGAGTTACAAAGTTTGTCATTCTAAGGGATTTTTGTTTGTTTGTTTATTAAAACCAAGAACAATCGAGCATGTTTACTGAAATCTTCAAATTAGCATTCAATAATATTCAATATCTAGTATTTTGGAAAAAACAAATTGTTTTCTCCTTTTCTAACAGGTCTCATTGTTTAAGTCATACAAATAAATCACAGCAATAGAAGCTTTGTTTCTTTGGAAATGGTAACTTAAATACTGAAAGAGTAAACTGATGCCGATGGTTCAACTCGTCTTTTGAAACAAGCAAACACATATTCCTGCAATCTTTGTTTTGGATACAAACTTTACAATTAATGTGAACAAATGTCTCGCTCACCTGTCAGTAACACCGTCATGCTTCAATCCACCTCTGGTACAATTTGCTGACTGGAGAGAAATTGCCCCACATGATTTAGCTGGATATAAATCCAATGCAGTAACGTTGCCTACAAACTCATATTTTTCGAGTTTCTTTAACCTCCACAAAGATGCACCAATATATTTTACTGTGCTTGCAGCAGCTAAAGCTAAAACCAAATTAAGAGGATCGTCAACTGTCATGGCGAATAACAACCTATGTATGAATTGACCGATAAGAATTTGTCTCAGGATAAAATATTTAGGTTGTGATATTCAGTAGTTTCTTTAAGTTATTTAAGATCAATCAGGAACTGACAATAAAAAGGTCATGCGGTAAGAATTGAATTCCTTTTTAATTTCTTGACGAGTTTACAATTAAACACTTGGAAAGTTTAAAGTTGAAAATGTTACTTGTATTGACCACTTATTAATCCAGCTATCACCGAGTACAAATAACAGGTTTCTTATATAATCTGAAACTATATTACGTACTACAGATATACTATACTAAATTGAAATCTATGTCGAGCGAACGGTGAAGTTAAAGTTCGGTTTACCTTACAGTTTATTTTAGGGTCCTTTTCCGTCCGCTTTCAGGCCATGTCGACTTTTTTAAGAAAGAAAAAAAATAGGGTCACAAATTAAAAATTTATATTTATTCATTTCCACATCCTGTATTATAGGGTCGTTAATTTGGTTACTTATTCCTGATCATACCTAATTCGTTACTTATTCTTAATTACTTTTTCCCTATTAGTCACTTAATTATTCCCTGTTTGTTTCTTATTTCTTATTCCTTATTCGTTACTTTTTCCTTATTTGTTTCTTATTCCTGTATCATTAATTTTCAAAATACATTATAAAATTATATGGCAAATATAAAATGTAAAAAGCTCGCCACGAAATTTGGTCAGTCTCGCATTTTTTTAGTATTATTATTATCCTGTCAGGTACATAGTCTATATAGTATATATCAGTGAACTGTGTAGATTGATACTAACCATATAATTAGGATACAACAACTAAGGAAACATTAACTGTTCCTATTAAAGTATTTGATTTTTTTGGGGTGGGGCTAGGATGATTATGAAAATGTATAATACAGAATAAAAATTAATATTCTGCAGCACAAAATGCAAGAAAGTAATTGTGTCAAAGGTGAAAAAAAATTAAGCATACTTAACAACATATAAAAATCAGCAGTTTAATATAACTTTATCTTTTAGAAAATATTTCTACGGCTTCCACACAGCACGAGAACACAGGCACCGGAAGGTCGAGTATGTGATGTATTTCCATTTGTATCAATCTAATAATTTCAGCCTTTCAACTGGTTTTTAAAGTCTGATCTCATGTTGTACTGTTACACCATTGTCCCAGGTCAGGGGAAGGTTGAGCACTTACAAACATGTTTAACCCGTCCACATACTTTATGTGTCTGTCCCAAGTCGGGAGCCTGTAGTTCAATGGTTGACTTTGGTTCGGCCGTGTGTCATATTTGTTTTGTTATAGATAAAGCCTCGGCCACACCTTAACGGATAGCTCGAACGGATGCCTAACGGATAACTTTTTTTTCACTCCGTTCATGTCCGTTAGACGTCCGTTCTTATCCGTTAAACGTCCGTCCATATCCGTTGCATGTCCGTTTAGCGTCCGTTTTATCCGTCATCGTCCGTTTTGTCCGGTGGAAAATTTTGAGCATGTTCAAAACTTTGAACGGACGTCCAACAGATGAAATGTCCGTTGAACGTCCAGTAGGCGTCCGTTTTGTACGGTACTCGTCCGTTTCGTTTCCGTTTTGTATCCGTTACGTGTCCGTTATACATCCGTTGGAGGTCTGGCAGATATTTTCACCGACGGACTTCTAACGGATAAAACGGATGTTGAACGAATGTCACGGAAAAGGACTTCTACCTGACTTATAACGGATGATGAACGGATCTGAAACGGATAAATGCCAATAAAAATGTTCGCGTCAGAAATGCCAATTAGATTTTTTAAGGTTCATGAATACTTATTATTCATTATTGATCTTAGAGTAAGGGCACGTCTTCTCAATCAAGCAGCTCTTATTCAGGCCAGATACTCACCTTTGGAGGCATTTTGAAGAACAAACCAAAACCAGTTACACAGAAACATTTTGATATTTATGCGATTTACATTTATTATTATTGTCGCCTTTCATTTTTCCGTATATCTTGTTCATCTGTTTTATCCGGTACGCTTCTGTTAGGTGTCCGTTTTATGCAGTACTCGTCTGTTGGATGTACGTTTGACATCCGTTCTGTCCGTTACGTTTCCGTTTCTCGTACTTTGCATATCCGGTGTGTCTGTTATGCATTCGTTATGCGTCCGTTTCATTTGGTCAGTACATCAACAGACTCCCAACGGATAACAATTTTGTCAACGGACAACTTTTATTTTCATCCGTTAGACGTCCATTCGTGCAATCCGGTAAGGTGTGACCGAGGCTAAGGCTTTTCTCAACTAAATTGTTTCAAATTCTTCGTAGCCATCCATTCGGTATTGGGTTTTCTCATTGTTGAAGGAAGTACGGTTGCCTATAATTGCTTACATCTACTTCATTGGAACTTAAGTGGTAGGTTGTCTCATTGACAATCATACCACACTTCATATTTTTATAATATACATTTTTTTGTACATCATTTATTGTTTATTGAGTGTGTGTTGCTCAGTCTTTAGTAATTGTGTTTTGTATACTGATGTTTCAACATTTGAAGTTCGATACTTTAAGGTAGTGTTACATTGACTGTTGTTGCATTGACTTTTGTCGCAGAAATCTCGACATAGGGATAGGGATCTGGCAGCGACCTTAGCTAACTTCTTAAGAGCTTTATATTTTAGAAGGTAGATGACCTGGATACTTGCTAATATTTTGTATATAAAATGCCTCATGTTATGAAATTTCCATCTGTCACATTTCCATTGACCTTGACCTCATTTTCATGGTTCAGCGACTACTTGAAAAAAAAGGTAAGACTTTTTGAAATGTTAATTTCTCTCTTATCATGAGTAATAGGATAACTATATTTGGTATATGCGTACCTTGCAATGTCCTCATGCCCATCAAGAGTTTTCACTTGACAATGACCTCATTTCATGGATCAGTGAACAAGGTTAAGTTTTGGTGGTCAAGTCCATATCTCAGATACTATTAGCAATAGGTCTTGTATATTTGTTGTATGGAAGGAATGTAATGTATACATGTCCAACTGGCAGGTGTCATCTGACCTTGACCTCATTTTCATGGTTCAGTGGTTATAGTTAAGTTTTGTTTTTTGGTCTGTTTTTCTTACACTGTATGCAATAGGTCTTCTATACTGGGTATTTGGTGTTTTACATGTCTAGCTGGCAGGTGTCATCTGACCTGACTATGCGGTATGGGCTTTGCTCATTGTTGAAGGCCGTATGGTGACCTATAGTTGTTAATGTCTGTGTCATTTTGGTCTTTTGTGGATAGTTGTCTCATTGGCAATCATACCACATCTTCTTTTTCATATTAACCTATTTTTTTATGGTTCAGTGGTCAGTTCAGTTCAGTTTTTGAGTTGTCTTTTTTCACATACTATATGCAATAGGTCAACTATATTTGGTGTATGGAAATATTTTATGATGTATATGTCAGTCTCACAGCTTTTATTTGACCTTGACCTCATGTTCACGGTTCATTGTTCATTGTTGAGTTCTAGTGTTCTGGTCTGTTTTTCTTAAACTATAAGCAATAGGTCAACTATATTTGTTATATGGAAGAATTGTTAGCTGTACATGTTTGCCTAGCATGGTTCATCTGACTTTGACCTCATTGTCATGGTTCATTGGCCAATGTTTAGTTTTCTTGATTAAGTCTATTTCTTAGAAACTATAAGCAATAGATCAACTATATTTATGGTATAATGATTGTAAGGTGTACATGTATTTCTTGTTTGATTTATATGACCTTGACCTCATTTTCTTGGATCATGTTAAGTTTATGTGATAGTTGTAGTAAAGCTTTATATTTAGGACTATCAGCATATCATCAATAATCATTAAAGAAGGTGAAACATTTCAGCGTGTGCACTCTTGTTTTCATTCATGTCTGTCCTTTTTTACTTGTGTTGCCCCCTTTGATGTCTTCTGATTTTTCTTGCTTATCACTTTTGATTTTTGCTGTATCCTTTATTTGACTTATAATTTTTACTGGCCCTTTCAGACTAATTATTTTGCCCCTTTGATATCCTTTCTTTTGTTTGTTTGATATTGGTCTTTTCTAAAAAAATAAAAGACTTGGAGAATGTATCCATGGGACACAGATAATGCCCAGCTTGCATATATCATTATAAAGGGACATAACTCGGGAATTGTTAAAATGATGCTATACCTTGATTTAAACTTGATCTGTGTATTGTGGTCATAAACATCGTGTATCAGATTTATCAAAATCAGTTCAGACAAAATAAAGTTAGAGAATGGAAAAACAAAAATCAGCAATTTTTGCATTTGTAAAGTAGTATTACTCTAGAATGGTTAAAATGATGCCAAAAAAATTCAAACTTGATCTGCATTTTGTGGAAATAGTCTTTGCATTTATTAGTTTATAACATATGGTTGAGGTATACAAAAATTAGAGAAAGGGAACAAAATTTCAGCAATGTTTTTATTTGTGAATGGACATAACTCTAGAATGGTAAATGTGATGCCACCAAAATTCACACTTGATCTGTGTTTTAAGGTAATAAGTTTCATAACATTTAGTTGAGGCAAACTCAAGTTAGAGAACAGAAACCAATATCTGGACATACAGATGGACAAGGGTAAAATGCTCCTCTGTTATGGTGGGGGCATAAGAATTGTTTGCATAATAATACACACAACTTATACTAATGGAGACTTCACCAAAAATTAAAATCACATATTATGTCATATTGTACTTTTTGGATGCAGACATAATAATGTAAAAAAAGTGGAGAACTGTTTTACAGGACAGACAGACCGACAGAGTGCAAACCTAAGTCCCCTTCGACTTTGTTGGTAAACAACTATTAAAACTAATTCTATATTAAATTACTGTGTATTGGTCTATCAAATATACAAATATTAACAGAATTGGAGAAATATTAGCAGACAAGTAATCGTTTGTTCCTGATGAGACACTGTCAATGGAATTATGGTCTGTACTTGAAATTTTGGCACTGGTTGACGTATCTGAAAAATAAGATAATTATCTTTGATTATTTCTAACACATTATAATACAGCACGAAAGTAATATGCTCTCAGATATACATTTTACTTTTGCAACATATCTAAATAGATAGGAAAAAAAGGAAGCTAGTTTGCATGTAAAAGTTGGTTAAACCCACATACATGTACATGGTTAGTCTGTACCTGTTATGTAATCTGGATAATGTGTTATGCATTGTTGTGAGTCTTTGTTAGTATAAATAACATAAATGTTTGTTGTCTTATCCAACTGACCGTGCTAGGGCTGTATAGCCAGTCAAGGTCGTCAAAAACTTCCATTTGTTGTCCTATCCAAATATTCTAAAATTCCTGTTATCTCTTTTCATGAATTATGATGGGTTATAAATACAAGAGAAGTTCTTGGTGACAAAATTTCTTCTATGAATAGCACTGATTTTTATCTTTTCTTTATACATTTTTATATAGCTCTATAACACTTACAGTATATAACATTAGAAGATTCTGTAACAGGTATGGTGGTATCATCTGGGAGCTCTGGACACATGATATCTTTACTAGTTGGACATTTGATATATCCTCTGTAACCTTGTATCTGAAAAATATAAGAAATTGCTATTGAGAACAATGTCATTTGACAGCAAGCTGAATCTAATGTTCATCCATGTAAATTCAATATCATTGCATTAATTTTGAAAAGATTTAACCTCACAGTTACAGAAGGGAAACTGTATATTGATTCACCATTATTCATTAATAATGCATGGTGACAGTTTTTTAAATAACTACCACATACTAGTTTAGTTTAGCGTTGTCCCTGTAACAACATTCAGTGAACTGCAACAACTAGGTAACAAATATTCCAAGAAGTTTCCATTATTATAAATAATGATATAGGACAAAAAGTCAGACTGAAGAACAACAAACAATTTCACATACCACCAAATAGTATGCCCTTATTGTAGCGACACATACTAATATTTTGGAAAAATAAATAAACTTTAAAGAATTAATGAATGGTATGTGTGCCACGATAAAAAATCCATGAAAATACTTGTTAATATAAAAGTTTCATTACCAGTCTATATCTATTAGGAACAATAAAATATAGAATTGAGCAAATCTGGTTGTTTTAAGATTTTTCTGATATATCAAAAATCATAAATATTAAGATCTGAAATACATACTTTGAGTAATTTCCCATATGGACAATCATTCCAATCTGATCCATGAACTTTGACCAATAAATTTCTATTTCTGGAACATTTTTGTAGATAACATCTACCAGTTAATATAGCAGTCTTCTCCTAGCAGGTATAAATTGTGTAGAAAATAGTCTATAAAGATTCATTATATCCATGGGAGTTCAAACTGAACAATAAAAAAGGCTGTACATGTGTGTTATATATAACAGGTACATGAAGTTGAATGTGGACCAAGTTCTCAGTACACCTTAGCATGCAAAAATAAGACAATATTCTTTCTTCTCAACATATCAATCTATATGTTGTCTCATTGGCACTCATACCACATCTTCTTATATCTATATTGGTACAATGTTATTTAAAACATCATGCCTTAGACTCTAGAAGAGCATATAATATTATTACATATTAATAAATTGTCTGAACTTCAACAAAGGTTAGGATAAGTTATCATGTATGGTCACCTTATTGCAGTTGTATGCACTAAACAAAATATAGCCAACTAGCAAGCAAGGGGTAATTCATTTTGTGCGGTCTTTAAAAAAAAAAATGAAATTCTTACCACATAATCTGTAGTTAAATTTGATATGACGCAAAAACTAGAAGCTCCAAATATCTCTTCTTCAAAGTCTGGTTCTCTTGGTTTGAAACACTCTCCCTTTAACAGAAGAATATTTATTTGAGAGTTGAATATTTGCCACAATATAAAATACAAACAAGAGTGCACACCCTGAAATGTCTCTCCTTCTTTTCTTTTCTTATCATTGGTATTATGTTGATAGTTCTAAATAAAAAAGCTTAACTAACTATCTCATAAACTTAACATGATCCAAGAAAATGAGGTCAAGGTCATATAAACAAAACAAGAAATATACGTACACCTTACAATCATTCAATACACTAAATATAGCTGACCTATTGCTTAAAGTTTTTAAGAAACCAAGAAAAGTAAACATTGCCCAATGAACCATGAAAATGAAGTCAAAGTCAGATGAACAATGCCAGGCAGACATGTACAGCTTACAATTCTTCCATACAACAATTATAGTTGACCTATTGCTTTTTTAAAAGTTCAAGAAAAACAGACCGAAACACAAAAACTTTACACCAAGCAATGAACCGTGAAAATGAGGTCAAGGTCAAATAAAACCTGCAAGAATGACAAGTTCATCATAAAATATTTCCATACACCAAATATAGTTGACCTAATTGCATATAGTAAATGTATTAGAAAAAAAGACCAAAACTCAAAAACTTAACTTTGACCACTGAACCATGAAAATGAGGTTAAGGTCAGATGATACCTGCCAGCTAGATATGTACACCTTACAATCATTCCATACACCAAATATAAAACTGAGAATGGAAATGGGGAATGTGTCAAAGAGACAACAACCTCACCATAGAATAGACAACAGCAGAAGGTCACCAATAGGTCTTCAATGCAGCGAGAAATTCCTGCACCAGGTGGCGTCCTTCAGCTGGCCCCTAAATAAATATATATACTAGTTCAGTGATAATGAACGCCATACTAAACTCCAAATTATACACAAGAAACTAAACTTAAAAATAATACAAGACTAACAAAGACCAGAGGCTCCTGACTTGGGACAGGCGCAAAAATGTGGCGGGGTTAAACTAGTATACCTATTGCATACAAAATAAGAAAAACAGATCAAAACACAAAAACTTAACTATAACCACTGAACCATGAAAATGAGGTCGAGGTCAAATGACACCTACCAGTTGGACATGTACTCCTTACAGTCCTTCCATACACCAAATATACTAGATCTATTGCTTATAGTATCTGAGATATGGACTTTACCACCAAAACTTAACCTTGTTCACTGATCCATGAAATAAGGTCCCCATTTCCATTCTCAATTTTATTGAGGTCAAGTGAAAACTGTATGACGGGCATGACGAACTTGCAAGGTACACACATACCAAATATTATCCTATTACTCATACTAAGAGAGATATAAACATTTCAAAAAATCTTAACTTTTTTATAAGTAGTCACTAACCATGAAAATGAGGTCAAGGACAATGGACATAAAACTAAAGGAAACTTATTAACATGAGGCATCTATATACAAAGTATGAAGCATCCAGGTCTTCCACCTTCTAAAATATAAAGCTTTTAAGAAGTTAGCTAAGGCTGCCGCCACTGGATCACTATCCCTATGTCAAGCTTTCTGCGACAAAAGTTGCAGGCTCAACAACAAAAATCAATAGAAAATTTTAATAAATCTTTCAAATTTTGAAGAATCTAGGTTGCCATTTTCCTTTTCTATAAATAAAATGTAACATTAGTAGAGTTTTTAAAAGATGTGTCCATATTTTTAATTTCATAACTAATTTGTCAAAATGTCTAACTGTAATTATAAACAATACCTTTAAATAAACTAACCTTTGGTTGTGGTTGGTAAATTCTACATGATAAATTGGACTCTTGTTTACAATAACCTTTGTCTTTATGTAAATAGTGACATCCAACAACAGAGCTGTAAATATTAAAATAAAAACACTGATTAGTGCATCAATTGCAAACTGTATCCCTTTAGTTGTATTTTTCATTAGAGATGAAAATGTCTCATAAATGATTATGTCTTAAAAAGATGTATTCAAGGAGAATAAGTATACTGCAAATTAAGAAATGATTGCGCATATTTATTATTGCAAATTTTGAAGCATGGACAAAAATGGGATATTAGTTATTGTGATTTCCGGAAAATATGCATACAGATATATGTATCAGTTATCAGAATGTGAGGTTCTTATTATTGTGATAATCACCAAATCGCATCATACACATTTATAAAAACGTTGCAAACATTTCTGAATATACAGTTATAATTCAGTGTGTACAAGATTTACTATCAAGGTAACATGGCAATCAAGAAAGCAAATATTGCAATCAAATAAGAGATATTTTATTATTTCAAGTAGCCAAGGTATATAATTTATTAAAAACTTAAAATAGCAAAGGTATATAGAAACGAATTCATAACAGTGTGGCTGTGGACATTGATTGGCGCACTTTAATATCCCAATGACTGGGACAGATTAGGTGAACTTTCGTCTATAACGCCCATTGTTCACGACGTCCTTAATATAAACATTTAAACCGTGGGGTCACCAAAGGTTCTCAACGCCTGCATAAAATAATTCGAAATACTAATCAGGAATTTGTGTTTTGATTTATATTGATTAATTAAACGTCCTTTACTTGTGTTTTTGTTATGTTTCGACAATCAATTTTCATAATAAGATATCGCAAAGCCATGTTTTTCGGATGTCAAAGCGATTTAACAATTGCGATTGTCGAGTTATGTAATCTTTTAACTTTTATCTGGTCTAATTTTATTTTAGAACGAATGCATAATCCACTTTCAAAAGTTGTGCAAATACGAAACATAAAGACAAAATATACTTCTGCCCTGTCTTTTTCGTACTTGAAAGTTATTGGATAGTAAGAAAGCTATTTGGATTAACCCTTGTGAAATTTGCATGCATTTACAATGTACGTTATTGTATTGGCAAAATGTATCATTTGGTGTATATAGGAAACTTAAACCGTTCTGCTATACTGCTACTATACTTGTGAAAAACACTTGGCAACAGAAACGCATTCATCTTATCTATATAAAAAAATCGACCCAATTTACATAGAAATGGACGTCTTCGTGCATTTGTGATCGCAAATAAAATATGTTTCCTGACCTTATGAGTATTTGGACCATACGCGCATGACCATACCCGTCATTCGCGTACGGTCGGACCATATTAGTATACCCTTATGGTCATGATATATGCGTATGGTCCAAATACTCATATGGTCCGGAACACATACATGATATTCTGTGCGTTGTCGGTCGTCTATTAATTTTTTTCTTTTGTTGATGGATTTGACGTCTTTCTGTGAGTGATTATTTGTTCATGACTTAAAACTAACTTGAAAATAATTTAAAACCAAGACTTGATTTATAAAAATGTCAAAACAAACCATGATTTTTTTTTAAACATACATCACATCCATTGCAAAAGGCTAAAATTCGCCAGGTCTTTAATTACAACTAAGTGAGTTGACTAAATTAATGTTGCGGACCATTTTCCAATTTCCCTATTTTTTTTCTCGCTCATCTTTTATGTTTGTTTTTTTTCATGCCAAGACCTCTTGGAGCTTTCATTCTATTAAGTGTGTATTTTGCTAATGGTCGAAGGCCATACGGGGACCTATAGCTTGATAACGCCTGTTGGTCCCTGGAAAGAATGTGTCTGATTGTCTATCACACTACATGTTAATTCTTATCTTAACATGCAGTTATATCTATGATAAGAATGAAAATTGAATTGTCATTGAGACAAAAACCCAATCAAAGAGCAAAAAAAAAAAGAAAAAAAAAGCCCAAGGCAACATGTAGATCTTTCGTATCAAGGGAATTGCAATAAATATATTTATTTCAGGTTAATAGTATTAGGCCATACTCAAGTTATAAAATAGATCTTATCTTCAACTTTTGCAACCAGTTTCTATGTAAAGTTTCTATAATGCACTGTTTATCTTTTTTGGGCTTCGACTTTTCCATTGGACAGACAATTTTGTTTTCGACTATTTTAAAAAGATGCATTTTTTTACAAAATCATACAAGTAAGGAGTCTCTGGCCTTTGGTAGTGTTGTATGTTAATTAATGTTTGTTTATTTATTTGTTTAGGAAATAAGTATGACGTACATTTTCACTGAACTAGGACACATTTTATAATAGTTTTTCGATATCGCTCGGCAAAAATAATCACGAATATAATGCCTACCCATGTTAAAACTACAATAAAGTATAGTTTGCATCAATTATTTCTTGAACCTACCATTTTTTTTGTCTGTGTTGGATTTGTGTGGCATTAAAAAAAAACGAGTATAAACTACACAGTGCAGCTTCCAACAAGAATACAAGATTTATTGATTTTAAAAATGCAACCAAAATTAAAAATTGCTCGCAGCGGAAAAATTCAACAGTTTGATTTTCATTGAAATAAAATAATTGTTATGATTTACACACCGTTAATTTTTCCAATATAAATATTCGAACTATTTTGTTTGTTGTTTCCTTTATAAATTTACATCATTTTTAAAAAGACCACTGACTTTGTGTCTTCAATATTTAGAAGACTATAAAAGCGATGTTCATTATCTTTCTTCTGCTGTAAGTTTAATTTAGTTATTTTGTGTCATAATTGGCATCTTGTATGTTTTAAATTTGAATAAAGAAGATTTAGGTTGTCTTATACGTCAATGATACACACAAAAAAAAGATAACAAATAAAATAAGGTGCAACATTCATTCTCCATGAAAAGAATACATCACATGGATGTAATTTTTGTAAGAAAAATACCAATTTCGTGAGAAGTTGTGTGTTGAACTTGAAGAGCCAAGGCAAACTGACAAATATCTGAATGAACGAATCGATTTATGGTATATAAAAAAAAACAAAGGCCACATGGTTAGCATTGAATAAATAGAAGGCCACTCTTAATGATCACAACGTAGAAGTTTTTGTTCTCTTAATCAATAAGATATTTTCTGAAATAACGCGGGTCCCCATTAAAGTCATATGAAACCAGTGAGTGGTGAAAAATAATGTTTATCCAATTCTTGAACCAATGCATGTATATATCATAAACTTAGAACTCTGAGCACGATTTTGTCATTTTTTACGCAAATATATCGTATAATCGTCAATTTTTTTTCTCTCTGTCTGTTATGATTTTAAAAATATGGCTGCTCATTAAATGTCGTGTTTTAAAGCCGAAGTTTACCGATTGTCACCTTATTGTAAACACATAACAAAAAGCATGGATATTGAGCACGTGTTTAACATTTACAATCAGATAATTGTTTATTTTAATGACAGACCCATGCGTATTGCGATCACCGGATTTTTACGAGGAGGGTTACGCTCAGGTCACTATGCATACGGAAAATATGTCGGTGAATTGCTTCCTGGAAGCAAGCAATTAAAAATAAGTAAACTTCTTCTAAATGTGGACAAATTAAAGAATTTTCCTCAGAAAAAAGTATATGTACATAAGTTGTATAATGAAAACTATCCATTTAGTTATAAAAAACATATGCATGATTTTTTTTAATTTGAGGTTTCTTATGACTTTAACTTAAAAGTTTTTTTGGTTTTTTTTTTACCATGAATAAACTTTTTTTTTTATTATTATTATTTATTGATATCAGCTCTGGACATTAATATTCTTAAAAGTGAAACTGTTGTAAGTGATGGTATAACAATTATTTAAAATAAATTCCTTAAATGATTTGTGAAAAGAAAGTTTCATTTTATGTATCAAAATGTGTAACAAATGATTATTTAAATCCCCACTTGAAGGCCTCCGATAGACTGAGTGAGCATAAAATCATCGCCCACGACAAACAAGTTATAGGTAAACTTTTCAGTACAATTACTAATAAACGTTTTACTGTCGACCACACTGTTATGAATTTCATTCTAATTTATTTAAAAAAACTTAAAGTGGCAAATGTACATAACTTATTATAAACTTAAGTATGGGCTACTGCTGCCAGAAATAGAGTTATATATGGTGTAATCTAAATATTCTATTCTAACTTTTTATGAAAAAATTTCAACACTCACGGCCTTGTCATATAAATGGCCAGTTTTATATTATTGGTGGAGGACATATAAAAAAACTCTTATGAAAAAAAAATTGAATCATAATTTCCTGACGATATGCACATCTACATAGTATGTCCGTATTATCAAAAAAGTTTCATGAAATTCTGTACAGAGGTTTCAGAGAAATTTTGATGACAAACTGTTGCAGTAGTATATTGAGGCAAATAAGTTAAAAGGAGCATTACTCCTATAAAATAAACAGTTATCACAGAGATATGTCACGCCTTTTTTTAATTTTGATACATGTAATGCAAATGTTGAAATTAAAGTAGCAATACTTTCACATGTAAGTAATGCAAATATTCAAAGTCGATGAACCATGACTGAAGGTACATGGCTAAACAATCTCCATTGAATGAGATGTGCCAATGCTAATACAACTGCATACCCAATACCATTGACTTATTATAAGTCATTATCTTTAAACAAACCTAAACACAAACATTAACTTGTAAACTATGTAAAAGTTTCAAAGTCAATGAACCATGATCAGGGGTGGGGCTATATAATCTCCATGGAAATGATACTTTCAAATGCCAATACATTTGCATACCAAATATCATTGACTTAACATTAGCAGGGTCAAAAACATTATACCCTCTGCAACTTCGTTACAATGGAGTATTCTTGGCATGGGGTATAATAACAAAGTAACTTCTTACTTATTTTTGCAGATGTAATCTTCATATTTAGCACAAAATTCAGATCTATCAACACAACCCATATCTGAAATAACAAATGACATTATCAATATCATTAGATTTCTTTTTACATTTACTAAAGTTATTGTCCAGAAACCAAATGTCTTGGGACAACACCAATGTGATACCAATATACGACCACACAATTTTTTGCGGTTGTATATAAAGACAGTTTTCAAGTACATTTCCTATGTCACAATACTTATTACAATGGAGTAAAAACTGCTCAATGACATCACTTACAATGATTGCTTTGGAGTCAACTAGTGCAACTCATTCATAAAAAAACAACTTGAGACTGGTCTATCACAGTCCTTTGCATTATCAAATGCATAAATGAATATTCAAAATTGATAAATTTAACTAACTCTACAGACATAAACTGATATATTATAATGTCTTACAATAAGATGGTTCTGTATAGGCATTTTTTTTTATGCTCTAACTGTATTTTAGTTTTCAAAATAGTGTTTTTCGATTATCTAATAGAACAAGAACAATTATATGGCTTTAAAAATATTAATTTTTAGGGTTTCTGACAGATTTAAACAGGAAACACTGGTATTTACAAATAAACAATGAATGAGTAATACCCTTCTTTGGTGTCCTGTTAACAATATTAAGTTTTGCTGACTGTCTTATATTTACTGCCAGGTGTTGTCTTTATTTCTTTGACATGCTTTTTCATTATCTCCTTTTTTTATTATGCCCCATTTATGGGCATTATATTTTCTGGTCTGTGTGTCCACCATCCATTCGTTCGTTCATCTGTTCATTCATTCGTCCTTTCCTCCTTCTGTTCATCCGTTCATCCCGTTTCAGGTTAAAGTTTTGGTTCAAGTTTTTGGTCGAGGTAGTTTTTGATGAAGTTGAAGTTCTATCAACTTGAAACTCAGTTAACATGTTCCCTATGATATGATCTTTCTAATTTTAATGCCAAATTAGAGATTTTATCCCATTTTCACGGTCCACTGAACATAGAAAATGATAGTGCGAATGGGGAATCTGTGTACTTGGGACACATTCTTGTTTACTTATACTTTTTCACATATTTATTTCTTTTTGGATTGATGTTGTTGTTGGATTGCTGCCTTACTAATGTATACCACACATGTATAGGTTACCACACAAGTTGAACAATAAATATACGTTTAGAAATAGATTGAGAAAAAAATCAGGAACAAATCAAAAATATATTATATGTCAATTAAATACTGCTATTTAAAATGTTCTTACTTTTTCCCCAGACATAAACATCTGCAGATCTGTAGTCTACTTTGTACCAGCCACTGTCCTCAAATACAGCCAAAGTTATTCTGTCTATGAATGTCACATGTGGCTGAAAGTTACAACAACTTACTGTGAGAGGTCTGTAGATGGATGTTCCCTCACGTCATTTTAAAAATTTTAAACGTGTAGAATTGCATTTACAAGTACAATAAATCAATGTAACTCTTACACCTAAATAGTGGATTAAAAATTTAGAAAGTTTAAATTCATAATAATTGTGGAAAAATTTCTTGAGCGTTGTCATTTTTAAAACATCAGTCTGTATTTTAAGTTAAAATCTGTTTCATTGCAACTATTCTGTTTGCTTTAAAAATACAAAGTTTAAAAGGATAAACTAAAGCAGGCAAGAAAGTATATGACACCTGAGAATCAAGCAACCCTTTTTGTCATGCAAGGCAAAACTAAAATAATATGTTCTTCTTTTATATACATACCATTCCCATATCAGGTGTCATAATAGATCCATACATTAACACTCCATCCCAATGTGAGGTAAAGTTGTTAAACTACAAAAAACAACAACATCATGTCTAAATAAATATAATGTAAATCACTGATTACACTTTAAACATTCATTTTTTAATATTTTTGGCAGAATTCTTTGTGTAGTCATGTAATAATACACTATAAGTGGATATATTTTTTTTAAAGAACCCACATAAATTTCATCTATGTATTTTTTTAATTAACTGATTTTAACAAAACAATTATTAATTAAAATCTTTTAATTACCTTTCCTTCCAAGGGAGCACCATATTTAGTCTCAGTTGTACATCCAAAATGATTTTGTGTTTCTCTTAAAACTGCTGGTGTAACCATACGAACTAATCCATTGACTTCTTCAACAATGGTCAAAACTAGAGGGTGGCAATCAAGATTTCTATCTGTAAAATATCAGAGAAACATACTGGGGTTTAGTATCACTTTTATAACTAGTCTTCTCATGACTGTCAGTATCAATTGGGTTCCTTGGGAAAGAGCTAAAGCATCTATGAAATCATCAATTAGATGCGGCTAATAGGATAATTAAGAAAGGGATACAAGATTAACATTACGGTAATACCTGGTATATATTCTGACTATATTGCCCTTTTAGAAAACATTTTTTTCCCAACTTGTTTACTTCCTGAAAAAATATGGTCTTTAGTTGGAAGAATGCTGACTATAACATGTAATTTATAAAAAATAAGTTGTTTCACAATAGCTTATAAACTTTTAATCTGATGTGTTTTTGATAAAAGTGTAAAAACATAATAAATGAGGTGCATTATCGCTATTTTGTGCATTTTTCCTTTGATCTTTTTTTGTGATAATTTTTCATATCATGCTACTTGCTTGAGATGGAAAATTATCGCTAGAAACTAAGGAGACACATGGCATTGCTAATGAAATTGACATGAAATTGACTCAATTGCTTTTCTCGATTTCGCCGCCGGCCGGCTCAAGCGAAATAATCAATCTTGTGAGATGATCAACGATAATCTATAAATATCAGATATTCCAATCTAGAATACATAATGATACTTATTAACTAGATACATGTGTGTATAGACCCAAAAACTTTACGTCAGTGTGTTAGATCACTAAATGTGATACAAGTTCTGTAGTGCTTCTTGCCAACATGTTTAATCAATAAGTACAAATAATAATTGCTTTGGTAGTCTATATGTATATCCATAATAATTTCTGTCAATTAATAATTTAAAGGCTGCTATATCACTGTATTTCATTTCTAATATAAGATGAGGTTAGCATTCGAATGTCATCACCAATTACCGTGACTTTTTTTTTTTAATTTTCATTTTACATTTTAAAGCTTAGCCTATTTGCTGCTGAAATGGACAATTAAATCAAGTGTTTACAAGGCAATGATTACAATTAACAAAGTAATAAGGGTACAACTCCTATAAATCATAAACAGGACTCACTTGGAAAGGATTTAGATTTCATTCTGCAAAAGAATATGCATAAATCTGGTAAAAATTTGATAAGGAAAACATTAATTCAAGCACTAACAGTGCCATAAAGCTATTTGTCTATATTATTTAAGGTCCTAGTGACTTACCTTTAATCTGACACTTCTTAAAATATTGAAAATGAGTTTTTGAAAATCCTAGTGTATGGAATAGCTCATGTAACAATGTCTACAAAAGAACAATCATAATTATGATATATATAATATGGATAAGTGAATATACATGATATAAGTGGTACAAACCTAATTTACAAACATTCTGTTCACAGGGACTAAACTTAACGCTCGCCCAGTCGCCATGGCCCCAGTCACACAGATTTTCGGCTGGGCGAATATATTAAATCATCCTGATCGCCCAGCTGGCGACTGTAAAATATTTTGAAGTGAATCCCATTTCTACTGTTTCCCTCGCAATATTAACGAAAACTGTTCCCAAAAGGAAACCTGCTTGTCTTAACAAAGCATGATAGTAAAAAAGAGAGTATTTCCGAAAACCAGCAGGTTCATTTTAATAATTAAAACCCAGTTGGACAACTATGTTTTCAATACGAAGTCACGATATGGCATATATCTCCTTCTCTCAGCACGTGTTCTTAACTCTGTTAAATCTTCTACGATTATTTCATGATTGTTTAGTGTTTTCTTCTTAACTGTTCAATAAGCATCATGAAAGGAATGTTTTCCAGTTGTCCTGGGAGTCATGACAAGTCTGTATAAGACGGTAACTTGTCCCGTAATCGCTATTTACAAAATATTAAATGAAAATATGAAAGGCATAATCTTGTAAATAAATATCCCAATATCTAGTTTGATATCCAATCTTCAATAAAAACTTATTGAATAATGAATTTGATCTACACTGGCTCCTGGACAGTTAAGTTTAGTCCCTGTGTTCAGGTTTCAAAGTTGGCAATATGAAATTATGGGAACAGTGTTCTGTTTATTGTTTGGTTTTATTTCAATTATTTGATAGTGCTTTTTGTCTCTTTTTGACAGCTAAGGCAAAAATATTTTTTTTAAACTAGCTTGCTTTGATTTATGCATGTTGCTTATCTATCTACAGAGTTCATGTTTACTATGTTTATTTGTACATACCATGACTCTAAATTAAATTTCTATTTACTAAAAACTTTTTTTCTTCCCAAAATTTCCTGTTTACAATTTCCTCAGTTGGCCAGGATACAAACTAAGGATTACAGTTTACATTTAAAACCAAACTGTGATAGCATTAACAGCTTTAAATTTATCAATTTCTTCACCAAGATTTACCTTCAAAACATAATATATAAGTATCGGTTTAAACACTTCATAAACAGAAAATCAATAAAATATTCTTTACAAACCTTATACAATTTTTCTGGACTGTTATTGACTGAATGAGGACAAACATTAATACATCCAGATATTGGTCTATCATACTGGTCCACATGGCATACTTTGGAATAGGATAATACTTTGTTCACCTATGGAAAATGAATTGTAAGCAGGTTTTTGTGGTACTAACCACAAGCAAGAAAGACTGTCAGTCAAAGGTTTTTAGCATTACAAAGCTGTTTATAACTTGTCTTTATACTTTACCCTTATATAATAATAAGTTATATTAGAAGTTAAACTATATGATTAAATAAATACCATTTTAAAGATATAGCAGATAATGAAAATTTCTATATTCTACTTTCTTGAAAAGATTATCTAACATATTTTTTTTTTTATAAAATCCTAGGATATCAAGACTTTTAAAATTATTCTTGTAAATTTAATAGTTACCTGTTATGCAATATGGGTTAGTTGTTGATTAGCATGCAATGGTTAAACTACAAACATACACTATCAAATCCACAAACATCTGTTGTAACTGAATCTACATGTAATATAAAATCTGTACTTTTGACACCAGCTCCTTGAGAATAAACTACTCTGATGGGATCTGGGTCTAACTCATTCCATACATATAAACCATCTAAATGGTCATCTGGAATCTAAAAAGTTATAGCATACAAATAAGTCAATGTTCATATGTATCATATTATTCTAGTCTAACAACATGAAAATAAATGGGGAATGTGTCCATGGGACACTGATAATGCCCCTGCATGCATATAACTTTATAAAGGGACATAACTCAAGAACCGTAGAAGTGACGCTACCCAAACTTGCATTGTGTACAAGTTTCACAGCATTTTGTTGAGGCAAATTTGAGTAAGAGAACAGAAAAAAAAATTCAGCAATTTTTCCATTTGTAAAGGGGCATAACTCTAGAATGGTAAATATGACACCATCAAAATTCATATGTGATCTGTGTGTGGTAAAAACATTATGTATAGTTTCATAAAATTTGTTTGAGACAAACCAATTTTGGAACGTACAGACAGACAGACTTAGTTCCTCCTCCACTACAACTCTGGCATTAAAAAAGTTTTAGAGTACAGGAAATAAAATATAAGAAAGTTTATATTTTTTATTCTGAATATAACAGGAGGAAAACTCACTTTGAATGTATCCATACATAGTTCACTTTGATAATTTCTTTTAATGGACTTGCATCTGAAAAAAAAAGAATTACATAAAAATTTATTATTTATGTGACAATTATTATAACCTTTTTATGCAAACAAATGTGAATCTGCTCTTTGGTCCGGCTGTTGTCTCTTTGACACATTCCCCATTTCCATTCTCAATTTTAAATGTGTAAAATAATTCAAATTAAATTGTAACTAATTCAATTATATGTAATTTGTAATACAACCAACAGGAAACAATTGAAAAGGTAGGTTGATTCTAATAGTAGCAGTAATATCTCACATATCCATGCTATATTTGTATTTATTTATACTAATGAAATAAAGTTGACTGATGGGTGTTTTACATCACTTTCAATACTATTGTGCTATTTCAGTTTTTGTTGATGGAGGAATCCTTGTCAATAAAGATATGAGTGAAGCGCACCACCTACCATGTGAGAGATTAAAACTGACAACTTCCGTGTTGACAGGCTATTGATATACTGTAGTAGTTGCACTACTTAGACCACCCAGCCACTGAGACCTCCTTAATAATGACATAAAAGTCAGCTGTAGTAATCAGTCAACATTAAAACTGATATATATACCTTCCTTTATTGGGTCCTGTGGTCCATTCCTTATGACACCCACTTCTTTTTAACAGAACAGGCTTCTGAACTGGAAAAACTATAACATTAACACAAAATGTATAATTATTTCATTTAAATGAAAGTTTCAATAGCTTTAGAAGATACATTAAACCTGCAGTAAATATATTTGTTTTTCACTACTTCACTGCATATAATATTAAAAACAAAAAAACAAAAAGAAGTTGTAATATTAACTTGATTCACAAAACCAAAGACATATAAGATGTTTTATAGAATGCATCACAGTCCCTTTTTTTTTAGTTCACAGCATATCTTCACAGGGTCTGTTTCTAGTGAAAATGCCCAAATTCTATCATGTACAATCTGTACAACTACAAGTTTGTAGATTCCAAATGTCTAGATTTCAGTATTAAAATAGAAAATTATTTTACAATTGAACTACAGTATATTTTTTATAATTATTATGATAATTTATAAACCCCAATTATCTTACCAGATAGTAACTGTGATATTTTCTCCACTGCCTTGAAAACTGCACCAATCATTCTCTCTCTTTCTTCAACACTCAGTTCAAAATACATATCTCTGTATACCACTTGAATTCTTATAGGCTGATATGTTATATTTTTATTCATTACATTACTGACTACATAGCTTAGTGTCTGTCTTTGTATACCAGGACTTCTTTCCGCAACAGTTAAATGGTTGTTTTCTTTGTATGACTGTACAATAATCAATGCCATTGTTATCACTAGTAATGAGTCCATTGTAGTTGGATAGTTGTATCATCTTAAAGATTTTCCAATCTATTATGTTATCTGTTGATCTGGAAATTAAAATCAAGATTATTGTTCACTGATAATAACTTTAAGAACTAGGTCAACAAGAAGCTGCAGAGCAATTAACATAGAAATGCATCACACCATCATGGTATATATCATGTATATACAAAAAAAAAGAAAAGAAGATGTGATGCATGCATGAATACCAATGAGACAACTTTCCACCAGCTGAGACCTAAATAACATAGAAGTTCTCATTGGCAATCATACTACAATAACATCTTCTTTTCATATCTTTTAATTTTATATATGAAATGCACATATAATGCATTTTTATATAATAACAATCAGTCTGCAACTTCAGGCATTAGCCCATTTACCTGTGTCAGAGCATGTTGAATTTTCAAATGGTAAAATCTGATTTAACTGAACCTGTTTTTGTGAATCAAGTTGAAACAACCAGAAGTGTTCTCAATATCATTTTTCAGATACACTGTAGCACCATTTGAAAATTACATGTACCACGGTTTCACTTTTAAAACAAGCTAAAATTATAGCACCATACATTGTACATTCATAACATTAATATTCCAATCCTGCCTGTACAAACACAATAAATCACTATCATGACTATACAACATATACAATCTTTTAATAATTTGAAAATATATTCCGAAACATAATAAAATTGAGAATGGAAATGAGAAATGAGTCAAAGTGACAACAATTTGGCCATAGAGTAGAAAACAGCCGAAGTCCACCTAAGATACATACTCATTTTTACTTTTCTTAAACGACCACCCTTTGCTGAGAAAATCGGTTTGCAGAAACCATTGTAAAGGCACATAACTCAAACTTGAATTTTTTGAAATACTAAGGCTTTTCTACCTCAGGCATAGATAACCTTAGCTTTTTTTGGCAAAACTTATAGGAATTTTTGTTCTCAATGCTCGTCCACTTCGTACTTTATTTGGCCTTTTTAACTTTTCTGGATTCAAGCGTCACTGATGAGTCTTTTGTAGAAGAAACACACGTCTGGTGTATATACTAAATTTAATCCTGGTGTCTATGATGAGTTTATTGTATCAAGAATGGAAAAAGCGACATAACCAAAATTTGACCACAGTGCTTTTGGTAAGAAGCATTGTGTATATGTTTCATAAGGAAGCCGAAGCAGGACAAATCGCCCCAAGTCTTACTGCTTTATTTAAACGAAAAGAATAACAAGAAAGAATAAAAAAAGATGTTTCTCTAAGGTTTTCATAGGTATTGATTTTATAAGTGGCAGGAACATATACAACGGGATAGCATCTTTTTCCATAAGTGGGGCGAGTTGGCATTACTAAATTCATCTTGGTTTATTTATTTGTCATGAGTGAGGCTAGGTGTCAGACCTTATTTCAGTGGGATTTTAACCTTTTCATAAGTGGGGCAAGTTAACCAACCTATTTTCAATGGAATTTTACCCTTTTTAATGTGCCCATTTCTAGTCAATAATAATAATTAAAATTTTCACTTTTCATGTATTCTGTGTAGATTGGTTTTCATTTAAGTGGGGCGAGTTGGCAGACATGATAATTATATATTAATCTAGATATTACTGTTTTCCATAAAGTGGGGCGAGTTGGCAGTAGTAATATTAACGGAATTTAATTTATTTCACAAGTGAGCCAATTTTTTAAAAAGTGGGGCGATTTGGTAATTAAATCAATTTTGGGCGATTTTTTTAAAAGTGGGTAGAGTTGTAGTCCAAATAATTATGACGTCTTGAAAGGCTATTATAAAAAAAATTATAATAGCCTTTCAAGACGTAATAATTATTTGGACTAGTAGAGTTGGTGAAAAAAATGGGGCTATTAGGTGTTGGGCGATTTGTCATTGATTTGTTTCATAACATAATGGGTTGGGGCAAAATAACGTAAGAGGATGAAAAGTAAACTTCAAGATTTTCTGTCTGTATCTGTATCTGTATTTCCCACTTATGAAATTAGGATGGGTACGTCACAGATTCCTTTCGGCTATTATGTGACGGGTTGGTCTGCGCACAATTAGTCGCGCTTGCTGAGGAGTGCTGATTTAAACTCCTCGGTAGTAGTGGTGCACACTACTGAGTCTTCCAGATGGTTCCAGTTTATTGCAGTGCGCACAAAAATAGAGTTCTTGAATTGTTCTGTCTTACTGGTTGGAACTATTACCGCACGTTTGTTGTTACGGACTTGGTGGTCTATAATGTTTTTTGTTACAAAGTTATTGTACGTTGTTGCTTTGATTTGTCTCTTTGGTCTGTGAAATTTGATTAAATCGTCGGGAGGAAGCGCTGGTATCTTCCCCTCAACCACTTTGAAAAAGAAGATCAGTCGTTGTTGTTGGCGTCTTGATTGTAATGACGGGAGCTGAAGTTCTTTTAGCATTTTTGTCATACATCCTTCCTCTCTTGATTTGTAGTCTTTGGTAATGAATCTAGCACCTCTCTTTTGTATGGATTCTAGTTTGTCAATGTCTTTTTGGGTATATGGGTCCCAAATAATTGATCCATACTCCATAATTGATCGTATGAGAGCTATATATGCTGTTTTACGGCATTCCATAGGACAGTGTTGTAGGTTCCTTCTAAGGAAGCCTAGGGTAGAACTGGCTTTGTTACATGTATTTGTTATTTGTTCTTTCCATTTAAGATCTTCTTGTATTTGGAGTCCTAGGTATGGGTTGGATGACACTTGTTCAAGCGTGTGGTTGTTAAGGTTGTAAAATCGCTGACTTTTACTTTTCAGACTAAGCATATAACATTTTTTGGCGTTGAAGCGCATACCCCAGTCGTCGGCCCATTTTTCTAGTGATTTCAGATCCTCTTGTAGTTTGTTATGGTCATTTTGGTTTTTAATTTCCCGGTACAGCAGACAGTCGTCTGCAAATAGTCGGACTGATGAGTTTACTGCCTCTGGGAGATCATTTATGTGACACAGGAAGAGGATGGGTCCTAGTACCGTTCCTTGGGGGACTCCGGATTCAACTGAAGCATTTCTTGAGTTTTCTCCATCAAGTTGGACTCGCATTTTTCTTTCGGTTAGGAATGAAGTTAGCCATTTGTGGATATTTCCTCTAATTCCATATTGGTTTATTTTGTGCAAGAGTCTATCATGAGGTACTGTGTCAAACGCTTTTGAAAAATCCAGAATCGCAATATCTACTTAGTTTCCTTTATCGTATGATTGTAGCATATCATGGATTTGTAATGGCAAGTTGGGTCTCACAGGAGTATCCAGATCTACGAGAAGGTAAATATATGTTGATAGTGGGTCTTCCCATGGATGAAAACAAGTGCCTGTGATAAATTGTTTCGCAGTCACTGAATTTACAATGTTTTTTACTTCTACTTCTTCTATGTATGACTAAGTGACCACCGTCATAAGGTTGACTGTCCTGCCACTGTTTGGTGTTTAAATTGAAGCAGCTGATTAATTTGATTATACTTAGATCGTAAAACCTTTCATTGAAATATATTGAGATAAACTTTTTCTTATTTTATGGATAAATCAAAGACGATTAATTTAATCGTCTGGAAATCAAAAAGTGATTATCGTACCAATTACTGGGCGCAGCCATTTTTTGTAGTGTTTCTAAGAAGCGTTTTGATTGGGCGCCTGGGCAGATTATCCAATGGCAAGTGGTTTTATTAAATGTAGGCTAAATAGTAAACAAATGCACATGTTCATATTTGAAATGACAACAATAACACTACACTTCAATTCAAAAGAAAACTGCGTTGATAACTCTTGAAAAAAATAAAATAAAATAAAGGGTTCTTAAATAAGCCATTAGTCTGCTTTATATTATCTTGTTTGGGCCAATCTAATCTTATGGAATCAAATTAACATATATATTAGCCTGTCACAGATGTACATCAGGGTATTTCTATACTTTAATTATGACATCTTGAAAGGCTATTTTAATATTTTTCTATGATGCCTTCCTAATTCGGAAGGCATAGGTAAGCTTCACAGAAAAAAATTAAATAGCCTTTCAAGAGTTCACATATAATTATTTGGACTAATCTAGTCTCAGGACTAATTAAGAAAGTCCTTGAAGTTTATATCCCACCTAGATGATGTTTTATAAATTTCGAAACAGTTAATTGGTATTAGAACCGGTTGTTTCATCAGTACTATTTACCATATCATTAAATAAATCTGCCACAGCCCCTGTAGGTTCATTGCCTTTACATGCATAACCACTGACATATTTCTAAATCTTTTATATTAGCTCTTCACTTTGTATTTTTTTGGATGAACATATATTTTTTTGTTTTAATAAGAAACCATAGGTATGAATACTACATATATCTGTGACATATATATCAAACATCTCCTTCAAATTCATATTTAAATAAAATTCTTTGACAGTCATGCAGGATTTATTTGAATTTGACCAGCATTGATATATCATGCAAGAGGACATGTAGTATAAACTTATTTATTATATTTTACCTGCAAACACATGGAAACAATTTACTTGTGTTACTACATTGTATATGGGAAGCAATTATTTAATGAAATTTGAAACTTTGTCCCACCAAACTGACTTGGCTTTGGTAGTTTCTATAATGTCTCTGCTTAAACATTATTGTTTTCTTTGATCTTGTATAAACCAATATGATCCAAAATTGTACCTATATACTCATAAGTTTGTTTAGCAAGTTTCAACTGACCTTAAACTTAGTCATGGTTCTTTGGACAATGTTAAGTTTTTGGGGTTTCCCCAAGTCAATTTCCCAAATAATACAAGCAATAGGGCCACTACATTTGAGTATGGATAGTTTGTTAGGTGTATTTGTCTCTTGCAGGTCTCATCTGACCTCAACCTTCATGTTTCATTGATCAATGTTTAGTTTTCATGGTTCATTGATCAATGTTTAGTTTTCATGGTTTTGCTATAAGCAATAGGTCAACTATATTTGGTGTTCTGAGTGATTGTAAAGTGTACATGTCTGTCTAGCTGGGTGGCTTGTTCATCTGACCTAGGTCTCATCTTCATGGTTCATTAATAAATATCATGTTTCTTTTGAGCTGATTTTACACTATGTACATAAGTAATTCTCATTTTTTGTAATTTCCTATGTCCCACTAGACATCATTTCCCGTTTCCACGGCATAATTATTTGACTTTCACATGTCACCCTTACAAAAAATCAGCAATCCAGCGTCACGCTTAGATCCCAATGAGACCCACTAGAGGTATAGGGGACGATTGAGATCTCACAAAGCATGCTCCAACCCAGAGTGCCACATTTTTGTTCAAGTTTTTTTCCCTGAGATGTCCAGCATTTGTGGCTGGTGTTGTCCAAGATGTTTTATAACTCCCATTAGCCTTTTAATGCATTATTATCAAATCAAGTTTAGCAGTAACAAACTATATATTGATATTAAAATGAGACCACACACAGTAAGTATACTTAGTATTTGTATTGTCTATGACCTTGAATTTAGAATAAAACAAAGTGTCTAACATATAAGGACAAGTGTGAAAAAAAGTGATTTGGAGACTATACATGTACAGTATGTCAAAGAAACAGCAACCCAATGACACAGACAACCAAGAGTATTCAGGATAATAAAATAATAGATCATATTAAAACAGTTACAAATTATAATACTGTAGCTAGACATTTGGGTGCTTTTCAACCTTCAAATCAATAGCATAGATTTAGACACATTGGATCTTTCCAATATATACCAACTGAACAGACAATCATAATTGTAACCAACTTAGTGTAAACTATATCACAAATAACAAATCAATATATTTAAGCACGAAGAATAAAAGTCTGATTAATTGAATGAAGGGTCTGTAACACTGCACAAAATCATCAGACAGGAACAAAATTCAAACTTGGTCATGATAAAACTATACCAAATACCAAATATTAATCCAATATAAGACAAGGAGAAAAAAGAAAAAAAAGTATGGACTGACATACAGATGGACTCAGTTAAAACCGAAAGTCCTCTGACTTTTTCAGTAGGGGATTAATAATTTGAAAGTAAAGTCCAAATGACAAAAGACCATGACTTCAGGGTGGGGCCAAATAATCTTCATGAAAATCAGATGAACTAATGCTCATACAACTGAATACCAAGGACAAGTCTTGCTTTTTAAATCCTTCAAGAGGAGACAAAAGATGGACAAACAATAAGGATGAAATAAAAATAAATTCAAGATTTCTAAATCTGTATTTTGTATAAAATATAGTATACCGACAGTTCTATAAAGCATGTTAACAATGATAAGTGGTGGGTCTTCCTAATCTAAATGAAATGTACAACCCACTGTTTGTTCTCAACAACATAACCTATACTTAATAAAACTTCAACAATCATACATACTATATATATTACAATACAATTTGTACAACAATATATATTTTTTTTGCAGAAATTACCAGGATTTCTCATTCTTAGCAGTGCCATGATATTCTTCCATCAAAATAAGATTTAGGGGCTCAAGGATTGTTCACTATCATGACAATTCCCCGTTAATAAAAAGAAACACATAAATTTACATTGAAGCTCCCTCCTTTCTTTAAATATTTAAAATTAATACAAAACTGTACAGGAAATGAAAATACAAAACTGTCCCAAAGTGAATAATCTTAAGACCGGATTTATCAGTCCTCGTCCTTCAATATAAATCTAATAAAAAAAAGTGTAAAATTGTATTAGATATTTAGTTTGTTTTCATAATTTTGTGGTGAAAAATAAATGATGGGTATCCAAAAGGTTTTGACTCTAAGGCCTTACAAATAATAGAAATATTCATTAAGATTTGTAATCTTGAAAAGATAAAAAAAGTGATTTGTTTTGACTTTTACATGAATTTCCGAAATATCAAGATATGAAAAACCATGTAAATTTATAACGGATTGTTTTTTTTTATAGACAGAGTTAAACTGTTCTAATGGTTCGTATATGGTCTTTATATTAACAAATCTGAACAATTTGAAAATAAAAAAAAAATACATGTATTTTCACACAAGAAAAGAGTATCAGTAGCTTTTTTTATGATTTTTGTGACTCTATTAAGATCTATTAAGGTGGTACATTTTTTGATGAGCAATGTCTTAAACTTAAATAAGATATAAATAGACATTTTTAAAAATAAAAATAAAAGTTTTAGTCAAATTAGGGGAAAATAGCACTTGTAAAGTACCTTGTTCATCTGACAAAACCTTGTCAAGTTCATTGCATAAAACCCAGTCCGATAAGCATTTAAAAAAAATTATATGAGGAATTTTTTGCTTTTTCTTGTAGCAAATTAGTTTTGTTTTCCATAATAGGAAAAGCTCTTATAAAAAAAAATCAAACTATAATTCAAGTCAAAATCCTAATTCATGAATCATATTTTTTTTACCACAAGCATAATTTGTTAATTAATTTATAAAATACAATTATATTGATTGTACAAATCTGTAATATGCTGCCATTGACAGTATAAAGCTTCGTTTGTGATACATGAATAGCAATATATATAGAATTTTATATTATGACCTTTCAAGAAAGAGAAGAGGTTCATTGAATTTTTACACAGAACTTTACAAATTAAATGTAAAACAGTATGATGAGTAGCTTATAAAAGATCATACTCTAGTGTGTCAATAAATTAAGAGTTGTCATGATTAGTAATGAAAAATGAATACTGATTGAAAGTTCCTAAATGTTAAAAATATGATCAAAATATGTAATACCAGTATTATTTAGAATATTCAGATTGTAATATTTCTAGAGAGCATTTTTTTTCTCCTTCATGTTAAAAAATCAACTGTTGAATAATAGTTTTAATGCTTCTTCACAAAATTGAATCAGTTGCTAAAATTACAGATTTGCGCATAGCAATTAAATTTTAAAATGATTGATATTGTTACTTGCAGGTGTTTTTATGGCCTGCAACAAAGTTGTCGGTACCATATAGTTTTACCCTTGTCCGTAATTCTGTAATTCCGAAATTCCGTCATTTCGTCATTCCGCAAAAAACCATTAAGGAGTTTTTTTCTAAACACCTTCAGATATTGGCCTGATTTTTGGTATGTAAGTTTTCTCGAAATTACAGGCTTTAGACTTTGATAAACTGTTGAAAATCACAGTTATACAGATTTTTTTCCTAAATGCTTTCAGATATCGGGATGATTTTTGGCATGTGAGTTAACCAAGATGATTTACAGATCATGTTCAAGTTTTGTTCTGCATGGTTAAATTTTGCCAAAATTACGGGCTATGGACTTTGATAAATTGTTTAAAATCTCAGTTATATGGACCTTTTTTCTAAATGCTTTCAGATATTGGTCTGATTTTTGGTATGTGAGCTAATCATGATTAGTTACAGATCAAATTTAAGTTTCGTTCCGCTCCGCTAATTTTGGCCCGAATAAAGGGTTTACAACTTTGAAAATTGTTGAAAATCAGTTATATGGACATTTTTCTATACACCTCCAGATTTAGAGCTGATTTTTAATATGTGAGACAACCACCATTTTTGTTATCCACATGTGTTATTGAAATTGCAGATTTTATAAATTTTTGAGACAGGGCCATTCGTGTCACTTTGACACATCTAGTTTTATTATAAATTCATGGAAAACATAATTATACAACAGTTTACAAATGTGCTTACTGAACATTTCGATTTCAAATAAATTTTCATCTTTGCACTGCAAAAGAAGTTTTCTGCTCAAATACCACATTAAAAAGAGGCTCTTAGAAGCCTGAATCATTCACTTGTCAAAAATATAAATAATAGGCAAAAACTCTCAACTTGGAAAAAATCTTCTTTTAGAAGTTGTGAGTCAATAGTGTCTCTTATATGCTGATAATGTTTTTCTTTTCAAAGTTTATACTTATCTATTATAGTTTTTTCAAGTTAATAGGTAAAATTGTATATTTGTCAAAAAAAATCATTAAAGGGCAATAACTCCTTTGAGAAGTCATCCAATATTTCGAACATAGGAATGGAGAGGATTTTTTGAGTCTTGAATTGCTGATCATTTTTGCTGTATACACTTTTACAGTTTCTACTGATCTATTACAGTAATAGGCAAAAACATGTATATTAGTAAAAAATTGTCTTTAAGCCAATGAAATTCGTTCAATAGTTTCAAAAGAGATCTTTGAAAAAGTTTACGAAGATGACAACCATGGACGACAAGTGACGGCAATTGTCTCACATGGCCACTTGAGCAAGTGAGCTAAAAAAGTTTGTTCAAATTATTTCCTTATGTGTGATGCTTACAATTGTCACTACCATATTTTTGTGAATGAAAATGTGACATATTATTGATAATATCAGATTAAAAATTGAACTGTAATGTTAAAAATGGACTATAGATGTAGAAATGTGGAGAAGTAAATACCAGTAAGTTATAACTCAAGCCATTATATTTCTATATGTACATGTAATAAAAAAGAACCAATTGGCAACACTGTGTCATAGGCTAGAGACAGCGATAAAAATATCTTTTTGTACACAAATATATAAAAATATTTGACTACAACAGCAAACAAAGATAAATACAATACATTTTATTGTCATTTACACCATTAAAGACTTACATCTAAAATACTGGATAAAATTAGTCATATCTGTAGCACTTCCTCAATTGTAAAATAGAAATAAACATAAACCAAACATCACCAAAAATAATATTGGGATATGATTAATGAAGTAATTAGAACACTACTCTTATGATACAAAAAACAAATCATTTCCAAGACTCATTCAACATTCAATTTTTGTTGAAGGACATACTTTTTCTTTATTCAGCATGTGTAGGACAGTTTCTACCTTTTTTCGTTGCATTGATGCCATACTTGTCAATGTTTATATCCTATGTTTTTAAGTTTCATACAATTTAAACAATGTACTTGTTGTGTACCTCCTGGGTCACAAATAAAGACAAAATGTATTGTAAAATAATCACATGATTCCCTGTTAATGTGAATCTGACTTAATAAAATTGTTTTTTTCATTGTTATACATTCTTTGGTTGTATTAGTGTAACTAAACATTCTTAAGTCAAAGTAATATTTTTAAATGAAAATAATTTAACTAGCTTGTGCCAAAAATCCATTATCAGTGTTGAAGTACATAATCAATCTTACTGATACGTAAAATTGTGTCATCAATTAAATGAAAAGTTACTGCTTTTCATATAAATCCTCAACAAGAAATAGTTTTATTATTCAAATGAATTTGTTGGAAGGCAAAAGAGAAATTTACTTGAGACATTAGAAAGGTATTGCATTTGTTTTTGATTCAGGGAATGTAATTCCCAGTGTTTGTTTCTTTAACAGAGAAATGTGGGAAATAAAATAAAATTCAACCTAATGGAATTCTTTTTGCAACAAAACAGATTTTGAAAAATTTATATTTAAAATATTTTGAAACATCATTAAAAGAATAAGTAAGTAATTTATAGTAATTTATTGAAATTATACACTAGGTTGAAAAACATGAACATACACAAACAGACTTTAAGCGCTTCTATAATTTTATTTTATATATCTAGTAAAAAACATCTGAGGAATTTGAAATGTAAAATGTTTCCTACATGACAAAAAATTTAATTTAAGAGAAATAATAGTTTGCTGCAATTGCTGGGCAGAATTGAATAGACTTTTATGGTATAAAAGGTACCATTGAATTATCTTCTTTTAAGATCCCATAATTGGAATGTTACATTAATCTTGCTAAAAAAGGTTAATATTGCAAACAAATCTTTGCTCTTTCTCGTATATGATCTTGAAAAAACTAACATCTCATAACCTAATACTACTACAGGAATATGAATTATGATGGTAAGAAATGAAATAAAAAGGACCCCCAAAAAAGTCTATATTTTGGGGTTTAATTTATACTGTAAATTCATCACAAAGTGTTTTTTCTAACTGTACTTATCTATTTATCAATCTAATAAATAGGTGTATACTTAAAAAGAGAGCAATTAAACAATCCCCCACAAAAAAAGACCTCAAGATACATATACATGTATTATTATTTATACAAATTGAATGTTTTGTCCAATTACGCCAAAATTATCACAATGGAGAACATGTTTGGCATTTAGTCTTTGATGTCAGATACATTTATTATAATACAACAATATTGCTGCTAGATTTTCTTAGGTGTGTAATAACATTACAAAATATCCCTTATACTGTGGATTAATTATTTTTTTTTGTGGAATACCAACTTTTGTGGATAACACTGTGAATTTAAATATTCCACTAAGTAGAAGATTTCTAGAGGATTGTATGCAGACATTTCAAAACCAGAAAATCAAACATCCACATTTTTTTTTCTCAATTAACAAAACTGGTACCCAAGAAAATCAGTCAATCCACAGATCATGATATAGCATGTTAGTTGAGGCTAGGATGCAAAATACAAATTTAAATCACCCTCTTTTTAAGCGTTCATTGATAAATAATTAATGATAACAGTTATACAATACTGAAAGACATGATATATCTACACAATAGAGACAACCTCATTTCTATTATTGCATTTCATATGTGCTAGAAAATTTCCCCATCATTTACATGTGATTGGAGGTAGCTTTCTCCCATACCAGCTCTTGATCCGTGGTATGAGAATTGTTCAAAGTAAGGAAGTTCACTTTCCTCTGCTATGGAACTGAGCTCTACGTGACTTTCTTTAGAGTTAGGTGTCAAGGACAGAGGAACCTGGGCAAACTCATCAGGTATGTATTTTGTGTCATAGTCATTTTTGACGTCAGGCTTCCAAGGTGGTGTTATCTGAAATTAAAAAAATAAAGGAGTACAATCTAAAATCATTTGTTACATAACATGACAATAGCCGACTTTTCATAGGTAAATACAGGAAATGTCATTTCAATTGGTAAAGACAGGAAATTTCATTTCAATTGGTAAAGACAGGAAATTTCATTTTCATAGGTAAAGACAGTAAATTTCATTTTCATAGGTAAAGACAGGAAATTTCATTTCAATTGGTTATCTTTTATAATGGTAAGTTCGATTAATATTAAGATCAGTATTTTTTTTAATCACGGATATAAATATATTTACATATCTGATTACATTCTACACATTTTGTTAAAATAACCCTACCTGTTTTTTGGAAAAAATGCAATATAAAAGGTTACAGTTGGAAAAATTGAACAAGCATGTTAGTAAAACCTTCAAAAATGACAATTGAACAACAATTGTCAACAAAAATGTCCTTGGTGGTATTGATTGTTGTCAATTTTATTCTGTTTGCGACATATTCTACTAAATGAAAAATGTTATTACAGAAAAAGTTAAAAAAATATCTTGTTGTCACAGTACATCCCTAGAAATTCAAATTTGGTTATAATCCTATAATATAGGTTCCAAAGTTTTCATCTGGAAACCTCCTTTCTACATTGATTTTGCGTCAAATTTTAGTATTTGGACATATTACCTCTTTATAGATAGGGATCTTCCTCTAGTTATATGAGTCATTATCTATAAAACCAATACATCTGTTGTGGGGTCCATAAGTAACCCTTTATAAGGTGAAAGTTCTATTCCTATGAAATGTACCTTTTTCCCTCCTTGTTAGAAATAAAAATTTGACCAATGAAAACATGATTTTTTACTTGAAGAGTGAAGAAACCAACATTACGTTAAGAAACCAACAATAAATCCATGATATAATCTTCAATGTTTCAACTGGTCCTGTAAAATTATAAAACCAACACTCAACAAATTCATTCCTCACTTGAATAAACAAGGAAACAACTGACAAATATAATTTAAACAAGTGAAATTCCTAATAGGTTTCAATAGAAGTAACAGCATACCAATAACCTTCCTTTCGCCTCTCTAGCACTTATTCTTACTTGTCTAAGAGCAATCAATTCCATTTATTATACCTTACATAATTTACAAACAATTCTATTGGGTAACACCTTATCAGGTGACATGGAATAATTCGGTTAATTTTCATTTGATTGCAAGGAAGGACGAATAACCCTAAAAATTTACACCAGCGTAAAATAACCCTTTTATTCACCAGCGAACAACCTTTTCAGTTCTTTGATTTGCACTCGAGTTATCTTCCATGAAAATGACTTCACAGACGTAAAAAAACAAAAAGGCAGCGTTCACAGTACACTTGAAGCCAATCAAGAGACAAGGAAATAATGCTTTAGGCATGAATAGAGTGCCAGCAGCTGATGATATATTTTATAAACGGTCCTTTTTAGGGCCATCAATATTTTACAAAAAGATTCTACCTTTGTTATACATTCATTGACATTCAAGAAAATCTAGAATACAAATTTAATTTCTGAAAATGTTTGCTTGCATTTCACTGTTTGTTATGTAAAGAATATAGTAAGTATTAAAAAGTCCCTTCCACTGCTAGTGTGGTATAATATAACTATTAGAATTGATCAATATCCATAATTGTCAACCCTTAAAAGTTATTTCACTTCGGGCTGCGCCCTCATTGAAATAACCTTCTCGTGTTGACAATTTTGGATATTCACCTTTTCAATGGGCCATAATTGTATATTATTTTTTATTTAGACATGACAATTCAAATTACATTTCCTAAGGACATTGTTGCTGTAAAAACATTTGTTCTAACAGCACTGATTTAGAACTGGTTCCGGACATTTCTGTTATATATAAATTTCAAAACAATTCTACAAGAAATGTTTGCTTGAAGAACTTACAAAGCAATTTTCCATAACATTTATATCTTCAAGGGGCATAACTCCTTTAAAAATGGTTCAATGGCATTGCTTTTTCAACTTTTGAAAGACATTGCTGATTAAATTTCCTACAAATCTGGCTAGAATTGTACACTTTAGACCTTACCATCATTCCATACACCAAATATAGTAGACATATTGCATAACAGTATAAGAAATAGTTATCAAAGGTACCAGGATTTAGTACGCCAGACGCGTGTTTCGTCTACATAAGACTCATCAGTGACGCTCATATCAAAACAGACCAAAACACAAAAACTTAAATATAACCACTGAACCATGAAAATAAGGTCAAGGTCAGATGACACCTGCAAGTTGGATATGTACACATTAGTCCTTTCATACACCAAATATACTAGACCTGTTGCATATATTATCTGATATATATACTTAACCACCAAAACTTAACCTTGTTAATTGATCCATAAAAAGTTGTCAAGGTCAAGTGAAACTGTGTGACTGGCATGTGGACCTTGCAAGGTACGCACATACCAAATATAGTTATCCTATTAACACAACCAACAAGAATGTGTCCATAGTACAGGGATGCCCCAATCGCACTATCATTTTTTATATTTTGTAGACCGTGAAATTGGGGTCAAACTCTAATTTGGCACTAAAATTAGAAAGATCATATCATAAGGAATATGTGTACTAAAAGTTTCAAGTTGATAGGACTTCAACTTCATAAAAAACTACCTTGACCAAAAACTTTAACATGAAGCGGGACAGATGGACAAACCTGCAAACGAATGGACAGCCGAACGAACGAACAAATCAATGGACGCACAGACCCAAAAATGCCAATAAATGGGGCATTAAAATCTTAAACTTTTTTTCTAGTAGTCACTGAACCATGAAAAAGGGGTCAAGGACATTGGCCATATGACAGACAAAAACTACAAAACATAAGGCATCTATAAATAAAGTATGAAGCATCCTGGTCTTCCACCTTCCATGGTTGTTGCCATGGGATCACTATCCTTATGTCAAGCTTTCTGTGACTTTAAAGAGGGACGAAAGATACTAGAGTGACAGTCAAACTCATAATTCGAAAATAAACGGACAACGCTATGAAAAAGACAAACAGACAAACAATAGTACACAGTTGCAGGCTCAACAAAAATCCAATATGACAGCTAAGCTTCTCATCAAATTAGAACCAAATTTTTATTTAAGACCTTTCACAAAATTGAGAATGGATTATTCCTGAAAAATTTGGTTGAATTTAGCTTGGTGTTTAATGTGATGATATGGCCTCTAAGTTTTTATATTGTGTTGTTATTGGGTTGCTGTCCCATTAATGTTACTCCCACATGTCTTGTTTTTTTATAATTATCCATTGAAATAAAAAAACTGATGTCAATTTATGAAGCAGATGATTTAATCAACATTAGTGGACATAATTTGTTTTACATTGCACTGCAGAATGACTCTTGACAAAAATAACAATAATTATGTCATATCAATGAACATTCAAATCATTCCTGTGATTATAGAGACATATAAAATTAAATCTAACGATACAAAATAAAACTTTTACAAATTTAATCTCAATAAAAAATTAAACAGTTGTTTGTGAGACTACCATTCTTACCATTCTCATTTCTCTCTTTACATTAAGGGTCTCATTGGGGTCCTGCTTACTATTTTGTTAGATTCCCGTATCCCGCTTACACTGTGTACGTAAGCAATTCTCATTTTTTTGTAATTTTCTGTATCCCGCTAGACTTCATTTCCAGTTTTAATGGCAAAATAATTTGATTTTCACTTGTCACGCTTACAAAAATCTGCAATCCCATGTCACGCTTAGACCCCAATGAGACCCACTACATAGTTTCATATAGAAAAAAAGTCATGTGTTTCTTTATAATAAAGATTTTATATAATATAGTCATGCCTTCTAAATCATCAGTTTATTATAATTTTGATGATGTAAGCTTCAATAGATTTTCTTGGCTTAAGGTTTTTAATTTGTTCAATAGTTATATCATGTAAACATTTTTCACAAATATAATTTTCATATGGTCATTCATCAAGGGTTTAAAAAAAACAATAAACATGCCATTATGATTGTTATACAAGCAAATTAATTAGAATCAATTACGGAAACTAATTTGGATTCAAAATAAAAACACATAGCCTGAATATATGAATCAGTTTTTGAACTTTATTTTTTCCTCTTCCTTTCACACTGAACATTGACACATCTGGTTTAATTCATTTTTAATTTTCTTCAATGGGACTCTGAACTTTGCCAAGTTTACAGAGACTTTGAATCAACCGAGTTCAACTCATCAGAAAAAGAAATACATTGAACATACTTGGAACATAATCCTGAGTCAACAACAGAAACATGTTCAACCGTAGATATAGCAATGAAGAAAAGAAGTTCAAACTGGTCTGAATTAGACTTTGTGACTTTTACTACCGTAGATGGTTTAAAAGAAAGATTTTTAAAGTTCTGTTAGTTAGATATGTTATCAAAGGATCAAATGAAGGCAGAAGCTGGGCATGTCTATCAGTTCTATTTGGTTATTTCTACTCATCCTAATATTTTTATTCCACTTAGTTTCAAAAAATATCTTAATACATTTGGTTTGAAGTGAACGCGTTTTTTTCATCTTTTACAAAATGTTTGATGTGAAACTAAGTTTTTAATAGTCTATTTACCTACTTTTGATGTACATTAACTGTTAACAATTTAAAGTAACCACTTTTTTACCAAACATAAATGATGCACTACAATGTCAAAATCATCGTAAGATCACACATATACTGCACCATGTTATTCAATTTTCTTTGAATAGACACGGAAATAAAGTTCCTTATTAGAAAATTGACTATAACCTTACCAGCATCATTCTTTTACTGACCAGTATAGTCATACAAACTAAATAACTAAATATTTTCTACTAGCTTCAATATAAAAATATTTCCTGTATTGACAAACATGTTGTTTGGCACTTTTCAAGAATAAAGTTCTTAGAACAACTTGGAGAGGTAACTGAAAACTATTATAAAAAACCAGTATCAATCAAAAGATCACTTTCGAGTTTGTCCTTCACCAGAAAAAACATGTCAATTATGCGTGCCTTTATGACATCATTTACCAGATAGAGGGGATTGCCTGAATCCCTGCACTATAAATGTTCATCAAGGGTCTTAGTGATCGTCATTGTAAACTAGAAATAATGTTTGTTCTGTAGGTACTTAATCACAATTCCCTAATGACAGCAGTGCTGATTGTTGAGAATTCAATTTGCTGAATAATTTCGTGCAATATAGCATCATATTTTTCCAACCACTCGCTCAACATGGGAACTGAAGTGACGACGCCCCTAAACACACGAATGCTGTTCAATTAAACCAAAGTTTTTGACGGAAATGCATCGAACTCGAAAGTTGTCTATAAAGAATTGGTAAACAAAATATAAATGTGACTCAATAGCTATTGTTATATAAGCATTGTTACAATAGAAATGGCAGGTTTACATGCATTTAAAGCAATCAATATAATATTAAAATGAGTACAAAAAGATAAAAATCTTTAAAAAAACATTTTCGATCCAGCGAAATGTCACAATAATTGTAATTTGTTTTGATATTGGTAACAAAAAATAAAATTTTAAAGGTGCACTATAACATATAGAGATAAGTTTAACTAAGAAAAAAAAGGGAGAAATTGTTTTTGCTCTGAAAAAGAAAATAATGCAAAATATAATTAACAACTCAAATTTATTCATATTTTTCTGTAAAATCTGTAAAATCGTAAATGTTTAGATTTTACATTAAAGACACAATCAAGAATTTATTCCTTGAATATAATTACAAAACATATATACATAAAAATACTAAGAATTTTCACCAAGTATATTGTCTAAAATAAAAAAAAAAATATAACTTCAATAAAATAACTGTGACCAAAACAATTTTCTTTGTATCAGACCCTCTTTTAACAATAATGCTTATGTTCCATAGATAAAAACCCATCACCTACCAGAATTAATCATTCAATTTGGTAAGTCCACACTATAAAAACACATTTGAATGGTTTGGCTATGGCAATCTTAAAAAAAAAATATGAATGTATTTTTTTCCAATGATGTAGAAAAATTGACCTAATTTAAAATCATTTGTAACCCAAAAATAAAACATAACTTGCTACAATTCAATGTCTTTAGACTTGTCAGTGCAACTCTCGGTGGTTTGTGTGAAACAATTATGAATGAATTGCTTATTAATTAATATGGGGTAATGATGGACAATTCAAGTTGTCTTACAGTGACATTTGTATGTTCAACTGTTGTTTCTGATATGAAGGCAAACAAAAATGAAACCATGTACTTAAGGAGGATATTTAACAAATTATAAATTTGACATCTTATCACATTTATATACCACAATATCCATTTTAAAATAACAATTTGAAAAATCATATACATGTATCTAAATAATAACACTTCATTTATTTTGAACAGTAATTGAAAAAGAAACAAAGCTACATATGTTGTTCATCATGTGGTCCAAGATGTTTCAAAACTCATACAACTACTAGCATGACTTGCTGCTAAACTAGCTTTACTTCCATGGTAAGAAAATTTCTCAAAGTAAGGCAAAGCATCAGGCATTTCTTCATCAATACTCTCCAACACATGTTTGGGTTGGTCTGGTGGTGTCAGGCTTACAGATTCTCCAGTGAAGACATCATCAAAATACCTAGTGTCAGTTTCAGAGGTCACAAGTGGCTTGAAGGGTGGCTGAACCTATTGGGAGAGTAAAGAGGTGCATGCGAATGAGTCTGGTGAAAAATATAAAGAAAATGCAGAAAAATTTATCATTAGCCGAAAAACTACCCGACAATGAGTTTTAGATTTTTTCTAGAGAAATGTGTGAACAATGTCTTTTTTATGTCTTGTTTTTTTTGTAATTAATTTTTATGGAAATGTCATACTTTTATGTCAAATCCTAAAACCAGTGTTCTATTTTCTTAATGACTGAACTGAAATTGTCCATGGAGTTGGATGTGACAACTCATTCAGTATAGCTTAATGCACTGTTGGTTTTTTTTAAACCTTATGCTTAGCAGAATATAAAGAATTATTAATGAAAGCAAGTCCCTTTTACCACATTAAGCATACAAGATCAACATTCCAATATCAAAAGGTCATCTTGCTTTGAAATCAAGTTCCTGTAAATCTTAGCTTAAAATACATATAACTGATAAAGATAATACCAGATTCAAGCAAGAATAAAAATAGAATTATGATGGTAATGGTGTGGTTTATATTATGTATAAAAATATAAAATTATATTGGGTAGACATAAATTAGAAAATATCCAAAACATATAAAGTAAAAACAAACTGAAAATCCAATATTGCCTTCAGTGATGAGTTTAACCTGCATAGCTGATAACCGAATAATGAGAACATAAAAAGGGACGATAAAAAGTATTTGTCATAAAATTATTCGTTAACCAAAGCCTGCTTCCTATCAGTTTAGGCAACAACAAAAAACCTGCTCTTAAGGTGGTACCTGACACTACAGAGAAATAACTCAGCTAAATGTTTTAATCATGTTGTATTGTTTAGGAAATATTAAGCTTCTCAATGATCAAAAGTAGTGTTTGTTAAACTGCTTTGTAACCAATGAAATTTTTCTGTTGAAGTGGTTGGTCCAATTTTTTGAAAATTTTATATTTTTGTCAAAGGGTCAAAGTAAACATTTTGCCAAAATTTTATGAAAATTAAACGAGCCAAATTAATTTTGGTCAAGGTGTTGGGTACCACCTTAAATATTAAAACAAAAAATAGTGATCTTATCTGAATTTTTGCACATAATGGAATACTGTTAATAAATTCAGGGTACTGAAAATATTTCAAGTTTCAAGCATTATAAGGGCCTCCAACAATTCTGATTATAATTTCATTTTTTGTGAACTGTAAACCCTTGATCAAAACCCATTTTTTTTGGTAAATATTTTAATGATAAGTTCATATTATAATAATGATGTATAATTTTGTTTAAGTTGATGTAACCACAACTTTGTGGTAATTTGCTTGACTGAAAAACTTTAACTCAATATGGAATGGAACAACAGACACAGAGGTTTGAAAAGCAGTGTAGAATGGTAATGGACTTCTTTTTTTTCCCCATACTTTCCCCAATTTAGGAACTTGAAAATGGTTGTCATTTACATACTTTTGCAATGTGTTTTTTTTTTTATCATTGTGAAAATGGCAATGGGATAGATTTAAAAAAATGTTGATAAAATTGAGAATGGAAATGGGGTATATGTCAAAGAGGCAACAACTGACCAAAGAGCAGACAACCACTGAAGGTGACCAATGGGTCTTCAACGCAGTGATACTTGTGTGTAGTGCTTCCTGAAATCGCATAAACTGTTTTTTTTATTTTTGTCCATTGTTTAACATTTGTTATAAAAAAGCTCTCATAAAATTCTTTATAGTATATCTGTATGGACTATTTAACAATTGAAGAACGTAATGACTACAATAGATTATTTTACAAAATAACAATATGATGCAACATGCCTCTTGAGTGAAATTTATTTGTACAAGATGTGAGAGCTCCTAGCAAAGTATTTTTCTATTTGGGTGGGTGGCCTGGGAGTTCTATTGACTGTATGGAAGAAAGTCAGCATAGCAACATGCAGGTTATGTTATCTGCAAGCTAACACTATATAGTTGCAGATTTATATATATGAAAGCAAGTATGTTTATTTCTATAATTTGAAGCAATATATGCATATAATACAAAACTTGAAGGCCATTTAGCAGTATTAGTTGTATGCTTATTATTGTGGAAAAACTTCTTTTGGTTTTCTTTTCTTTTATCCCTTACTCAACTCTGTATGCTGATAAAAAGAATTTTTTTAAATGTATTAAAAAAAATAGAGAAATTACCTGAAATATGTGGGGTTTTTATTTGTTTTTGTTATTGTGTGATTTTTTAAATGATATGCACCAATGAATTATAATTCTTTTGATTCATTTGGATGAGTAAAACATATTTTGTTGATAATGGGAACCAGTTTGCCACTGTGACCTCTAGAAATGATGGGGAAAAAAACATTTCGGATCTTTCAAATCAAATATCAATTTTACAAAAGACAAAACATCCCATTCAATTTGATTTTGATCCAAACTATGACCTCATGAACTATGATTCATGTACTTATAATTTTTCCCTCTTTCTCGAGTCCATACATCTTAAATACAGGTTAAAAAGTATTCTTAATTTGTTCAATGAAAATGTTGTTAAAAACAAGCCAAATTTTCAAAACATAAAAAATGCAAGAAAGCCTTGATAATTATGATTTCTATTCAAATGAATAAACTCATAGGTTCGCATCTATTTAGAAAAGAATTGTTTACAGCTATATAAAAAAGTAATTATACAATGTATATGAAACTGGTGTAAAGGTAAACATATGTGGAACATAATATGTGTCAAAATTTTGCCATGTTTTGAAATAAAATGAAAGTTCTCAATGATGTTTGTGATAACAGTGGAAACAATGGGATGTTTGGTCTTAAATATTAAAATAACATACTGTTTTAAGTTGTTAACATTAATTTAAAACAATATTTCATATATAAACTGTCTGTATGGAAAATAAAACATCTGTAAAAGATACTGTGCATTCATTCATATTCATGAGATATTCAATTTTGCAAATTTCCTGAGTATAGATCATGTAGATAGGCCACAAATTAATAAGTTGAATGAAGTTCAACTTATCTATACTTTTGTATGCAGAGTTGAAAAAAAACACAAAATCAATTACTTGTATCAATGGAATGAAATTTTTCCTAAAGCCTTGATAATTGGTATCCACGAAAAATAAATAATGCCATATGACTATAATAAAAATATAATTATCATCTATGAGTAGCATGTAAAATGTCTTTCGTGAATCAAAGTTGTAATAGGAACCTCATATTTTTTATGGTTGTCCCTTCTAAAATTCAAATGTATGTCATTTGATCAATTTTCGTCAGACCTTACTTTGGGCAAAATCTGACATAAGAACTACCTTTAACATATTGATTACAATAATATAACCTACTCTTTTTCCATACAGACAAATATTTTAAATATCTAATAAACATATGTTGTTACTAGTCAATGTTTAACAGTATCTGGAATAGTACAATATAGCACAAACAGTAGATATGGTATATCAGATGGTTAGCATACCTTGGTGGGTTGTAACGGCAAATATTAACATACAATGGTCACTGTATTTCAATGCACATGCATCATGTCTACTTTAAAAATATTTAATACATAAAAAACCACACCAATACCTATATAATTTGATCAATAATTAACACTTATTTTTAGATATAAGCTAAGATTACAGATTTTTTGAGTTTTTGTTTAAATAGCACCCAAGGGAAATAACTTAAATTTATATAAAGTCATATTGAAACATATCTACATGTGAAGAATCAGTACATTTTCATGTTTATACATAAAAGAAAAACTTCAGTTTCATGAACAAATCATTTATTTTTACAATATCAAATGTTGTATACAATACTAAGGTGAATCATAAGATAGATATCCATTTTACCTGTAATACCTAATCTATACTTGTGTTACTCTTAAAATTGATAATGTTTCTGAGGCAATAAGTGATAGATATTTCTGAACTAACACCAACAGAGAAATTGAGAATCAAATAAAAACACTATCATCCATTTTTTCATATTTGGTATATTTACAATCCAGCTGGTTTTCTTGTTTGTAAGTTCCTGTTTTGAGGCATTTGATGTTATGGTTTTATCTAGAACTCTGTTTTTTGGCCAAAACTGTCATATAGATTTAATAATAAGGCTTACAACTGATCCAATTTTTACAGTAAACAAATTTAATTTTTGCCACCAGAAACTTGAGAAAGTAATTTGGCTGTATATATTTAACAGATATATAATGTATCATAGTCATGTGACATCTTATGTTTATTTGGATAAATTAATTTATTTTATTTTATTGATGCACTAAGAACATGATCTTTTTATTGCAAATATGAAGAACTACAATTTTAGCGGTTTTTCTTGTTGTTTTTTTTTTTTTAAGTTGTACTAAATTTCCCCCCTTCTTTGTTTTTCTCCTGAAATCTTTGTAAAAATAAGTTTGAATAACAACTTATCCTTTAATTTATATTTTTGGTAAAATAAAACTCTGACACAAAAGACAGACCACACAAATACACTTACCTTCTTCTCAATTAAGTCCTGCCAGTTGACTGTTTTAAAGAATGGATGTGCTATAATTTCTTTGACATCTTGTTCACTTCCTCCAAGTCTAAAATTACAAATAGCCAAGATATGTGAAAATTTTGATTTTCTTACCGAGATTGACATGATAAAAACTGTTAACACCAAAAAACTGTATATTTTGAGTAAATGCAGTAATTTTTTAGGAAGCAAGCCTCAAATTCCCCATGAAACCTAAACATGTATTTAAATACAATAGTACATCAAATATCAATGTAAAATCTATAAAAGCACTTCTTATCTAAAAACTTGAACACTGTAAAAATCAAAATCCTCTCTTAATGAAGACATATAGAGTGAGACTTTATATTCTGCATGTTGATGCTTATACAAAAGCAGAACATTAATCAATATTCTATCAACCGTACAATTTCACTGAAGATGGCATACAGCATGGAATTAGGTTAAAAGGATGGTAAAGCAACTTTTCTTTTCTTTTTATACAAATGTTTTACATTGTTATTTTGGGGCTATTTATAGCTGACTATGCGGTATGGGCTTTGCTTATTGTTGAAGGCCGTACAGTGACCTATAGTTGTTAATTTCTGTGTCATTTGGTCTCTTGTGGAGAGTTGTCTCATTGGCAATCATACCACATCTCCTTTTTATACACAGCAATACGCACAGTAAAAATCAGTTTGAAAGAAGAAGTAGAGTCCAATATCAGAATAGATATTAAAAGAAATTTAACAAAATGACAATGATACATAAATTAACAAAGGACTTCTAGCAGCTACTGAGATGCCAGCTCCAGACCTGAATTAAACATCAGTTAATACCAACCTTTCGTGTGGATTTTTCTTTAAAAACCCTTCCAGAAGACTCTTGGCATCTTCTGACAATGTCCTGGGAAACCGCACTGATTGTAGTAATATAAGTTCAAATAAAACGTCATGATCACGATTGTAAAAAGGTAAACGTCCACACATCATTTCATACATAACTACACCTGTGCCCCACCAATCTACTGCTCGACCATAATCATTGTCTTCTAAAACCTAATAACATAAAATACAATTAATGCAATAATTTACACATGCATATTACTTTATATTCAGAAATAAATGTGTTGTTTTTATCAACACACTTTATTATATCTGGGTAAGAATGTAAAAATGTACTGTAAATTCAGAAATTATTGCGTGCATTTATTATTGCGATTTTGTCATTTTACACTTGAATGCGATTTTAATTTTTACGATTTTGAGAAAAGTCATGCTTAAGTCAGTTCAAATATTACAAAATGCGAGTTTTAATTATTGCGTTTACAACTCAGTCGCATTATTCGCAATAATAAAAACCTCGCAATAATTTCTGAATTTACAGTATGCAAATGAATCACATGATTCTAGGTAAATCATGAACAGATTAACTGTGAAGTTTATGTACCTAGTCCTATTTTATATTTTTTGGTTTTAACTGTGAAGTTTATGTACCTAGTCCTATTTTATATTTTTTGGTTTTAACTGTGAAGTTTATGTACCTAGTCCTATTTTATATTTTTTGGTTTTAACTGTGAAGTTTATGTACCTAGTCCTATTTTATATTTTTTGGTTTTAACTGTAAAGTTTATGTACCTAGTCCTATTTTATATTTTTTGGTTTTAACTGTGAAGTTTATGTACCTAGTCCTATTTTATATTTGTTGGTTTTGACTGTAAAGTTTATGTACCTAGTCCTATTTTATATTTTTTGGTTTTGACTGTGAAGTTTATGTACCTAGTCCTATTTTATATTTTTTGGTTTTTTAACTGTGAAGTTTATGTACCTATTCCTATTTTATATTTTTTGGTTTTGACTATGAAGTTTATGTACCTAATCCTATTTTATATTTTTTGGTTTTGACTGTGAAGTTTATGTACCTAGTCCTATTTTATATTTTTTGGTTTTAACTGTGAAGTTTATGTACCTAGTCCTATTTTATATTTTTTGGTTTTAACTGTAAAGTTTATGTACCTAGTCCTATTTTATATTTTTTGGTTTTAACTGTGAAGTTTATGTACCTAGTCCTATTTTATATTTGTTGGTTTTGACTGTAAAGTTTATGTACCTAGTCCTATTTTATATTTTTTGGTTTTGACTGTGAAGTTTATGTACCTAGTCCTATTTTATATTTTTTGGTTTTTTAACTGTGAAGTTTATGTACCTATTCCTATTTTATATTTTTTGGTTTTGACTATGAAGTTTATGTACCTAATCCTATTTTATATTTTTTGGTTTTGACTGTGAAGTTTATGTACCTAGTCCTATTTTATATTTTTTGGTTTTAACTGTGAAGTTTATGTACCTAGTCCTATTTTATATTTTTTGGTTTTAACTGTGAAGTTTATGTACCTAGTCCTATTTTATATTTTTTGGTTTTAACTGTGAAGTTTATGTACCTAGTCCTATTTTATATTTTTTGGTTTTAACTGTAAAGTTTATGTACCTAGTCCTATTTTATATTTTTTGGTTTTAACTGTAAAGTTTATGTACCTAGTCCTATTTTATATTTTTTGGTTTTAACTGTGAAGTTTATGTACCTAGTCCTATTTTATATTTGTTGGTTTTGACTGTAAAGTTTATGTACCTAGTCCTATTTTATATTTTTTGGTTTTGACTGTGAAGTTTATGTACCTAGTCCTATTTTATATTTTTTGGTTTTAACTGTGAAGTTTATGTACCTATTCCTATTTTATATTTTTTGGTTTTGACTATGAAGTTTATGTACCTAATCCTATTTTATATTTTTTGGTTTTGACTGTGAAGTTTATGTACCTAGTCCTATTTTATATTTTTTGGTTTTAACTGTGAAGTTTATGTACCTAGTCCTATTTTATATTTTTTGGCTGTGAAGTTTATGTACCTAGTCCTATTTTATATTTTTTGGTTTTAACTGTGAAGTTTATGTACCTAGTCCTATTTTAAATTTTTTGGTTTTGACTGTGAAGTTTATGTACCTAATCCTATTTTATATTTTTTGGTTTTAACTGTGAAGTTTATGTACCTAGTCCTATTTTATATTTTTTGGTTTTGACTGTGAAGTTTATGTACCTAGTCCTATTTTATATTTTTTGGTTTTAACTGTGAAGTTTATGTACCTAGTCCTATTTCCTATTTTTTGGTTTTAACTGTAAAGTTTATGTACCTAGTCCTATTTTATATTTTTTGGTTTTAACTGTGAAGTTTATGTACCTAGTCCTATTTTATATTTTTTGGTTTTAACTGTGAAGTTTATGTACCTAATCCTATTTTATATTTTTTGGTTTTAACTGTGAAGTTTATGTACCTAGTCCTATTTCCTATTTTTTGGTTTTAACTGTAAAGTTTATGTACCTAGTCCTATTTCCTATTTTTTGGTTTTAACTGTAAAGTTTATGTACCTAGTCCTATTTTATATTTTTTGGTTTTAACTGTGAAGTTTATGTACCTAGTCCTATTTCCTCTTTTTTGGTTTTGACTGTGAAGTTTATGTATCTAGTCCTATTTTATATTTTTTGGTTTTAACTGTGAAGTTTATGTACCTAGTCCTATTTCCTATTTTTTGGTTTTAACTGTAAAGTTTATGTACCTAGTCCTATTTTATATTTTTTGGTTTTAACTGTGAAGTTTATGTACCTAGTCCTATTTCCTATTTTTTGGTTTTGACTGTGAAGTTTATGTACCTAGTCCTATTTTATATTTTTTGGTTTTAACTGTGAAGTTTATGTACCTAGTCCTATTTCCTATTTTTTGGTTTTAACTGTAAAGTTTATGTACCTAGTCCTATTTTATATTTTTTGGTTTTAACTGTGAAGTTTATGTACCTAGTCCTATTTCCTATTTTTTGGTTTTGACTGTGAAGTTTATGTACCTAGTCCTATTTTATATTTTTTGGTTTTAACTGTGAAGTTTATGTACCTAGTCCTATTTTATATTTTTTGGTTTTAACTGTGAAGTTTATGTACCTAGTCCTATTTTATATTTTTTGGTTTTGACTGTGAAGTTTATGTACCTAGTCCTATTTTATATTTTTTGGTTTTAACTGTGAAGTTTATGTACCTAGTCCTATTTCCTATTTTTTGGTTTTAACTGTAAAGTTTATGTACCTAGTCCTATTTTATATTTTTTGGTTTTAACTGTGAAGTTTATGTACCTAGTCCTATTTCCTATTTTTTGGTTTTAACTGTAAAGTTTATGTACCTAGTCCTATTTAATATTTTTTTGGTTTTAACTGTGAAGTTTATGTACCTAGTCCTATTTCCTATTTTTTGGTTTTAACTGTAAAGTTTATGTACCTAGTCCTATTTTATATTTTTTGGTTTTAACTGTGAAGTTTATGTACCTAGTCCTATTTCCTATTTTTTGGTTTTGACTGTGAAGTTTATGTACCTAGTCCTATTTTATATTTTTTGGTTTTAACTGTGAAGTTTATGTACCTAGTCCTATTTCCTATTTTTTGGTTTTAACTGTAAAGTTTATGTACCTAGTCCTATTTTATATTTTTTGGTTTTAACTGTGAAGTTTATGTACCTAGTCCTATTTTATATTTTTTGGTTTTGACTGTGAAGTTTATGTACCTAGTCCTATTTTATATTTTTTGGTTTTAACTGTGAAGTTTATGTACCTAGTCCTATTTCCTATTTTTTGGTTTTAACTGTAAAGTTTATGTACCTAGTCCTATTTTATATTTTTTGGTTTTAACTGTGAAGTTTATGTACCTAGTCCTATTTTATATTTTTTGGTTTTGACTGTGAAGTTTATGTACCTATTCCTATTTTATATTTTTTGGTTTTAACTGTGAAGTTTATGTACCTAATCCTATTTTATATTTTTTGGTTTTGACTGTGAAGTTTATGTACCTAGTCCTATTTTATATTTTTTGGTTTTGACTGTGAAGTTTATGTACCTAGTCCTATTTTATATTTTTTGGTTTTAACTGTGAAGTTTATGTACCTAGTCCTATTTCCTATTTTTTGGTTTTAACTGTAAAGTTTATGTACCTAGTCCTATTTTATATTTTTTGGTTTTAACTGTGAAGTTTATGTACCTAGTCCTATTTCCTATTTTTTGGTTTTAACTGTAAAGTTTATGTACCTAGTCCTATTTTATATTTTTTGGTTTTAACTGTGAAGTTTATGTACCTAGTCCTATTTTATATTTTTTGGTTTTGACTGTGAAGTTTATGTACCTAGTCCTATTTTATATTTTTTGGTTTTAACTGTGAAGTTTATGTACCTAGTCCTATTTTATATTTTTTGGTTTTAACTGTGAAGTTTATGTACCTAGTCCTATTTTATATTTTTTGGTTTTGACTGTGAAGTTTATGTACCTAGTCCTATTTTATATTTTTTGGTTTTAACTGTGAAGTTTATGTACCTAGTCCTATTTTATATTTTTTGGTTTTAACTGTGAAGTTTATGTACCTAATCCTATTTTATATTTTTTGGTTTTAACTGTGAAGTTTATGTACCTAGTCCTATTTTATATTTTTTGGTCTTAACTGTGAAGTTTATGTACCTAGTCCTATTTTATATTTTTTGGTTTTAACTGTAAAGTTTATGTACCTAGTCCTATTTTATATTTTTTGGTTTTGACTGTGAAGTTTATGTACCTAATCCTATTTTATATTTTTTGGTTTTAACTGTAAAGTTTATGTACCTAGTCCTATTTTATATTTTTTGGTTTTGACTGTGAAGTTTATGTACCTAGTCCTATTTTATATTTTTTGGTTTTGACTGTGAAGTTTATGTACCTAGTCCTATTTTATATTTTTTGGTTTTAACTGTGAAGTTTATGTACCTAATCCTATTTTATATTTTTTGGTTTTAACTGTGAAGTTTATGTACCTAGTCCTATTTCCTATTTTTTGGTTTTGACTGTGAAGTTTATGTACCTAGTCCTATTTCCTATTTTTTGGTTTTAACTGTAAAGTTTATGTACCTAGTCCTATTTTATATTTTTTGGTTTTAACTGTGAAGTTTATGTACCTAGTCCTATTTCCTCTTTTTTGGTTTTGACTGTGAAGTTTATGTATCTAGTCCTATTTTATATTTTTTGGTTTTAACTGTGAAGTTTATGTACCTAGTCCTATTTCCTATTTTTTGGTTTTAACTGTAAAGTTTATGTACCTAGTCCTATTTTATATTTTTTGGTTTTAACTGTGAAGTTTATGTACCTAGTCCTATTTCCTATTTTTTGGTTTTGACTGTGAAGTTTATGTACCTAGTCCTATTTTATATTTTTTGGTTTTAACTGTGAAGTTTATGTACCTAGTCCTATTTCCTATTTTTTGGTTTTAACTGTAAAGTTTATGTACCTAGTCCTATTTTATATTTTTTGGTTTTAACTGTGAAGTTTATGTACCTAGTCCTATTTCCTATTTTTTGGTTTTGACTGTGAAGTTTATGTACCTAGTCCTATTTTATATTTTTTGGTTTTAACTGTGAAGTTTATGTACCTAGTCCTATTTTATATTTTTTGGTTTTAACTGTGAAGTTTATGTACCTAGTCCTATTTTATATTTTTTGGTTTTGACTGTGAAGTTTATGTACCTAGTCCTATTTTATATTTTTTGGTTTTAACTGTGAAGTTTATGTACCTAGTCCTATTTCCTATTTTTTGGTTTTAACTGTAAAGTTTATGTACCTAGTCCTATTTTATATTTTTTGGTTTTAACTGTGAAGTTTATGTACCTAGTCCTATTTCCTATTTTTTGGTTTTAACTGTAAAGTTTATGTACCTAGTCCTATTTAATATTTTTTTGGTTTTAACTGTGAAGTTTATGTACCTAGTCCTATTTCCTATTTTTTGGTTTTAACTGTAAAGTTTATGTACCTAGTCCTATTTTATATTTTTTGGTTTTAACTGTGAAGTTTATGTACCTAGTCCTATTTCCTATTTTTTGGTTTTGACTGTGAAGTTTATGTACCTAGTCCTATTTTATATTTTTTGGTTTTAACTGTGAAGTTTATGTACCTAGTCCTATTTCCTATTTTTTGGTTTTAACTGTAAAGTTTATGTACCTAGTCCTATTTTATATTTTTTGGTTTTAACTGTGAAGTTTATGTACCTAGTCCTATTTTATATTTTTTGGTTTTGACTGTGAAGTTTATGTACCTAGTCCTATTTTATATTTTTTGGTTTTAACTGTGAAGTTTATGTACCTAGTCCTATTTCCTATTTTTTGGTTTTAACTGTAAAGTTTATGTACCTAGTCCTATTTTATATTTTTTGGTTTTAACTGTGAAGTTTATGTACCTAGTCCTATTTTATATTTTTTGGTTTTGACTGTGAAGTTTATGTACCTATTCCTATTTTATATTTTTTGGTTTTAACTGTGAAGTTTATGTACCTAATCCTATTTTATATTTTTTGGTTTTGACTGTGAAGTTTATGTACCTAGTCCTATTTTATATTTTTTGGTTTTGACTGTGAAGTTTATGTACCTAGTCCTATTTTATATTTTTTGGTTTTAACTGTGAAGTTTATGTACCTAGTCCTATTTCCTATTTTTTGGTTTTAACTGTAAAGTTTATGTACCTAGTCCTATTTTATATTTTTTGGTTTTAACTGTGAAGTTTATGTACCTAGTCCTATTTCCTATTTTTTGGTTTTAACTGTAAAGTTTATGTACCTAGTCCTATTTTATATTTTTTGGTTTTAACTGTGAAGTTTATGTACCTAGTCCTATTTTATATTTTTTGGTTTTGACTGTGAAGTTTATGTACCTAGTCCTATTTTATATTTTTTGGTTTTAACTGTGAAGTTTATGTACCTAGTCCTATTTTATATTTTTTGGTTTTAACTGTGAAGTTTATGTACCTAGTCCTATTTTATATTTTTTGGTTTTGACTGTGAAGTTTATGTACCTAGTCCTATTTTATATTTTTTGGTTTTAACTGTGAAGTTTATGTACCTAGTCCTATTTTATATTTTTTGGTTTTAACTGTGAAGTTTATGTACCTAATCCTATTTTATATTTTTTGGTTTTAACTGTGAAGTTTATGTACCTAGTCCTATTTTATATTTTTTGGTCTTAACTGTGAAGTTTATGTACCTAGTCCTATTTTATATTTTTTGGTTTTAACTGTAAAGTTTATGTACCTAGTCCTATTTTATATTTTTTGGTTTTGACTGTGAAGTTTATGTACCTAATCCTATTTTATATTTTTTGGTTTTAACTGTAAAGTTTATGTACCTAGTCCTATTTTATATTTTTTGGTTTTGACTGTGAAGTTTATGTACCTAGTCCTATTTTATATTTTTTGGTTTTGACTGTGAAGTTTATGTACCTAATCCTATTTTATATTTTTTGGTTTTGACTGTAAAGTTTATGTACCTAATCCTATTTTATATTTTTTGGTTTTGACTGTGAAGTTTATGTACCTAATCCTATTTTATATTTTTTGGTTTTAACTGTGAAGTTTATGTACCTAGTCCTATTTTATATTTTTTGGTTTTGACTGTGAAGTTTATGTACCTAGTCCTATTTTATATTTTTTGGTTTTGACTGTGAAGTTTATGTACCTAGTCCTATTTTATATTTTTTGGTTTTGACTGTAAAGTTTATGTACCTAGTCCTATTTTATATTTTTTGGTTTTGACTGTGAAGTTTATGTACCTAGTCCTATTTTATATTTAGGAGATAACTGTATTGTATTTTAAGATTGGCCTTCGTAAAACGTAGATTTTACTGTCGCAAATTGAGTTTACCTAGCGACGCGGAGCGGAGATAGGTAAACGGATATTTGCGACAGTAAAATCAAGTTTTACGAAGGCCAAGCTTAAAATACAATACAGTTATCTCCATTCTAATGCCACATTTTAAAATAAATGTTATTTAATAAATATTTTGGCTTAAAAATGGCATAAATGAAAAAGTCCGCGAATCTGTTGCATTGTCTTTAGCATCCAAACAATGTGACGTCATGTGTTTACGCTGAATGTCAAACATGAATACTAAACGTATTTTTACTTTTCGTACGCTTCAGAATGTCTTCAATATAGACTAAAAGAAGATTTTGAGGCTCAAAATGTAAATATCTTGTTTATTTTTTGAGAAATTACATATCCCAGAAAAATCAGAATTCAAAATGGTGGCTTTCTTAGTTACGGACTGGTAGAACGTGGAATCTAACCCCTCAAAATATTTATCAACGTCCAATGAAAATTATCGTTACAAACTAATTGCATTAGAATTTTTGGTTTTATCTTCAGAATTTGATTACTTGTCTCTTTCTTCATACCCTTTAACTACCAATGGGCTAAAGATTTTCTTCAAATGATCATTTCACACTGCAACTTGAACAAACTTTTTTAGGCCAAAAATAAAATATTGTTTGTTTCCCCTCCCACCACTGACCCGGTAGAATCACCGTGACTTGAAAAATTTTATTGCCCATTCTTGTCCAAAATTTTTTGTTTTGCTATGTTGGTTTTTGGTGATATCTTTCCGATGCTGTAGTAAACGTGCGTTGGTTTTTTGTCATATCTTTCCGATGCTGTAATCAACAAGCGTTTTAAATCAAGGCATTTTTGCATTGAAGCGTCTATATGATTCGGAATCAAGGAAAATAAACTGCCTTGCTACACGATTTGTGTTGAGTGCAAGGGTGATGTTTGAAAATAAAAAATCTGAAGCATCTTTCAACCCACTGAGTGCACCTTGATTGGCTTTGTCTTTTACCTCTGTTCCTGTTTAAAGGATAAAATCTTTGAGTAAAAATGGTCTGAATCGTGCTTTGAAATCAATCTACTTTGTCTTTGACTTCGAACAGGTTGGACACAAGTCAGAAAATGTTGGATACGTGAATTCCCTGCTTTCACCTCTTGTGTAAACAAGACCAGTTTAAATGTGTTTTTATTTTTCAATTTATGGTATGAATGTACAAAAGGGCACGTTTTACGTTATAACTGCATCAGTTGAATTTGTAAATACTTAAAGTATTCTAGGAACAACAAAAGATATAAGTGAAGCCTTGTTTTTTTTTAGAACTCAAACCAGATGCTCCACAGGGCGCAGCTTTATACGACCGCAGACGTTGAACCCTGAATGGTTGGGGCAAGTATGGACACAACATTCAAGCTGGATTCAGCTCTAAATTTGGATTGTAATTAAATAGTTGACAAAGCATAGGTTTCGGACACAGAATGAATGTGGTCTAATGAACTTAAAATACTTTTTTTTCCTTTGAGCAATTCACTATGCTGTTGAATATTAATCCTCTCAAAAAAATGTTTGAAGAAATTTTCTTTTTATTTATGAAATCTGAAATGAGAAAAATTTAACCCCCCCCCCCCCATTTTTTTTTTCACAACTCCCTTTCCCTTTTTCCAAAACTGATCTCAATTCAAATTTCTAATGGAGTTTGCAACAATAACTACTCATTTAAATACATCATAAAATATTAAAATGTAACAAAAGGTGCTTGTTATCACTGAATGGTAAAGATTGTTTTAATTTATCAGTTGGTATTAAAAGTGAATATACATTGTATATTGTATAAAACAATGATTTAAGTTGATTCAACTACTATTCTGGACAAAGAAAGATAACTCCAATCAATTGAAAATTTCTTGCTATTGCACAATATTGTGCAATTAGATATTTCTTGCTATTGCGCAATACTGTGCAATTGAAAATATTTGCTATTGCACAATACTGTGCAATTGAAGATTTCTTGCTATTGTGCAATACTGTGCAATTGAAGATTTCTTGCTATTCCTGAATACTGTGCAATTGAAAATTTCTTGCTATTGCACAATACTTAATATAATAATTTTGGATCCTGATTTGAACCAACTTGAAAATTGGGCCCATAATAAAAAATCTAAGTACATGTTTAGATAAAGCATATCAAAAAGCCCAAGAATTTAATTTTTGTTAAAATCAAATTCAGTTTAATTTTGGACCCTTTGGACTTTAATGTAGACCAATTTGAAAACGGGACTAAAAATTAAGAATCTACATACACAGTAAGATTTGGCATATCAAAGAACCCCAATTATTCAATTTTTGATGAAATCAAACAAATTTTAATTTGGACCCGATTTGAACCAACTTGAAAACTGGGCCAATAATCAAAAATCTAAGTACATTTTTAGATTCAGCATATCAAAGAACCCCAATTATTCAATTTTTGATGAAATCAAACTAAGTTCAATTTTGGACCCTTTGGGCCCCTTATTCCTAAACTGTTGGGACCAAAACTCCCAAAATCAAACCAAACCTTCCTTTAGTGGTCATAAACCTTGTGTTTAAATTTCACAGATTTCTATTTACTTAAACTTAAGTTATGGTGCGAAAACCAAGAATAATGCTTACTTGGGCCCCTTTTTGGCCCCTAATTCCTAAACTGTTCAGACCTCAACTCTCAAAATCAATACCAACCTTTCTTTCGTGGTCATAAACCTTGTGTTTAAATTTCATTGATTTCTATTTACTTAAACTAAAGTTATTGTGCCAAAACCAAGAATAATGCTTATTTGGGCCCTTTTTTGGCCCCTAATTCCTAAACTGTTAGAACCAAAACTCCCAAAATCAATCCCAACCTTCCTTTTGTGGTCATAAACCTTTTGTCAAAATTTCATAGATTTCTATTAACTTAAACTTAAGTTATTGTGCGAAAACCAAGAAAATGCTTATTTGGGCCCTTTTTGGCCCCTAATTCCTAAAATGTTGGGATCAAAACTCCCAAAATCAATCCCAACCTTCCTTTTGTGGTCATAAACCTTGTGTTAAAATTTCATAGATTTCTATTCACTTTTACTAAAGTTAAAGTGCGAAAACTAAAAGTATTCGGACGACGACGACAACGTGATAGCAATATACGACGAAAAATTAAAATTTTTGCGGTCGTATAAAAAAACATTCAAATCTTTTGTTAAGGAATTATTTGACCAACCTGTATGATCCAGGTGCAACTGAACATAACTGAATTATGTTCACTTCTATTGAAAATTTTTATTCATTAAATTTTAATTCCCAAGTCCTTAACATATCTTTTTGTCATCTCATAATTGATGATCAAGGTATGAATTGGTGAACACAGGAATTGTTTTGCTGTGAGTTATACATCAAATTAGACTTGAAATAAGCTTGATTTTTAACTAATTAAACACTTGCTTTCATTACACATTGTTATCACATGAAGGATGTGTGCTTTTGTAGATTTCATACCATAAAATAAATAGGAAAAAGGAAGTCCCTGTATACTGTTTTAACATCAGAAAACTGGGGTGTACACTGAATACAGGGAATACCCCACTTTTCTTGACTGATCTTACCTGTTGAATTTTGTAAAAATTCAATATAGAAAAATTATATCAAGAAATAAAATAAAATAATTTGCCTACCTACCTACCCACCCATACCCTGTTAACCTCAGTCGGGGAGGGGAAACAAAGATATTTTTAATGTTGGCCTTACCTTTAAGTATTGTGAAAGGACAGCCTTATGAATATAAGCACAGTAAAACACAATGCATTGCTCTCTAGTGTAATTTGTTATATTTTCACAAAGCAAAATAGCTAGTATAAACCTAGATTAATTCACCATACAAGAGTAGTGTTTGCTATAAAATAACCAGGTGCTCCGCAGGGCGCAGCTTTATACGACCGCAGAGGTCGAACCCTGAACAGTTGGGGCAAGTATGGACAAAACATTCAAGCGTGATACAGCTCTGAATTTGGATTGTGATCAAATTTTTGACATTACATGGTTTTTTTTTACACAAAACAAATGTCAAGATTTTACAAATCAATTAAAGATTTCTTCTTCAAACTTTTTAAATCTAAAATTAAATAGTTGACACAGCATAGGTTTCGGACACAGAATGAATGTGGTCTAATGAACTTAAAAGTTTTTTTTTGCCTTTGAGCAATTCACTATGCTGTTGAATATTAATCCTCTCAAAAAAATGTTTGAAGAAATTTTCTTTTTATTTATGAAATCTGAAATGAGAAAAATTTAACCCCCCCCCCTTTTTTTTCACATCCCCGTTTCCCTTTTTCCAAAACTGATATCAATTCAAATTTCTAATGGAGTTTGCAACAATAACTACTCTTTTAAATACATCATAAAATATTAAAATGTAAAATAAAGTGCTTGTTATCACTGAATGGTAAAGATTGGTTGGTAGTAAAAGTGAATATACATTGTTTATTGTATAAAACAATAAAAAAAACTTCATCAGCAACATTTTATATTGGCAAATTTCCAATGAAGTTATTTACATAAAGTTATTGGCAAATAAAAATAGAAATGACATCATAGTCATGTCTGGCAAATGTCCAACATACATTATCTAAAAACATTTTAGATAAGATAAGGAAAAAAAGCTTCATCAGCAACATTTTATATTGGCAAATTTCCAATGAAGTTATTTACATAAAGTTATTGGCAAATAAAAATAGAAAATGACATCATAGTCATGTCTGGCAAATTTCCAACATATATTATCAACTACTATTCTATACAAAGAAAGATAACTCCAATTGAAAATTAATTGCTATTGCACAATATTGTGCAATTAGATATTTCTTGCTATTGTGCAATACTGTGCAATCAAAAATCAAAGTACATATTTAGATAAAGCATATCAAATAAGCCCAAGAATTTAATTTTTGTTAAAATCAAACTTAGTTTAATTTTGGACCCTTTGGACCTTAATGTAGACCAATTTGAAAACTGGACCAAAAATTAAGAATCTACATACACAGTTACATTTGGCATATCAAAGAACCCATTAATTCAATTTTTGATGAAATCAAACAAAGTTTAATTTTGGACCCCCATTTGGACCAACTTGAAAACTAGGCCAATAATTAAAAATCTAAGTACAATTTTAAATTCAGCATATCAAAGAACCCCAAGGATTCAATTTTTGTTAAAATCAAACTAAGTTTAATTTTGGACCCTTTGGACCTTAATGTAGACCAATTTGAAAACGGGACCAAAAATTAAGAATCTACATACACAGTTAGATTCGGCATATCAAAGAACCCCAATTATTCAATTTTTGATGAAATCAAACTAAGTTCAATTTTGGACCCTTTGGGCCCCTTATTCCTAAACTGTTGGGACCAAAACTCCCAAAATCAAACCCAACCTTCCTTTTATGGTCATAAACCTTGTGTTTAAATTTCATAGATTTCTATTTACTTATACTAAAGTTATGGTGCAAAAACCAAAAATAATGCTTATTTGGGCCCCTTTTTGGCCCCTAATTCATAAACTGTTGTGACCTCAACTCCAAAAATCAATCCCAACCTTCCTTTTGTGGTCATAAACCTTGTGTTAAAATTTCATTGATTTCTATTTACTTATACTAAAGTTATTGTGCGAAAACCAAGAATAATGCTTATTTGGGCCCTTTTTTGGCCCTTAATTCCTAAACTGTTGGAACCAAAACTCCCAAAATCAATCCCAACCTTCCTTTTGTGGTCATAAACCTTGTGTCAAAATTTCATAGATTTCTATTCACTTAAACTAAAGTTATAGTGCGAAAACCAAGAAAATGCTTATTTGGGCCCTTTTTGGCCCCTAATTCCTAAAATGTTGGGACCAAAACTCCCAAAATCAATCCCAACCTTCCTTTTGTGGTCATAAACCTTGTGTTAAAATTTCATTGATTTCTATTCACTTTTACTAAAGTTAGAGTGCGAAAACTAAAAGTATTCGGACGACGACGACGCAGGACAACGACGCCAACGTGATAGTAATATACGACGAAAAAATTAAAATTTTTGCGGTCGTATAAAAAGAAGATTGATGACCTTAAATTAAAACAAATTAAAATCCCATTAAATTGTATTGTTTAGGCATAAATATGTGTGTTATTTTACAGTCATATCATACAATACTTACTTCAGGTGCCAAATACTCTGGAGTTCCACAAAATGTTTTTGTACTAGCTCCATAAAACATTTCTTCTTTACAAAGACCAAAATCAGCTATTTTGATATGTCCATCTTTATCTAACAACAAATTTTCTAACTGAAATTAAAATTTGATATCCAATTTAATTCACCAAAATAACTAAGCAAACAAGAATGTGTCCCAAGTACACAGATGCTCCACTCACACTATCATTTTCTATGTTCAGTGGACCGTGAAATTGGGGTAAAATCTCTAATTTGGCATTAAAATTAGAAAGATCATATCATAGGGAACATGTGTACTAAGTTTCAAGTTGATTGGACTTCATCAAAAACTACCTTGACCAAAAACTTTAACCTGAAGCAGGACGAACGAACGGACACACAGACCAGAAATCATATTTTGCCCCCTACTATCGTAGGTGGGGCATAAAAATCGGAATCACCTGATTTATAAAAGTGCTAGCAATGACTTAATTGTCTCAGATAAGATAATTGTTAGATTGCATTGCCAAGATGAAGATCAGCAATAAAAGCCTTGTTCCTTTGATAATTACGTCACTTCTTAAGAGTTTCATGGTGTGATTTTGCTTGTGCAATCTACATTTTCAATATACAATGAAGCTTCTTTCCTAAACTTCCTATTTATCTTAACTAGGTAAATAATGACCTCCAATCAATTTGTTAAGGTCATAAGTTCCTTTAAATTAAAACTTTTTTGTGGAAAATATTGAAAAAGGTTTGTTGATTATAATCTGCAATCACGTTCCAGATTATAATATACCTTCTATACATTGATATGTCAATTAACAATTAAAATAAAGCAACAAGTTTAAGAAACAAGTTTTGTGCATTTTTAATAGTCATAAATAAATACCACAAAAACCAACCAGTGTCAGAAATCTTTTTTTAGAAGGTATTAATCAAAATAATAATTTACAGAATGTAATTTATGATTAACACCTTTCTTAAACCACAAAGTAAATCGTATTTTTGTTCCATGATAATAATTGTTTGACAGGTGTTTCAGACACTGGTGAAAATTGTCTTCCTGTTCTTAACTGATAATTGTTAGCCGAGGGTTTAAAATACAAGTAAACAGCCTTGAAAAGGTGACATGTTTCATAACTTTTCAGACAAAAGATAGTTCAGAAATAAGGATCTAGGAAAATTGTATTTTATATTATTTCTTTTATGTCCAAGCTTACGTTCTTACAGCCAAAAATTATCATTTCCAAACCTCATTTCTCTATAGCAGAGCATATCAATCCATAATTAGGTATCAAGGATTTCTCTACACATAACTGTGAATTGTACAATTGTACTTTTATATGAAGTGATTTTTTTTAAATTTCATTCAATTTTTATGTAGGAAATTGGAGGTGACGAACTTCCTTCATGTTGAAAAGACATGTCTATGTTTTTCTTGAGTAAACCAAATAAATAAATCTGATAAAAAATCAGAGGTGAACATTGAAATGTGGTACTAATTAGTTCTGTCAATTCAATTAAACCATAAGATTTTTTTAAATGAAAACAATTATGTATTAAACAAAATAACAAATTGATGGAAAGGACAAAAATCTTATGTACTTAATACATAAAATACCAGTGAAACACTATTTCTACTACAAGTTTCATTAATCTTGTATCATTTGAAATAAAAGTCACTGGTTGGATTAATTTAGAGATTTGAGACAATGTGTTAATGAATGTAGAGCTTGTATTTATAATTGTTACTCTACAAAATTCATGAAAATTCATCACACTTGGATTAAATTTTTAATAATCTTTTGTGGCAAGTTTAGTGAGGGCAAAATTTTACTTTTTCATAAGTGGAAAACCAATTTTCAAAATTTATACTTGCTTAAAAGTTTTTACCTTTGGTCAAATAACATATTTAAATAAATTGCTATGTATATATCTATAATCTTTTAACCAAAATCCCTCTTCTCAAATAAATATGTAAAAGCTCATTTATAAATAGAGGGGTAAAAATCAGGTATATTGTTTTTTTTTCTTTATTTCACATTCATTCTAGTGCTGAATATCAATTATGTTACATATGGTTATCTCAGATCCTCTATTAAGTTTTTTTCCCGAAATACCTAGTTCTCATTTTTGCTCAAAATCAACAGTACCATCAGGCAGTTTAGTTTTTATTCAATGATGGGCTAGTTTGATTGCTTGTTTCCAATACTGACCAATTCATTCTTAGGTTCAGTGGTCCATGACGTTATGAGTAATATTTTTATAACTTTGAAAGCACTTCTTAATTTAAGCAGCAAAGTTCCATTTTTTTTAAATATAAAATTGGGTGAATGTTCCTCAAACTTTAATATCTGAAATGCACACCTAAAACTTAAATTATCAGTGCCTCCCCTTTTACTATCAGCTAAAGCAAATCTCATTTAAATTAACACTCATAAATCCTTTAATCTAAACCTTTCAGTAACTGCTAAGAGATTCAAATGCCACACAAAAAACAAAAACATCTTGTGAGGAGACATATTAGCATACTTCACACCTCTGAACAAACAAACTCACCTTCAGATCTCTATAAACAATATTATTTTCATGTAAATATCCTAATGCTGAAATTATTTCTGCACCATAAAATTTTGTTCTTTCTTCTGAAAACACACGTTCTCGTGATAAATGAAAGAAAAGTTCACCACCATTTACATACTCCATAACAAAACATAACCTATCTGTCGTCTGGAATGAGTACTTCAATTGCTGCAAAAGAAAATTATGTCTTGAGATATATACATTTTACATATCAATAAAAAGAAAAAAAACAGATATTTAAAAAGACTGCATTTACAAGTTTTTTAGCAATAGCAAAGATTTATAAAGAACAAAGGATGTATGTAGAAACATCGTACTTTACTCATACCTAAACATGATTTATTGTGAGATAGTGATTGGTGATAGATTAAATCATATTCATTCAACTGTATAAAAGAAATGACATTGAAAGTGCTTATACAGTTATTTTACAACTTTATTAGGATACTTCCTGTATATATATATATTTTCTAACATTTCTCTTTCCTAATTTCATAATCAATTAAAGAAATCTTCAGAGTAGATATCTTTTAATAAATCTGGACAAAAAATAAAGGAACAGATCAAAATACAAATTCAGATCAAATCCTATACCACTGTTACTTAAAGGTAAACAATCTGAAGAAAATTTACAGTGTATAATAATCCAAGAAGTGAGCATTACTAAATATCTATTGATTGTTAACAACTTACTGTTAAGAAAGGATGTTTTGTAGTCTGTAATACTCTGTTTTCAGTCAAAGTATGTGCAACTTCATCCTAGTAAAAGAAAATTCATAATATATAAATACACAAAGCAGAACACACATAAATAATGTGAAAAAAAGATAATGTACTCTTTTTGTAAATATATATATACTGCAGCTGTGCTGTTTGCAGAGAAAAACCTCTGAGTGTTCCTTGACAAAATAAATGGGGAATGACACAGATGATGCACTTGCTTGGAAATAACGTTATACATTGTAAAGGGACACAACTCAACAACTGTAAAAGGCACGCTTCCAAAATTTGTACTTGATCTAAGTTTTGTGGTAATAAGCATGTTTATAAGTTTCATAACATTTGGTTGATGCAAACCTAAGTGAGAGAACAGAAACAATAAAATCAGCAATTTTTTCCTATTGTAAATGGACATAACTCTAGAACTTTAACTAGACCCCACTAAAATTTGAACTTGATCTGTGTTTTGTGATAATTAGAATTGATCATAAGATTTATAACATTTCGTTGAGGCAAACTTTATTAAGAGAACAGAAACAAATATTTCAGCAATTTTTCCATTTGTAAAGGAGCATAACTCTAGAACAGTAATAGTGACGCCACCAAAATTCAAACTTGACTTCTGTTTTGTGGAAATAAGCATTGTGTGTAAGTTTGATAACATTTGGTTGAGACAAACTAAAGTAAGAGAATGGAAACGAAATCAAAAAAGCAATTTTTCCATTTGTTAAAGAGCATAACTCTATAACGATAAAAGTGATGCCATTAAAATTCAAATTTGATTTGTATTTTGTGGAAATAAGCATGGTTTCTAAGTTTCATAACATTTGGTTGAGGCAAACTAAAGTTAGAGAATGGAAACCAATTTTGAAACATGTATGTCCAGACGAAGAAGGGTAAAACTTAATGCCTCCCTACACTACTGCGGGGGGGCATAAAAAGTAGAGGAAACTATCAATGATAAACTGTGCAAGTAAATACTAGAAAGGAAATGATCATGCATATTAATCTCTCAAATTTTTCATAGATTGATTTTTTAATCAAACTCATTGTGTACATGAATCCATCAAATTATCGATTGTCATTTTTCTAAGATTGTTTTCCTTATTAATTTCATGAGTTTAAAGATGATCATGCCTAAAACTACAAGAAGATTAGAATGAGAGAAAAAAGAATTTTTACAATAGTTGCACTTACCTTTTGAATGATTACTTGCTTCTTTAATATTTTGATTGCTAATAGATGACCTGTCACCTTCTCTTTACAAAGGATGACTTTTCCAAATGTTCCTTTTCCTAGTACTTTCAAAAACTCAAAGTCATCTAATGACTGAAATAAAAAATACGAGGAGAAACTCATTAAAAAATATATCACATTATACAGAAGGAATCAAGTCAGAAGAAGATCTATAAGTCTTTATTGCTTTGTGTTTTAGTTTTTAATCGAAAAAAATTAAGAATTTGTCCTTGGGACACAGATGCCCTGCTTGAAAATATACGGTAATTCTGCAATTTTTCAATTTACAAAGGGCATTTCTCAAGACCAGCGATAGTGATGCCACCAAAATTTCAAACTTGATATGAGTATGGTGGTAATAAGTATTGAGTATAACATTGGATTATCTAAAGTTAGAACAGAAACTAATTTAGTAATGTACAGACGGAGGATCAGACTCTCATATTTTGGCACCAACTGCAGTTACTTTAGCTGCACTTAAGACAAAAAAATATAATCTAGAAATATAGGATTATTAAAAATATAGAAAAAAATATTACCACTTTTTTCTTTGATTTGTCAAAAAGTGATGGTCCCTCTGCTCCTTCATCAGAGTTTTTCAACTCATCCGAGATAGAATTGATAGCTGCTATCCACTCTTCTCTCTCCTCCTGAGATTCTACACAGAACATCCTCTCTACTACTGTTGTCCATTGTAATCCTCGGATTATAAACGTATTGGCCTTTGGACGTTCTTGTCTCATTAACTGACAATCTGTACAAAAAATATTGAATCTAATGTTAGATGTTTCTAATATGATTGAGTTGGATAAAAACCGCAATTTTTATATTTAATTTTGTGATGAAGAATACCCAATATCAAATGCTTATTATCAACCTAAATAACTTTAAATTTTCCATTTGGTATATTTAAAAGTTTATTGTCATTTCAGGAGTCTCTGTTTAATGTATTCAAAAGTTCAACTTAGATTGACCACAAGATGACTAAAGTTTTTTTTATGGTGTAAAACTGTTGTAATATTATATATATACAATTTCCTTTTGTTCATGCAGTTTAAATTTATGAAAAGTTTGTGGGTTGTTTCATCCTGTTTTTTTTTTAATATGCATTTTCTGTAATAAAAGTGTGATACATTATAAATATTACTGATTTTTTTTAGAAGTTGCACACATTGTTATGCATAGCATACACCTTCTTGTAATTTAAAGTACTGGAAAACAGGAAGTTATTCTTTAACACATTTGTAAAATGCTTTCATGTTACAACTTATAAATGTTAAGATGCTGACCAAATAGGAAGTAATTCTTTAAGAAATCACTATTAAAATTATAGGATATATCATGGGTAACATGTGTACTAAGTTTCAAGTTAATTGGACTTCAACTTCATCAAAAACTATCTTGACCAAAAACTTGAAAGGGGAATGATTGGAAACATAATTCGCCTAAATGGGGCATAAAAAGTGCTGTTTTACTCTATAACGTGTAATCTTTGTCGAAAATTTTGAAAAAAATTCAAAACCATATATATTGACCGTTTGTGAACCAATTCTTATTGTAGGATTTTTAGAGCAAACATAATCTTCTACTTAATTAGAAGTATATTTTTTTCTTTCCAATACTATTTTTGTATTCATATTGTTTAAGTATCTTAAACATCTTGTTTTTATTTTGTAGATTGTTTTGTTGCTGAACATGTGCAGGATTCTTCCTAGCATTTTCTAAGTGTTAATATGTGCTTTTATATTTGAGTTTAAACTTGTAATTAACAAGAATGAGTCCAAAGTACACCGATGCCCCACTCACAATATCATTTTCTATGTTCAGTGGACCGTAAAATTGGGGTAAAAACTCTAATTTGACATGAAAATTAGAAAGATCATATCATATGGAACATGTGTACTAAGTTTCAAGTTGATTGGACTTCAACTTCATCAAAAACTACCTTTACCAAATATTGGTCATGGAGTGGGACGAATGAACGGACGGAGGAGCGAACAGATGAACGAACGTACCAACAGACCAGAAAACATAATGCCCCTCTACTATCGTAGGTGGGGCATGAAAATAAAAGTTTGAGATGGTCACCTGCCATTGTGTTTAATTTATGTTTCATTGTATTAAGTAAAAAAATGAACATAATTGCATGTGCTAAGTTACGTTCACATGGTTTCAAACTAGCTGCAGCATTTTAGCACATAAATGTTATCTGTTTGTTTATAAAAAGTGAAGTTAAACATATCTTCTACTTTTTACCTCTAACAGTAAAATCATTAAGTGGGTCATTAAATCCTTGTTCTGGCTTTGCCCTGAAGCCTAGAAAGGAACCATCTTTTCTTAAAATAAAATATCTTTTTCTCCAATTTTTTATATGTTCTCCTAAAATAGAAAAAAACAACACTTTAGTCATTGCATGTAAAAATGTATAATACATGTAGTAAAATAATATATTTTAAGAATTTAATCAATCCTAGATTTTCTTTTTCACTTAATCATTTTAAATAGAAATACAAGTATTAAACAAGAGTGCACATGCTGAAATGTCTCGCTTTCTATACTAATCATTGATATTATGTTGATAGTCCTAAGTATAAAGCTAAGCTTTATTACAACTGTCACATAAACTTAACATTAATCAAGATAACTAAACAAAGACCAATGAACCTTGAAAATGAGGTCAAGGTCAGATGAACCATGCCAGGCAGACATGTACAGCTAACAATGCTTCTATACAACATATATAGTTGACCTATTACTTAAAGTTTAAGAAAAATAGACCAAAACACAACCAGATGCTCCGCAGGGCGCAGCTTTATACGACCGCAGAGGTTGAACCCTGAACGGTTGGGGCAAGTATGGACACAACATTCAAGCTGGATTCAGCTCTAAATTTGGATTGTGATTAGATAGTTGACACAGCATAGGTTTCTGACACAGAATGAATGTGATCTAATGAACTTAAAATATTTTTTTTGCCTTTGAGCAATTCACTATGCTGTTGAATATTAATCCTCTCAAAAAAATGTTTGAAGAAATTTTCTTTTTATTTATGAAATCTGAAATGAGAAAAATTTAACCCCCCCCCCCTTTTTTTTCACATTCCCCTTTCCCTTTTTCCAAAACTGATCTCAATTCAAATTTCTAATGGAGTTTGCAACAATAACTACTCATTTAAATACATCATAAAATATTAAAATGTAAAATAAAGTGCTTGTTATCACTGAATAGTAAAGATTGTTTTAATTTATCAGTTGGTAGTAAAAGTGAATATACATTGCATATTGTATAAAACAATGATTTAAGTTGATTCAACTACTATTCTGGACAAAGAAAGATAACTCCAATTGAAAATTTCTTGCTATTGCACAATATTGTGCAATTAGATATTTCTTGCTATTGCGCAATACTGTGCAATTGAAAATATTTGCTATTGCACAATACTGTGCAATTGAAGATTTCTTGCTATTGCGCAATACTGTGCAATTGAAAATTTCTTGCTATTGCACAATACTGTGCAATTGAAGATTTCTTGCTATTGCTGAATACTGTGCAATTGAAAATTTCTTGCTATTGCACAATACTTAATATAATAATTTTGGACCCTGATTTGAACCAACTTGAAAACTGGGCCCATAATCAAAAATCTAAGTACATGTTTAGATTCAGCATATCAAAGAACCCCAAGGATTCATTTTTTGTTAAATCAAACTAAGTTGGACCTTAATGTAGACCAATTTGAAAACGGGACCAAATATTAAGAATCTACATACACAGTTAGATTTGGCATATCAAAGAACCCCAATTATTCAATTTTTGATGAAATCAAACAAAGTTCAATTTTTGACCCTTTGGGCCCCTTATTCCTAAACTGTTGGGACTAAAACTCCCAAAATCAAGCCCAACCTTCCTTTTATGGTCATAAACCTTGTGTTTAAATTTCATAGATTTCTATTTACTTATACTAAAGTTATGGTGCGAAAACCAAAAATAATGCTTATTTGGGACCCTTTTTGGCCCCTAATTCCTAAACTGTTGGGACCTCAACTCCCAAAATCAATCCCAACCTTCCTTTTGTGGTCATAAACCTTGTGTTTAAATTTCATTGATTTCTATTTACTTAAACTGAAGTTATAGTGCGAAAACCAAGAAAATGCTTATTTGGGCCCTTTTGGCCCGTAATTCCTAAAATGTTGAGACCAAAACTCCCAAAATCAATCCCAACCTTCCTTTTGTGGTCATAAACCTTGTGTTAAAATTTCATAGATTTCTATTCACTTTTACTAAAGTTAGAGTGTGAAAACTAAAAGTATTCGGACGACGACGCCAACGTGATACCAATATACGACCAAAAAATTTTCATTTTTTTCGGTCGTATAAAAACTTAACACTGTGCAATGAACCGTGAAAATGAGGTCACGGTCAAATAAAACCTGCGCGACTGACATAAAGATCATAAAATATTTCCATGCACCAAATATAGTTGACCTATGGCATATAACATTAGATAAAAAGACCAAAAATTCAAAAAAACTTAACTTTGACCACTGAACCATGAAAATGAGGTTAAGGTCATAGGACATCTGCCCACTAGACATGTACACCTTACAATCATTCCATACAACAAATATAGTAGACCTATTGCATATAGTATGAGAAAAACAGACCAAAACACAAAATTTTAACTATAACCACTGAACCATGAAAATGAGGTCAAGGTCAGATGACACCTGCCAGTTGGACATGTACACCTTACAGTCCTTCCATACACGAAATATACTAGCCCTATTGCTTATAGTATCTCAGATATGGACTTGACCACCAAAACTTAACCTTGTTCACTGATCCATGAAATGAGGTCAAGGTCAAGTGAAAACTGTCTGACAGACATGAGGACCTTGCAAGGTACGCATATATCAAATATAGTTATCCTATTACTTATAATAAGAGAGAATTCAACATTACAAGAAATCTGAACTTTTTTTTCAAGTGGTCACTGAACCATGAAAATGAGGTCAAGGACATTGAACATGTGACTGATGTAAACATCGTAACATGAGGCATCTATATACAAAGTATGAAGCATCCAGGTCTTCCACCTTCTAAAATATAAAGCTTTTAAGAAGTTAGCTAACACCGCCGCCGCCGCCTGATCACTATCCCTGTCGAGCTTTCTGCAACAAAAGTTGCAGGCTCAACAAAAACTATTTAAACTCTTCCACTTGCATATGACAGTTGGGAGCTTTGTAAGATATTGTGGTTGTCTATCTTTTTTGTAGCATATATCTTTGGGAATTTGGCATTGATTTCAGATGCAGATTTATATCAGTTGAAATTGTTCATAAATTAACTAATTCAAATGCTGGTCAAAAAATGTTTGGGTGCTGTTAATCATATTGTGACCACTACACTTTGGTGAACTTTTAAAGTTGAGTTGCTTCATCTCTGAGGTTTAACCTACATAGTCTTTACTCCAAAATAGAATATACACTTCTGGACTCCATTGGATAAAGTAAGGTAACTGTCAAAAGTATTAATAGGCAACGAATCTAAATTTGGTAAGAACACACATTACAAACCAATTTAAAACTAATCTAGTTAATTTGTTAACATTAATTCCATTTTCTGTCAATCTATATATCTGTACGTACAGTAGTCAATAATAGGGAAATAGCAAACAGAAACCTAATCACAACTTCTATTGTTTATTTCAGATATATAAGATCCCACTCATATCAAAAGGAAGCATATCAAGTGACAAAATCACACATTTTGAATTTTTGGGTTATATCACTATGTTGAGAATATTTGTTTATCAAACATTGTCATCAAGTATACAACACAGATCTTTCTTAAGGTATTAGACCCTGTTTCAACTGTTCAATAAATACAAATCTTATACATGTATTTCATGGACACCTATGGCAATTGTGAACTTGTATTCTCCTTACATGTATCATTGTGAAACACAATGAGTATTAATAATTTGGTGTTGATCCTTTTGAAAACCTGATGTATATTTTTTCTACTAAATAAAAAATAAAACTCAGAGTGATCGTCTAAACTCATGTACATGTACATTCACTTTATAAAAATATTAGTCATCGATATATTGTACTTGGGTGTAATGTACATTTGTTTTGTATTAAGGTTATTTTTTTTATAATGGAGAACATTAACAACTTGCTGAACAAAATAAAATAAAGGAAAACTCCAGCAGGAATTATGCCACATTAGAAGATATAAGTGGCTATAGTAACATCTGATGTGCTACAAACTATCAATATTTAGCTACATACATGTACTATCATACATGTACACTATGTCACCCATTGACTGTAATGGACATGAATGTTTGGTCATAGGTGTTTTATGACACTTTCTATAAATCGTTGTAATCTAAAAGCATCCATCATATCAATGACAATGATGACTGATAAAAATTACACAAATAGCTGTTGAAATTATTGACCATTGGTGAGAAACTTACATTGCTACCTGTAAACTACGTGCTATTTGACAAGAACATATACATGTAGTCAATAATAGGGATATGTAATCAATTTCCAAATGGTAAAATTTCACAGGAAATCTGAATAAACAAGCTTACCTCTTTTCATTAAATATCCTTCCTTCACCACAGGAATGCTACTTCCAGACGGGTTCATTGTCCTGTCTGCCCGTCAGTCTGAAAAACATCACAACCTTGTACTTTTATATCAATCAATAATCAATCAGGAACACTAATGTAGAACCTAAATATATTATCCTTGAAAATATCCTTCTGAGAAATTTGTCATACTTGTATAAATAAACAACTACTTGTTAAACAACTGCCCTTCCGACCTTCACACATTGATAAACAACATCAAGTATTTTTCTCAATATGTATCGTAAAAGGGAAGTCAATTTAACTTCAGACAGTATTCATTAATTTGTTTATAGTATGAAAACCACAACTGCACCATTGAAATTTCCTTATAATGAAACATTGAAGAAAATAATGCCAAAATTAATGTACATTTAGATAGTAATCTAATTATGGCTCTTAATTGTTTAATGTTTTTTCAAATTTATAGGAACATGCAATTAAAAACAAATGTTTTTATTATTATGATAGAATATTATTCCATTTTATACATAGTATACATTTAATTCAAAGGAAAATACAAGATTTTTGTCATAATAGTTTTCTGCATACATGTACATTTTTGTGATATATGAATACTAACAAATAAACATACAATTTCAAATATTTTTAAAACATCAATATAAATGTCTTGAACATTTCCTTTACAATGCACTCAAAACATGAATTTCTTAGATGTTGAAATTTAAAACACTGTTTACAGGTGTTCTACATTCATTTTCATGTGAAACAATTGATCAGAAATTTTCTTTTAACAAATAAATGTAAAAAAGTTTGTATTTATTGAACCTCATGTATGAAGTAACCTACTACATTTTGTATCATGTGTACTATGTCTTAAAAGTGGAACAAAATAAGGACCTACAAACATTAAAATAAAATGCTTCGTTGAGCAAAGCCTGATACGACTGCAGACACTGAACCCTGAACACTTGAGGCAAATTTGGATACAATATATACCTAAGCTTGATACTGTCTGAATTTGAATAGTGATAAATTTATGACATAATATAGGTTTGAGTGTGTGGTCAGATAGAATTGTCACCAACTTAGTGTGTTAATTAGGATGACCGGTCACTTCAAATGAAAACCTGTAGGCAATTAACAATAGAACAAGAGGCTGTCACAACGACAGCAAACCGGATTTATTAATATTTATTTGTGTCCTGGCAATATCACAAGAACCATTACTGATGAATGGTGAAAGTGAAAATCGTCAATATCAAATTTGACCTCCATTTTGTCATCAGTATCAACATCTTAAAATTTGAAAAGCTTAGATTGAATGGTTCATGAGTAAATGCAACAACGTGAATGGAAACGTCATTTCACAATCTTTCAAGAACCATAACTCCTGAACAGTAAAAGTCAAAATCGTCATAATTGAACTTGACTTTTAATTTGCCATCAGTAACAACATATAAAAATTTCAAAAGCTTTGGTTGAATGGTTCATGAGAAAATGCACGGACACGACTGGAAACACCATTTTTCAATCTTTCAAGAACCATAACTCCTGAACGGTAAAAGTCAAAATCGTCATTATTGAACTTGACCTCCATTTTGTCATCAGTAACAACATATTAAAATTTGGGAAGCTTAGGTAGAACAGTTCATGCGTAAATGCACGGACACGACTGGAAACTCCATTTTTCAATCTATCAAGAACCATAACTCCTGAACGGTAAAAGTCAAAATCGCCATTATTGAATTTGACCTCCATTTTGTCATCAGTAACAACATATTAAAATTTGGGAAGCTTAGGTAGAACAGTTCATGCGTAAATGCACGGACACGACTGTAAACTCCATTTTTCAATCTTTCAAGAACCATAACTCCTGAACGGTAAAAGTCAAAATCGCCATTATTGAACTTGACCTTCATTTAGTTGTCAGTAACAACATATTAAAATTTTAAAAGCTTTGGTTGAACGGTTCATGAGTTAATGCACGGACAACATTTGATTCCCGCCCGCCCGCCCGACCGACCGACCGCCCGCCCGACCGACCGCCCGCCCGCCGTACATCCCCAAATCAATAACCGACATTTTTGTCACAAAAATCCGGTTAAAAATTACTCCCCGTCTTATTTACGTGTGGGAGACACCAAATTCGACTGTTTTATAACTATTTAACATGCATTTGACATGCAATTTAAATGAGGAGTCAGAAACAGAAGACATTGGCAAAATCAAATAGAAACATGTAATAACTTGACAGAAAATCTATGACTACATGTACTTGTACATAAACTTGGCATTTATTACAAGAAACTGCTAGTGTGCACGTGGTGAGCCCTGCGCTGGTGACAGAACTTTAAATTAATCAATATTTCTCTCTTTTTTTTACAATCATTCACTACATTGTCAATAATTGATCAATCAATCCTTTTCCTCTTTCAATCTTGTTCCTATAGCTAGATAAAATACATTTAAGCATTTAAGCTTTCATTTAATAAAATTTGTATAATAATATAACCATTAATGTACTGCAAATTTATTCCATTATTTTTGTTTAAAATCCAATAAAAATTTTAAAAAAACTTTGAGAGCAAACTCAAATACCCTACACCCTCAAATTGTCAAAGATGCATAACTCCTACAAAAGTTACCTGATGAAAATTTCTTGTGGATATGCACATTTACATTATGTTTCCTTATTACATTGTAACTACAAAGCTTCATGAAATTCTGTCTGATCTTTCTAGCACTTGTCCCTTAAGCATGTACATGTATGAGTGTTTTGTAGGTGAAAGTGATCTGGTGGTTGTTTGTACACTGTACTTCTGTGGGTGAAAGTCCATGCTCTAGGGCTCACACTACTTCAGAATCATAGGGAGAAGTGATTTCTCTTTTTGAAACTGATAGGGAGAAGTGGTGAGATTTGAAAGAAAAGGCTCCTTCATGGGCTGTTCTTTAATGTTTTGATTTAACTATAGAATGAAGGGTCAAATGTAAATAATGTTCTTTTTAAAATTGTCCAACTCATATCTAAGTATACAATTAAATTAACAGTTCAAATACAAAGTTGTTTAAGTTAAGGTTCTTATGAGAAACTACCAACTAAATAATTAGCACTCAAAAGGCAGTCAGGGGTACTACTTATACAGGTAATTTAATTTACTTTGAAGAAGTAAAAAAAAAAATATACTTGTATAAGTAAATTATAATGTTTGAATAATCTCCCCTTAATTTTCTCAATTTTTCTTGTAAATGACCAGTGTTCTGAAGATAATAGACAAATGAGATTTTCATTGTCCATGAAATTACACTTAAATGATTAGTAAAGACATCTCCTAATAATTTAAGAAATGAAGATATATATTAGTATTATAGTCTCAGAGTTACATGTAAGCAACTTTAACCAATATTTTTTATAAATTATATCCATATAGTAAAATTATGTTTGTTTGACAAGCTATTTGGAAAGGAATATGATGTTTTTAATGCAATACATTTGTAAATGGACTAAAAATTTACTGAAGGCAGCTTTTATTACTTTAGTAACAAACTTAAACCGCCGAAAGTTAGATTGATGTACACACTCTCATTAACAAGAACCTGAAGTGCATGCAGTGATAAAAAGTTGGTCTTTTTATTAAATATAAACCTGCTACACACTGTAAAGTCAATGCTTAAACCTCATTTCTTAAGAAAATGAATCGTTTCAGTCTGAATTTCATTAATTATCAATAAAAAATTGATGTTTTATCAACTTGGTAAAAATTGAAAATGTCTGACTGAATGCGAGTATCGTAAACAATGGGGTGACTTGTTTTCCCTATTGATGGTCGGGCAAAGCAAAGTGACGGATGGGAAAGCAACTTCTGCGTTCTAGTCGTCTGGTAGCCCTGCATGCCCCAGGTTTTTTTCCCATTCAGCAAATTTTTAGAGATCTTCTATATATAGCTAGTAGTATTTTAGTATATATATATTGTACTGTATACTATACAATCATCTGCAAATAGTCATGTGTTGGATGTTATGTTGTCAGGTAAGTCATTGATAAATACATTATGTAGGAGGAATAATAATCAACCAAGTGCAGTCGCTTTGGGACTCCACTAACCACAAGAACTTTCTCCAAGGATTCTCCCTCAACAATGACTTGTTGAGTACATTAAGCTAGGAAAGATTGAATCCACCTGTGTGTTCTTCTTGTAATTTGTAAGGAAAGCATTTATGTGAGACACCATCAAAGGTCTTCAAGGATAACCATATCAATCTGCTGTCATTAGGACCTATAAGGTAAATCTCACCAGTCTTTACAATTCTGCCCCAGTCTAATCTACTCTATCTATAATGTTTTTCTAAAAATAAAAGACAAACCTTGAACTTTACCCCCCAGGTTCCATTGTTAGCAATGTCAGCCATGATGGAATTAACCTGTATAATGTCCTGTATAAATTGGTTGTGATTCACCTTTACAATGTAAGTAACATTTCAAGTTATTTGTCTTGGAATAAATTTTAAAGGTGGACTTTTTATTGAGTTTCTTAATCATGTTTAAAAAGTTAAGAATACATGTAGGTACAAATGCAGTTTTGTTTTTATTTTCTTTTAGTATAATTACCACTTTAACTATTTGGTTGGTGGAGATGTCAGATTAGTCATTATGTTGTAATCTAGAAAAACTTTATAAGAGAATAGCTGATGTAGTTTAGATTGCTTCTACAAAGAATGACCAGCTGTCTGATTATTATTCCTGACCAAGTACTTACATACATTGTAGTATACTTTTGGACCTCAATGTGGACCAATTTCAAAAAAGGTCCTAAAATCAAACTACACATTAAGATTCATTCTACTGAATTCGAAGAATCTGATTATTTTAGCTGTTTAATTTTGAACAATTGTTTACAAGATACATGTAATATGTATACTTGAAAATTTGGAAGAAACTGTCAGACATTCAAAGCCAATCACTACTGTAAGGAATTGATTCAGTAAATATTGATACCGGATATAAAAGAGGGAGATGTAAAAGTTTCTCAGTCAAACAATCTTTATTTAACAATTTGTGTGAACCAGAAGCCAACATTGGTCTGTAAGTCTTGTATAAATGTATACCAAAATTTAGACAGCTCCAGATCTGCCTGAACAATGAAAAACAGCGACTGTTCATGAAAAATTTGGTACAATAAATTATATATGTACAAAAATAAAGCTACAGATCAGCAGGCATTATAAAAACGTTTGGTTTATATGATGTATAATTTTCATATTAATACTGTCTACAATGCAAGTCCAAGGATCATAATTCGGTGAAAAAGCAGTCCACCAAAAACATACATATTTATGTGGTACAATGTATACATGTATATACATGTATACTTTAATCCAAAACATTTTTTTCACGAGATAGAAATGTATTCACGTAGGAGACTAAAGTGCATGTACAGGAACATGGATTTAAAAACTACATGAACTACTGAAAAATTTCCTAATGATTAAAAAAATGTTCCTTTAAAAAGTTTTTTGGTTCATTGGTTATCCTTTTTCATTATGACTCATTTTTTTTTTCAATACATAACAGAGGGTAATTCCTTTTAACAAGTATATATAGTTACTATAAAATTAACACAAGTCATTTGGTGTCCTTTCATAGCTTGCTGTTCAGTATGACCCATTGAAGGCTCCATATTGAAGGCCATACTTTGACCTATAAGGTTTATGCTGAACAGTTTATAAGGAGGGCACACATGCGGATGTCGTGTGCAACTTGCTAGGGGGTTTGGGGACATCCCCCCCAAGAACTTTAAACAAAAATTAGGAGCAAAATCCTGCATTTTGAAAAAGAATAACTGCATGAACTGCAAACAAGATTCAAGAGATTTGTAAAACAAAAAACCATGATAGTACATCAAAAAAATCTTGCTACAATGTCTTTCTACAATTCGGAATTTTAGAGCAGAAAATTGGGAAAAAACAGCATATTTTTCTTTGGAAAAGGGGCCAAAATACGGACCAAGATTGATTAATTGTTGGTTGCTTAACGTCCAGTGACAAATATATCATGCATGATCAAGACAAAAACAAGTTAACAATAAATACAATAAGTAGGTCTTGTAATAGAGGCCATTCAGGTTCAAGGTTAGGAAGAAAATTGACTGCCATTGGAAAATGAGGGTTTTATGGATAGACACAGAAATTTAGCCTTGCAACAGGCTACCAATGGACCCCTCAAAGAGTTGTTGCAAGGGTTCTTAACATGCAGTAAGTGTGGCACAGCCACTCTCTTCACACTTGGCATCAGATTTAACATCCCTATTCTGACCGGACATGGCTACAAACTTGTACATCATACACAGCTTGCACATCACACTAACCCAAAGAGATGCCTCACTTTGGCAAGAGTTCTACTGCTAGCCATGGTCGGAAGAAGACAAAGTGATCACTCTTCTATTCCCCAGTCACTCTTAGGGGATGGAAAATCCATGCCCAATTTAATATAAAAAAAGCATGACAGGCAGAGTGTTTACTCTGATTATTAATATGTTTCTGAACAAGTAGAATTTTCTATGATTATTTATTATGATATATGAGCAGCAAGTTCCTCCTGCAAAGATAAATTTCTGCTGGACTGATTTGTTTTTTTAAGATTTTTAGGTTGTGAGTATAAATAAGGACTGAATTCTTAATACGCAAAAATGTATTGCGTTGTCACCCTCTTCACAGGACCATCACACCAGACCTGTCAACATGTCACTGAGCAATTTTAACACCCCTCCCCCTTTTTTCTTGAAGTTATTTCTGGAGATCAACAAGTGCCTGAAGATGACTTCACTTTGTGTCAGTTGAAGGGGTCCCTGAATCTGTAAAAAAATGTAAAATATTATCGTGGATATGAATAGCAAATGTTCAGTATTACCTTTCAAGAAAATGCAAAGAGTTCCAGCATTTCACATCAGTAATGTTGTCTCGTTTCTTCTCGCTTGACACGGGAATTAAAGATATGCCCGGATGACAGGTGTCTGCTAGCCATTTGTAGGATTCATAACTGTAATGCATTTCAGTGAAATATTCATTGTTTCAGGCACGGAATCTGTTCTGATATATAAATCCTGTATCCTAAATTTGCTATTGAATAATTGCATAAAAGAACAGGGGTCAGATTGAAGTACAAAACTGATCAAACTTAGATTTCCATAAATCTTCTATAAGCTTCTCCATAATTTGTGTCTCTGTATCTCCTTCCAATAAGGAACACCAAGTAAAAATAATAAATGCATTTATGATTTATGTACATCACAAAAAACTTTTGAGCTGTATGTCTCTGGGAATGATCCGAAAATTAAAAAATAATAAAGTTTGTAGATATATAGTAGACTACAGTACAGGAATTTAAATTACTGTCACACCGTACTGTCATTAGATACAAAAGAAGATGCTTTATTTCCATAAAATGGGCTCACAAGGAGCATAATATAATATCATTATATATAATAAACAATACAGTATACATAGTTACAAACACAAATAAAAAACAACAGTTTTCATGTATTATTATATATATATGGACCATAATTTGCTATTGGGCTCGTTTCCTATAACGATAGAAAAGTGATAAAAATGTGTATTACTGTAAGAAAAGTTGTAACTACATCTAAAGATGCCTTTATTTTTATCAACATACAAGTGTATGCTACTCTTCCCTAGAAAAAAAATTGAAATTAACAAATTTCAAAGATTATACGACCGTATTTTTGTGTCGTTTCTCGCGTTACTTTTCGCTTCCGAAGTGCATAACGCTGACTGATTTATAGATAATCGTCACCGGCAAATTCGTAACTTTTGCTTTCAAATAATAAAGAACATCGACCAATAAGAATAGTCAGAAGAAAATGCAGAGAACTATAAGTATTTCTGTAGCAGGTGTAAGAACACTAGCGTTACTTTGGTTTCCAATTTCGTAACGCAAATTTAAGATGATGTAATCTGCTTTGTTGTAATAGAATTCTTTATAACAATATGCAAATATGAACTCTCGCGCGATGTTCAAACAGGTAAATCAGAGATGATTTACATTCTAGTTTTGTTCTTCGTAATAATTAAGTTAGAAAATGACGTTATCGTTATGCGTTACATTTCACACGAAACAGAAGTCCAGTTATTTCCTTTTTTTTTTATTAAAATTGTTTTTGTCGTTAAGTTCTAATCATTTCCGGTCATACATGAAACATGTGACTAACATGTGATCACGCCCTTACGGCCGGATATATGAAATACTAGGTCTAAACATTGTTTTTGTTTCCAACGGGATGTAAGCAAACATAATCTGTAGACTTGTTTCGTCTTGTTTAAAAAAGGAAAATACAATTTTCAAAGAGATTGCGCCGGGGGTCTATTATTTTTCCTATGTGCATAATGTTACATACGATCTTGTGTGAAAATAAATGCCCAATGACTTGACAAAATCGATTTCAGATTTGACAGACGTTACAACACACTTCGTTTCCAGATAACAACGTAAAGGGTCCTTGGAAAATTCAATCGACATTACGTCTCTTATCATTGTGCCGATGCTCGTTGGATTGATTTTGCTTCAGCAGTAAATATTACTGGATATTTTAGGTGAATACAGATAATTTAATAAAAAATACATGTTAATATACCGTTACACTTGGAATGTACAAAGTTGGTATCTTTGTCACAATTTTTAATTATTTTTTTTTATTCATGTTCTGCAAACACTTTTCAGAAACGCAATAAACTTGTCCAAGGAGAAGTAAACTTTTACCATGCATGACTTGAAAGGAAGTACTTTATTGATTTTAGCCCACTAAAGTAGGTTAAAATGTGGAAACCATGTAGATGGTGTACAGGTCACAAATATCACATGGTGCCTATTTTAAAGATTTTAATTACAAATTAAAAGTTTTTTTCTTTACTGGATTTAAAGAATTTTACATTGCCAATGATTTGGAATAAATTGTATACATGGTATATAACTGGAATTTCAAAACCAAATATAAATACATTTTTTTGGCTAAAACATCAAGATACAACGATTATGGTATCCTGTATCAATGAAGAAAATATGGAAATTTCTGAATAAATTGTACTAATTGTTTTCAAAACAAGCACACATTTAGGAGTTTTATAATACTGTTACATTTAAGATGGATTTTAAGAAAAAGTATACTGTTCAGATTATTTTAAGCAGATTTTGCAATAAAATAAAACTAAAAAAATGCTTTCGGTTTCTTATGGTTTCCTGTCACGTTTAAAAAAAACTTTAATTTAACATTGAAAATAGATTTTAAATATTAACATGAAGCAAGTAACACTAGTAATGGTGTTCATTTATGTCTTTTGAAATATATTGTGCAAAATAAAGAAAATAAAGATTGGTTTCCTGTGTGGTTTCCTGTCACGTAAACGGTGAATCAAAATGTATTATTTTTTTCTTGAAAAACTCAATTGTTCCATTAATACTATTCTAACACCAACACAACCCACAGAATAAAAGTTAAAGTTTTAGAACTTATAAAAAGGGATACAAAAAGAAACCAAAGGCCGAATACCAAATTATGGTCCATATATATATATATAGAGAGAGAGAGAGAGAAATATATAAATGTCTAAGAATATAACTTAAACACGCTAATTAATACATTAAAAAGTTGTATTAGAAATCTTGAGAGATGCACATGCCTGATGAAGCTAATTTGTTTAGCGAAATATTGCATATTTCTATTTAAAATCGAATAGAACTTTTTAATGTATTAATTAGCGTGTTTAAGTTATATTCTTAGACATTTATACAAATTTTATTCAGTAACTGTATTTTATTATCACAAACTGATCCACGCTTACATATATTGAATGTTGATTGTTGCTATTTTTAGACATTACATATAGAGATATATACATGTAGGAGTATACATAAAACCTTATACATAACATGACGGTACCTATTAATTACACCTTTTTTGACAGTTTTTTCACCTACGTTTTTTTATGATAAAGACACAAATATCCAATCTGGGTTTATTTTGTAGCCGTATCCTTCTTTATTGTATAGGTATACCAATTTGATTTTTAATCCATATGGAATCATAGAAAAATTGGTCTTAACCAGAGTTCGCGAAAAGTGGCGGTCCTCATGATTTTACCACCAAAATTTTGCATAGGACTGACACAATTTTAGTATTTTTCAATAGAATTATGAGTGAAGACCAGTAGATTTTCTTCAAGGACCACCAGGGAAAAAAAGATTTTGCGAACTCTGCTTAACTGACCTCCAAACCAATGTCAATGATTTTGAAATGAGGACTACCCAAATTGCATCCATGCTTAAAATCGCATCGTCAAAAGTCTAATAACAGAGCTTGATTAATTTCTTCAAATATTTTGAACAATTGGATATTAGTCTATACTTACTCCTCATTTTTTTTAAAATGGATACTTGTAACATAATATTGTATTTGATCATTTTAAAAAGATGACATTTGATGACCATGATGACGTCGCATGGTGATGTTTCAGTACATTTTGCTTTTTTAGTAAACACTTTATCTATTGATAAATACTGTGAAGGTTTTGTGCATATCTAAATATTTTACCTATAATGAAAGATGTGCATAGTATCAAATCATAAAAATATAAATTGTGTAGTCTCGAAGAAATCTTGTAAAATGTCCGCTGCTTTTTTTGCTAAATAGAGGCAATTTGGGTACTCGGTGCAATTTGGTTACTGTTACGTTATATAGGTAAAAAAAAATGTGGCTCTGTCAAAGATTTATATAGCATGGTCAGATTAATATGTTTTCGTACGTCATATGCATGCTTGTTCAATGGAAATTGTGACGTCACAATGCATTCTTGATAGTACGAAAAAACCCATGATAGTCCAAGGATAAGTCTTACTTAATCTGTTTCCCGGCCGTTATTGAAATTATTGTATATTCCGAAGGCATACTGAATGTTTTACGGAGGGGACCAACCTAAGTCTTACTATACAAATACAAATCCTAGTCCAATAATTGTTACGTCTTGAAATTAAGGCGTCAAAGCATAAAATTATAATAATGCAATAATGCGGAGTCCTTCAAGACGTCATAATTATTAGGACTATACAAATCGTTGCTCTGTCTCAGTGTGATTCATAAAGGCAAGCCTCACATCATAAAAACAGACATATCAAAATATACCAAATTAAACAAGACAGACCAAAAAAGCAACAGTGATGGATTCATGGGGCCTGGCCCGGCCCTCCCCTTTTAGCACCAAAGTAAGTCATCAGGTTCAAAAAGTGTCTATTTTAATGTTTTTTTGGCCTATTTCTTGACCTGGAGTGAAACTCATCTAAGTACAGCAGTCTAAAGTTGAGGTAATTTGGACCAAAAATCTATAATATTTGAACCTGCAACTGGAAGTAGTTGTTCCTAGGAATATTTCTATAATAAACACGATCAGTAGTTATACCAACCTACCAACCAACATGGCTGACGAGTAAAAAAAAAACATAGCCCTAGAGTAAATGATTTTGGCTAATATTTATGAAACACTGTGGCATTTAGAGCAAATATGACTGGTGATAATATGTACATCCGGTTAAGAGCTACCAGCCTTGAAACTTTAAGACAAATCAGACAACCTGTAGTTGGGTTGCTGTCCCTGAATTGGTAATTTTTCAGGATTTTTTTCAGTTTTTGGTTAAGTTTTTAATATTATTAAAGAAAGAGATAAACTATGCACAAGCAATAATGTTTAGCATAGTAAGATTTACAAGTAAGGCAATATGACCATGATGACCAAAATGGTTAACTCTTTCCTCTATAATGACGCCTTTTGGGTTTCGCAATAACTGACAAAAAAAATTCCAAATGTCTAACTGGTCTATTTAAGGTACAGTTAATATTTCATTAAAGTAAGGATATTTTATGCAAATCAAGTCACTTGACCCCTCAAGGAGTTATTGCCCTGTATAGTCAATTTAAAAAAAAAATGTTTCTTTTACAAAAATCTTTTCCTCTGAAACTACTGAGACAAAAAATTAAATTTAACCAAACTTGGCCACAATCATCATACAGGTCTATAGTTTAGAAAATGAGTCTGATGCCATGCCTACCAACCAACATGGCTAAAAAAAGGGCATAGGGGTTAAATACAAGTTTTTTTTATTATATTTTGAACTGTTATATATAGAGAAAATCTGAAAGGAGAAAAAATATATTAATTATGAGCTCTAGCAATTGTCCATACATGTCAAAACTGTAAGACTAATTATATAAAGGAATTATTGACCAATTTTTTTCAATTTTGCCTATTATTATAAAACTATGATATTAAGAGAGAAACATTTTTTTTCCTTTATGGATTATATGATTTAAATTATAATAATTTAATTTTTGATGTAACACGTCTTTTGATTGGCTGACGTTATTTTGTTATCATCCCCATAGGCATAATTTAGTCATGTGACCGTGACGTCATCAACGTTTTTGCATGGTTTTCTACGGTTTAAAAAGGAATTTAGAATTAAGTTATAAGAAATGACTGTAATATTTTTTCTGTCTATTCGAAATAACATAAAAAATGTGGTGCACACTGTTAAATAATTCGCTTAACCATGTTAACACGCGTTATTTAGTGTGCACCAAATTTTTTATGTTATTTCTTCATAGACAGAAAAAATATTACAGTCATTCCTTAAATAGATTAATTAACACTATAAATCACAGTCTCCATTGTTGGCCACTAGTCCGATGCACCAGACTAGTAAATATGGATTCGGACAAGTTATGATATTTAGTGTCCAGACTAGTAGATGAAAAAGACTGAAATCACAAAAATGATAATCAAGGCAAAATCTATTAAAAACTGAAAAGTCATATTTTTGCCGATATAGTTAGAATCCGTTGCTTTTCATAGGAGTGATTGCCCTTTAATGATGATTTCTTTTACCCTCTTTTGTATTTTGAGCAAAAACTAAAGAAGATAGAGAGAAACTAAACGTACTAAAAGATCAGAAATACAAATACCAGATCAACAATAATAGCTGTCATGAAGTACATTCTCATCTACAATTTTAGACATTGTCCTTTAATGTTTGATATGGACATAGACCAAGGTGAGAGATTCAGGCCCTTTAGAGCCTCATGTTTTAAGATAAATGAGTTTATGTCAGTGCTAGCATCTAAGGGTGTTACAAAATTGTAAAAGTTGTCTGAAAGTTTCTGGCAATTATAATTATGATATTAATACATAAAATCCCTGAAAAAGAAAATAATCTGAGGAAATCCTCACTTACAATATTGAAAAGAGGTATGCAGTACATCCCAGATATTAGTGTCATAACAATTCTGCAAATACTGATGAGACAAAACACAAAGGGCGAAATGCATTTCCTTTTAAATATTGTCCCTTAAAAAGAACATTCAAACACTATATTTTTTGGTGAACTAAATGTCAGAAGTCATATGTTTACTAGATAAATAGTGAAACTGAATGAAGACTAAACTGATCTGCGATTATTCAAAACCAAGCTTTTGATGTTTTAAAACAAACTAGAATGTCGGCTGTATGGGCTACCATTATAACAATGAAAACACACCATAGAGTTTTACAGTACTGATTATTATTATTATAATAATCATGATAATAACTTTAATAAGAAGATATCTATTTAACAAATAAATTTACAAATTCTGTTCTGGTGGATTGCAATCATCAGCATGATCAATCTACTATATATATTTGATCAAATAATTTTAAGCATCTTAAGTGCTTTGATTAAGAAACAAACACCTGTACTTTCCTTAAAATTGCAGTCAGATTAGATACAGACGTAAAAACCAAGGATGTTTTCTTACAAACATTGAAGGAACCTGGAACAAATATATTACCACATTTTGTAAGTATTTTATATCAAATTTAATAAGTTTATTACATTGTGTATTATAATTATGGCTGTGAAAATGTAGCTTTTTCAATTACAAATATGGCAGCATTAATAAATCATTGTATGGTGAAGTCCATGTTTTGTGAAGAAAAATATAATCAGATAAAAATAAAATGAAAACAGGAGATGCACAAATTAATCTGGGCAGTGTTCTGTAGTAATTCTGCCATCTATATATATCGAAATGATTGAGTACATTTGATATATATATTATATTTTGTCATACTAGGGCATTTTTATACCCCCGCTTTAAAAAAAGGGGGGTATACTGTTTTACCTCTGTCTGTCAGTCCGTCCGTCAGTCCGTCCATCAGTCCGTCAGTCAGTCCGTCCCATGAAACTTTCGTCACATTTTTCTCAGGAACTACAATACAAGGATTTCTGAAATTTGGTTTCAGGGTTTATCTAAGTCAGCTATACCGTGTGATGCGTTTTCAGATTCATCACTTGACAACTTCCTGTTTACCGAACACTTGCATATTTTTACACTATTAATATTATCCACTTGCGGCGGGGGTATCATCAGTGAGCAGTAGCTCACAGTTTCACTTGTTTTAGCTTTATTCAATATAAATTAGTTATTGGTTTTGCTCATTGATTAAGGTGATCTGGTTTCAAATATCTACCATCAGCATCAAATTCCCCGAAGATAAAATTGAGGACTACCACTGAATTGAAAATATAATAGGAAAAAAAATTCTGAATTTCAATTAAAGGAAGTTTTGTTTGGCTTTATTTAGGCAATTGTTTCTTAGAAAAGACTATTGATATGCAAAAAAGCTTAAGATTGCTGATTTAGAAAAGGACTGAAAATATTTGAAGCTGATTAGAAAATGTATTGAAGGAAAAATCTTGTGAAGTTTAAAAACAAAGAAAGTAGTGGTTTTTGTTTTATTATGTAAAAAATATTATACAGGCTTACATGGAAGCAGGACATTTATATCAATTGAAAAACATGTTACATTAAGCAGTTTAAAAAATGTTACAACAATTGAACCAGTCAATCTTGGATCAATTCTTTTATTGCAAAAGAAATAGAAATCTTTTCTAAAAATTTGTTGGCCATTCTGCTATCTTTAGATTTGATCTGGGAAGAATAATTTGTTAATATGATGTTTCCAGGCATGAGTAGTTGTTAACCTTTTTGTCATTTGGTCTTTGGTGGAGAGTTTTCCTTTTGGCAACCATACCACATCTTCTTATTTTTATGTGGGTTAAACAAATTCTTTCAATTTATATGCAAGTGAAGACTTGATGACTTATCCTTATTTTAAAGCATTACTGAGTGTTTCATAATTAAATGTCACCAAGAGCCAATGCAAATCGAGTTTAAGGGGGACTATCGAACATGCACAGCCCAAGGTACAAGAGGTCAGTCTTTCGCAAGACTTGAGCGATTGCAGGCAAAACTATAAAGCAAGCAGCACGTTGTAACAGTTTTGTATAATAACAGATCTAAATGATGATAATGATGCCAAAACAATTTACAAATAAATAGAGTTCAAATGTTCCAAATAATAAAGTCACTAATTTCATCAATCCATTCACAGTTTGAGTTAAAGTCCAAAATGTTCGAAATATTCCAAGTTAATGTTGTCTGGCTTGAAACAGTTACAGTTGTGTTGAGCTGTCTTTTGAGTACGGGTTTCTCCTGAGTAGCTGAGCCTGGTTGGCTTTGGAAGCACTCCTATCTGGATAACACCGACGAGACTACACTCATGAATAACTGTTATTATTTATTATAATATAAAAATTTGTCAAACAATTATTTCATAATTTCATATTTTCTAAAATAATATATTTTCTCAATAAAATTTCACTTTAAAAACTTTTACATAAAAGAACACCTATGACATATACCAAAGACAAACTACAATATTATTAATCACTATTCACGTTCATCATGCATTGATCAGTAATTATATGTACCACATTTAAATTGAAATAAAGAAAAGATAATGCAATTATATTATTGATGTACATACCACTTGTTTTTTTTTTTGTTGTTTTTTTTTAATTGAGATGTTCTGAATATAATGGAAAAACCATTTGTCTATTTTCAGAAATTAAAGGAAACTTACTTTTTCAACATAAAAAGAGGAGGGCTGTATTTTGTTGCTACCTCTGGACACGAAATATCACCTATTATGGTTATTGAAATCTTATGCAGGTCAGTTTATTCTGATTTTATTTTTAATGAGAGTTATCATGGTTATCAGATGAGGATCCAGAATTAAAAATCATGGGAGGGGGTTGGCCTGCCAAACTATGCCTAACTATGCAATGTTTGGATTGGGACATGTAAAAAGTCAATGCATTAACCATACATGTAGCTTTCATAAGGGGAGCAGGCCTGCCTTCTGACACACCCTTGCAGTTTTTGGTCATTATCTTGAATATTATTATAGATGAAGATAAACTGTAAACAGCAAAAATGATCAGCAAAGTAAGATCTACAAATAGGTTAATATGACCAAAATTGTCAATTGACCCCTTAAGGGGTAAATGTCCTTTAATGACAATTTTTCACAATTTGTTCATCATATTTGCTAACTTTAAAAAATCTTCTCCTCTGAAACTACTGAATGGATTTGGATGAAACTTAGCATTATAGTTCCTTAGATTATCCTGCACAAAGTGTGTGCTTCGATTTTTGATCCATCAAAAAACATGGCCGCCCTTACTTTAAATAGAACATAGGGGTCAAATGCAGTTTTTGGCTTATATCTCAAAAACGGAAGCATTTAGAGCAAATCTGACATGGGGTAAAAATGTTCATTAGGTCAAGATCTATCAGCCCAGAAATTTTCAGATGAATCAAACAAACCATTGTTGGGTTGCTGCCACTTAATTGGTAATTTTAAGGAAATTTTGCAGTTTTTGGTCATTATCTTGAATATTATTATAGATGAAGATAAACTGTAAACAGCAAAAATGATCAGCAAAGTAAGATCTACAAATAGGTTAATATGACCAAAATTGTCAATTGACCCCTTAAGGGGTAAATGTCCTTTAATGACAATTTTTCACAATTTGTTCATCATATTTGCTAACTTTAAAAAATCTTCTCCTCTGAAACTACTGAATGGATTTGGATGAAACTTAGCATTATAGTTCCTTAGATTATCCTGCACAAAGTGTGTGCTTCGATTTTTGATCCATCAAAAAACATGGCCGCCCTTACTTTAAATAGAACATAGGGGTCAAATGCAGTTTTTGGCTTATATCTCAAAAACGGAAGCATTTAGAGCAAATCTGACATGGGGTAAAAATGTTCATTAGGTCAAGATCTATCAGCCCAGAAATTTTCAGATGAATCAAACAAACCATTGTTGGGTTGCTGCCACTTAATTGGTAATTTTAAGGAAATTTTGCAGTTTTTGGTCATTATCTTGAATATTATTATAGATGAAGATAAACTGTAAACAGCAAAAATGATCAGCAAAGTAAGATCTACAAATAGGTTAATATGACCAAAATTGTCAATTGACCCCTTAAGGGGTAAATGTCCTTTAATGACAATTTTTCACAATTTGTTCATCATATTTGCTAACTTTAAAAAATCTTCTCCTCTGAAACTACTGAATGGATTTGGATGAAACTTAGCATGATAGTTCCTTAGATTATCCTGCACAAAGTGTGTGCTTCGATTTTTGATCCGTCAAAAAACATGGCCGCCCTTACTTTAAATAGAACATAGGGGTCAAATGCAGTTTTTGGCTTATATCTCAAAAACGAAAGCATTTAGAGCAAATCTGACATGGGGTACAAATGTTCATTAGGTCAAGATCTATCAGCCCTGAAATTTTCAGACGAATCAAACAAACCATTGTTGGGTTGCTGCCACTTAATTGGTAATTTTAAGGAAATTTTGCAGTTTTTGGTCATTATCTTGAATATCATTATAGATAAAGATAAACTGTAAACAGCAAAAATGATCAGCAAAGTAAGATCTACAAATAAGTTAAATATGACCAAAATTGTCAATTGACCCCTTAAGGGGTTATTGTCCTTTAATGACAATTTTTTCACAATTTGTTCATCATATTTGCTAACTTTAAAAAATCTTCTCCTCTAAAACTACTGAACCAAATTCAACCAAACTTCAACTGAATGATCAGTAGGGTGTATAAAATAAAGTTTGTGTTTTATTTTCTATTTTGTCTAAAAACATGGCCGTCATGGCTAAAAATAGAACACAGGGTAAAATGCAGTTTTTGGCTTATATCTAAAAAACTCCAGCATTTAGAGCAAATAAGACTAGAAGTTAAAATATTTATTAGGTCAAGGTCTACCTGTCCTGAAATTTTCAATTTGCAATTTGCAAAAAAAATAATTTGTTGTGCTACTTCCAAAAAATAGAAAATATTCTGACCAGAAAAAAAACCATGTCCCCCTACAAGTTAAATGGTCCATGCCTAACTGTTATTAATGAAATCATTTAACTGTTTTGCTGTTATTGGAGCCCCTTGCCCCTTCTCAGCAGTGGAATAAATCCAAATCATGAATGAAGAAATTCGAAAGAATAACAATTTAATAATGTAACAATAACAATTTTATTGTTAAAATTCTTTTATTGTAACTATAATGTAATAAAAATAAACTCATTTTCTTTATTTATAAACAGTAAGTCATATATATTTGTAATATTGAAGAATTGTTAGCTGTACATGTTTGCCTGGCATGGTTCAATATGTTCAATAAGGCATTGCTTACCAGGTGAGCAATTCAGGCTCTTGAGAGCCTCTTGTTCATTTTTACAGTCCTTTTTTCCTGGAACATTTAGTGCTATAATGAAAATGTTAGAACATCAACAATGAAACAATGAAACCTGTAGGTTACAATACACCATTAGATTTTATGGGCGCAGCCATTTTATGAGCATAACATGGTATTCAGAATTAAGAGTATGGCGAATCCTGATTGGTTGATATGTGCACCCGTTATTTTTAGCTCACCTGGCCGAAAGGCCAAGTGAGCTTTTCTCATCACTTGGCGTCCAGCGTCCGGCGTCGTACGGCGTCCGTCGTCGTCCGTCGTCCGTCGTCGTCCTGCATTAACTTTTACAAAAATCTTCTCCTCTGAAACTACTGGGCCAAATTTAACCAAACTTGGCCACAATCATCATTGGGGTATCTAGTTTTAAAAATGTGTCCGGTGACCAGGCCAACCAACCAAGATGGACGCCATGGCTAAAAATAGAACATATGGGTAAAATGCAGTTTTTGGCTTATAACTCAAAAACCAAAGCATTTAGAGCAAATCTGACACGGGTAATATTGTTCATCAGGTCAAGATCTATCTGCCCTCAAATTTTCAGATGAATCGGACATTTCGTTGTTGGGTTGCTGCCCCTGAAATGGTAATTTTAAGGAAATTTTGCTGTTTTTGGTTATTATCTTGAATATTATTATAGATAGAGATAAACTGTAAACAGCAATAATGTTCAGCAAAGTAAGATCTACAAATAAGTCAACATGACCAAAATGGTCAGTTGACCACTTTAGGAGTTATTGCCCTTTATAGTCAATTTTTAACCATTTTTAGCTCACCTGGCCCGAAGGGCCAAGTGAGCTTTTCTCATCACTTGGCGTCCGTCGTCCGTCGTCCGTCGTCCGTCGTCCGTCGTCGTCGTCGTCCGTCGTCGTTAACTTTTACAAAAATCTTCTCCTCTGAAACTACTGGGCCAAATCAAACCAAACTTGGCCACAATCATCATTGGGGTATCTAGTTTAAAAAATGTGTGGCGTGACCTGGTCAACCAACCAAGATGGCCGCCACGGCTAAAAATAGAACATAGGGGTAAAATGCAGTTTTTGGCTTATAACTCAAAAACCAAAGCATTTAGAGCAAATCTGACATGGGGTAAAAATGTTTATCAGGTCAAGATCTATCTGCCCTGAAATTTTCAGATGAATCGGTCAATCGGTTGTTGGGTTGCTGCCCCTGAATTGGTAATTTTGAGGAAATTTTGCTGTTTTTGGTTATTATCTTGAATATTATTATAGATAGAGATAAACTGTAAACAGCAATAATGTTCAGCAAAGTAAGATCTACAAATAAGTCAACATGACCAAAATGGTCAGTTGACCCGTTTAGGAGTTATTGCCCTTTATAGTCAATTTTTAACCATTTTTCGTTAATTAAAGTAATCTTTTACAAAAATCTTCTCCTCTGAAACTACTGGGCCAAATTAATCCAAACTTGGCCACAATCATCTTTGGGGTATCTAGTTTAAAAAATGTGTGGCGTGACCTGGTCAACCAACCAAGATGGCCGCCACGGCTAAAAATAGAACAAAGGGGTAAATGCAGTTTTTGGCTTATAACTCAAAAACCAAAGCATTTTGAGGAAATCTGACGGGATAAAAATGTTTATCAGGTCAAGATCTATCTGCCCTGAAATTTTCAGATGAATCAGTCAATCGGTTGTTGGGTTGCTGCCCCTGAATTGGTAATTTTGAGGAAATTTTGCTGTTTTTGGTTATTATCTTGAATATTATTATAGATAGAGATAAACTGTAAACAGCAATAATGTTCAGCAAAGTAAGATCTACAAATAAGTCAACATGACCAAAATGGTCAGTTGACCCGTTTAGGAGTTATTGCCCTTTATAGTCAATTTTAACCATTTTTCATAAATTAAATTAATCTTTTACAAAAATCTTCTCCTCTGAAACTACTGGGCCAAATTAATCCAAACTTGGCCACAATCATCTTTGGGGTATCTAGTTTAAAAAATGTGTGGCGTGACCTGGTCAACCAACCAAGATGGCCGCCACCGCTAAAAATAGAACATAGGGGTAAAATGCAGTTTTTGGCTTATAACTCAAAAACCAAAGCATTTTGAGGAAATCTGACTGGGATAAAAATGTTTATCAGGTCAAGATCTATCTGCCCTGAAATTTTCAGATGAATCAGTCAATCGGTTGTTGGGTTGCTGCCCCTGAATTGGTAATTTTGAGGAAATTTTGCTGTTTTTGGTTATTATCTTGAATATTATTATAGATAGAGATAAATTGTAAACAGCAATAATGTTCAGCAAAGTAAGATCTACAAATAAGTCAGCATGACCAAAATGGTCAGTTGACCCCTTTAGGAGTTATTGCCCTTTATAGTCAATCTTTAACCATTTTTCATAAATCTAAGTAATCTTTTACAAAATCTCCACTGAAACTACTAGGCCACAATCATCTTTGGGGTATCTAGTTTGAAAAAAGTGTCCGATGACCTGACCATTCAACCAAGATGGCCCCACGGCTAAAAATAGAACATAGGGGTAAAATGCAGTTTTTGGCTTATAACTATGAATTCAAAGCATCTAGAGCAAATCTGACAAGAAGTTAAATTGTTAATCAAGTCAATATCTATCTGCCCTGAATTTTTCAGATGAATTGGACAACTGGTTGTTGGGTTGCTGCCCTCCAATTGGTAATTTTTAAAGAAATTTTGCCGTTTTTGGTTATCTTGAATACTATTATAGATAGCGATAAACTGTAAACAGCAATAATGTTCAGCAAAGTAAGATCTACAAATAAGTCAACATGACCTAAATGGTCAATTGACCCCTTAAGGAGTTATTGCCCTTTATAGTCAATTTTTAACAATTTTCATTAATTTGGTAAATATATGTAAATTTTTACCAAATATAGTTCTCTGTTACTAATGGGCAAAGTTCATTATAGATATAATTGTAAGAAGCAAAATCGTTCAGTAAAGTAAGAACTTCAAACACATCACCATCACCAAAATACAATTTTGTCATGAATCCATTTGTGTCCTTTGTTTAATATGCACATAGACCAAGGTGAGCGACACAGGCTCTTTAGAGCCTCTAGTTCGTAAATCTTAGTAATCTTTTAGAAAAATCTTCTCCTCTGAAACTACTGGGCCAAATTTAACCAAACTTGGCCATAATCATCATTGGGGTATCTAGTTTAAAAAATGTGTCGGGTGACCCGCCCAACCAACCAAGATGGCCGCCATGGCTAAAAATAGAACATAGGGGTAAAATGCAGTTTTTGGCTTATAACTCAAAAACCAAAGCATTTAGAGCAAATCTGATGGGGTAAAATTGTTCATCAGGTCAAGATCTATCTGCCCTGAAATTTTCAGATGAATCGGACATTCCGTTGTTGGGTTGCTGCCCCTGAAATGGTAATTTTAAGGAAATTTTGCTGTTTTTAGTTCACCTGGCCCGAAGGGCCAAGTGAGCTTTTTCCCATCACTTGGCGTCCGTCGTCGTCCGTCGTCGTTAACTTTTACAAAAATCTTCTCCTCTGAAACCACTGGGCCAAATTATACCAAACTTGGCCACAATCATCATTGGGGTATCTAGTTTAAAAAATATGTGGCTTGACCCGACCAACCAACGAAGATGGCTGCCATGGCTAAAAATAGAACATAGGGGTAAAATGCAGTTTTTGGCTTATAACTCAAAAACCAAAGCATTTAGAGCAAATCTGACGGGGTAAAATTGTTTATCAGGTCAAGATCTATCTGCCCTCAAATTTTCAGATGAATCCGACAACCCGTTATTGGGTTGCTGCCCCTGAACTGGTAATTTTAGGGAATTTTTGCTGTTTTTGGCTATTATCTTGAATATATTTATAGATAGAGATAAACTGTAAACAGCAATAATGTTCAGCAAAGTAAGATTTACAAATAAGTCAACATGACCAAAATGGTCAGTTGACCCCTTTAGGAGTTATTGCCCTTTATAGTCAATTTTTAACCATTTTTCGTAAATCTTAGTAATCTTTTACAAAAATCTTCTCCTCTGAAACTACTGTGCCAAATTAATCCAAACTTGGCCACAATCATCTTTGGGATATCTAGTTTCAAAAATGTGTCGGGTGACCCGCCCAACCAACCAAGATGGCCGCCATGGCTAAAAATAGAACATAGGGGTAAAATGCAGTTTTTGGCTTATAACTCAAAAACCAAAGCATTTAGAGCAAATCTGATGGGGTAAAATTGTTCATCAGGTCAAGATCTATCTGCCCTGAAATTTTCAGATGAATCGGACATTCCGTTGTTGGGTTGCTGCCCCTGAAATGGTAATTTTAAGGAAATTTTGCTGTTTTTAGCTCACCTGGCCCGAAGGGCCAAGTGAGCTTTTCCCATCACTTGGCGTCCGTCGTCGTCCGTCGTCCGTCGTCGTTAACTTTTACAAAAATCTTCTCCTCTGAAACCACTGGGCCAAATTATACCAAACTTGGCCACAATCATCATTGGGGTATCTAGTTTAAAAAATATGTGGCTTGACCCGACCAACCAACCAAGATGGCTGCCATGGCTAAAAATAGAACATAGGGGTAAAATGCAGTTTTTGGCTTATAACTCAAAAACCAAAGCATTTAGAGCAAATCTGACGGGGTAAAATTGTTTATCAGGTCAAGATCTATCTGCCCTCAAATTTTCAGATGAATCCGACAACCCGTTATTGGGTTGCTGCCCCTGAACTGGTAATTTTAGGGAATTTTTGCTGTTTTTGGCTATTATCTTGAATATATTTATAGATAGAGATAAACTGTAAACAGCAATAATGTTCAGCAAAGTAAGATTTACAAATAAGTCAACATGACCAAAATGGTCAGTTGACCCCTTTAGGAGTTATTGCCCTTTATAGTCAATTTTTAACCATTTTTCGTAAATCTTAGTAATCTTTTACAAAAATCTTCTCCTCTGAAACTACTGTGCCAAATTAATCCAAACTTGGCCACAATCATCTTTGGGATATCTAGTTTAAAAAATGTGTGGCATGACCCGGCCAACCAACCAACATGGCCGCCATGGCTAAAAATAGAACACAGGGGTAAAATGCAGTTTTTGGCTTATAACTCAAAAACCAAAGCATTTAGAGCAAATCTGACGGGGTAAAATTGTTTATCAGGTCAAGATCTATCTGCCCTCAAATTTTCAGATGAATCCGACAACCCGTTATTGGGTTGCTGCCCCTGAACTGGTAATTTTAGGGAATTTTTGCTGTTTTTGGCTATTATCTTGAAAATTATTATAGATAGAGATAAACTGTAAACAGCAATAATGTTCAGCAAAGTAAGATTTACAAATAAGTCAACATGACCAAAATGGTCAGTTGACCCCTTTAGGAGTTATTGACCTTTATAGTCAATTTTTAACCATTTTTCGTAAATCTTAGTAATCTTTTACAAAAATCTTCTCCTCTGAAACTACTGGGCCAAATTAATCCAAACTTGGCCACAATCATCTTTGGGATATCTAGTTTAAAAAGTGTGTGGCGTGACCCGGCCAACCAACCAAGATGGCCGCCATGGCTAAAAATAGAACATAGGGTTAAATGCAGTTTTTGGCTTATAACTCAAAAACCAAAGCATTTAGAGCAAATCTGACAGCTGTAAAAGTGTTTATCAGGTTAAGATCTATCTGTCCTGAAATTTTCAGATGAATCGGACAACCCGTTGTTGGGTTGCTGCCCCTGAATTGGTAATTTTAAGGAAATTTTGCTGTTTTTGGTTGTTATCTTGAATATTATTATAGATAGAGATAAACTGTAAACAGCAATAATGTTCAGCTAAGTAAGATTTACAAATAAGTCAACATGACCAAAATGGTCAGTTGACCCCTTTAGGAGTTATTGCCCTTTATAGTCAATTTTTAACCATTTTTTCGTAAATCTTAGTAATCTTTTACAAAAATCTTCTTCTCTAAAACTACTGGGCCAAATTAAACTAAACTTGGCCACAATCATCATTGGGGTTAGGGTTACTTGTTTAAAAAATGTGTGGCGTGACATGGCCAATCAACCAAAATGGCTGCCACAGCTAATAATAGAACATAGGGGTAAAATGCAGTTTTTGGCTTATAACTCAAAAACCGAAGCATTAAGAGAAAATCTGACAGGGTTTAATTGTTTATCAGATCTATCTGCCCTGATGTTTTCACATGGATCAGACAACCCGTTGTTAGGTTACTGTCCTGAATTGGTAATTTTAAGGAAATTTTGCCGTTTTTTGTTATTATCTTGAATATTATTATAGATAGAGATAAACTGTATACAGCAATAACGTTCAGCAAAATAAGATCTACAAATAAGTTTTGTATGACCAAAATAGTCAATTGACCCCTTAAGGAGTTATTGCCCTTTATAGTTAATTTTTAACATTTTTCATAAATTTTTGTAAATTTTTAGAAAATATTTTCCACTGTAATTACTGGGCCAAGTTCATTACAGATAGAGATAATTGTAGCAACAAGAATGTTCAGTAAAGTAAGATCTACAAACACATCACTATCACCAAAACACAATTATGTCATGAATTTATCTGTGTCCATTGTTTAATATGCACAAGACCAAGGTGAGCGACACAGGCTCTTTAGAGCCTCTAGTTTTGTTATTATCTTGAATATTATTATAGATAGAGATAAACTGTAAACAGCAATAATGTACAGCAAAGTAAGAACTAAAAATAAGTCAGTATGACCAAAATAGTCAATTGACCCCTAAGGAGTTATTGCCCTTCATAGTCAATTTTTAACAATTTTCTTAAAATTTGAAGATTTTCAATAACATTTTCCACAGAAAGTACTATTATAGATAGAGATAATTGTAAGCAGCAAGAATGTTTAGTAAAGTAAGATCTACAAACACATCACCATCACCAAAACACAATTTTGTCATGAATCCATCTGTGTCCATTGTTTAATATTCACATAGACCAAGGTGAGCGACACAGGCTCTTTAGAGCCTCTAGTTTATTATTAGAGACTTCGTGCACTCTGCTTTATACAAAAGGCAAAATAAAAATGATTCCGTAGCCCTAAAGGCACTGAGATGACTTTTAAGGATGTATTCTTCTGACTTTTCAGTCTAGTTCAGTCTCGTTGAAATCTTGTTCTTGAATTATTTCCAATACATGTGATACAAGTGAAAAATATCAATGAATTTTACAAATATCATAATCAAACATAACTCTGTGAAAAAATTGTGTCTTTACAATGAATGGTTTTTGAGTAATCCAGTTTTCAAATTTTACGACCAATCAAGTCAGTATTTTTAGCCAAAATTTTGAGAAAATGGGTTAGGGATGCAAAAAATAATTTTACAAGAATCATGTACATCCCATATCATTTTGGTCTTTTCAAATTTCTTAAGATATGAATTTTTTCAATCATTTATAACAAAAAAAGTTGAAATAATACGCATTTTGTTCTTAAAACTGAGAAAAATGACAAAAATATAAAATTGACAGCATGGTAAGTTTTACACAAAAAAGCGTCAAAATATGATAAAACTTTCTTATATTAACACCTACCTATAGTTTTTTTAAATAAAATTTATTCAGATTGATCTACTGCATCTTTGTTGAAAGTATGAAAAAAAGTTAAATGTGGAACTGTGATTTTTTTCACGATAATAGGCCAAAAATAGGTAAAAATCAATGAAAAATGGGAAAATCATCAAAATTAGGCATTTTCAAAGGGTCGTCGGAAAAAAAGAAGTGCACCACCATATGATTTTTTCTCCACCAATTATTTTGTTACAGTCTCATAAACCCAAAAATCAGGTTAAGAAAAAAAGTTTAATTCTAGAAATTTTTGACTCCTCAGAGGTGTACATCCTTAAACCGCTAGGACAAGACACATATTTTTAAGGGCAAAATTGATAGGCATGGGAGATAAGTACAAAATACGCTAAGAAAAGCAACGTGAACCTATATTTTTTGGACCAAAAAATACTGTCCTAATAAGTTTTCTTTGATTCTAGTAAGGTTTCGTTAAAAAAATCAACTTTCTAAAGACTGTAACTCGAAAAAGGCAACCATTGTCGCCTATGGGGAATTTAATTGTTTATTTCAATCTGTAGGCTGACATTGAAATATCCATACTGTTTTCAAAAATAGAATATACATTGTATATATATATATATATATATATATATATATGTGACTGACCTGATGAATGTAACATTCCAATTACTATATGTATTAAAAGATAATCATGGGATCATGTATTGAAAATACAACTAACAGAATAGGTTAGTTTGGAAAATACATTCCCTCTTTCTTGTTTTAATGAATATGATAGCAAATCATAATTTAGAATGTACCCTAAATGTTTAAGACAAGGTAGTGAAAATTTGGTGAATATCCAAGATACATTACAATCAACAAAAATCAGCTCTATTTTATCCATCTTAATATTCTAAAGTACACTTTTTATCAGATAATTGTTAATTGTTACATATTGAGTATTAAAAACGACCCTGTCGTATTGTCCATAAGAAATACCAGTAAACTCAGCAGTCATAAAATACTAAAAAAAGTCATGGAAATGCAGAATTTTTAGGTTTGTTATATTAAATAATACATAGCCCTTCTAAATAGAAGTGTTACATTAAATCTTAATGTTATGTTTAAAAACAATTTTCTATAGTCAATGACAGGGTTGTACATGACTACCTTGTGTTTTAGAACAGCCAATAATGAAACTTCATATGAACTGATAGTATATTATATCAAAACCTTAATATGGATGTTATGATATATCCTTTCTTGTATATTGTTTTGTTTTGTTTTTCAATAGAGATACAGATTGCAGAGATGGATGGTAAACATGACAACAAACAACCAACTTAAGTTGATGAAAATAGGCATTTCTATAAATAAGGCCATTCGTTTTTTTGTTTGAATTGTTTTACATTGTCATTTCGGCGCCTTTTATAGCTGACTATGCGGTATGGGCTTTGCTCATTGTTGAAGGCCGTATGGTGACCTATAGTTTTTTATTTCTGTGTCATTTTGGTCTCTTGTGGAGAGTTGTCTCATTGTCAATCATACCACATCTTCTTTTTTCAGGTCACCATGCAAGAACTTATACTAGTGTAATGGTCCAGAATATTAACTAATGTAATTTATCGAACAGAAGCATTGTTTAAGAAAACTTTATTCATAGATACTTTATGCTATTCTTACAATATTTGTTTTTATTTTTCAGACTGTATAGTATACTGAAAGATTATTGTGGAACAGTTACAGAGGATTCTGTTCAATCCAACAATTTGCTGATCTTAGAAATACTTAATGAGTTTGCTGTAGGTGAATTTTATAATTTATATACATCACTAAAAATAGATTGTTTCACAGAAGTTTTTTTTCTTTAAATTATTCAGTATTCTTGAATCATGTACATGTATTTTAATGTTTATGCAAGAGATAGATAACTATATACAATTTTAAGTTAAGGTCTTAGGGTGGCATGTGACAGTTTTATATCAGATGATCTATATTAAAGGACTATATCTTAGACTATGTTTGTTTTTCTTTTCAAAGGTAGATACTTATGTAGGACATTCAACCAAGACTTTAAAATTGCTGTTATATTAACATTGGATCAATCACATTAAAAGTATTATTCTAGATGGCAGTTAAAAGTTACCAAATATGAATCTTTAAAAAATTATGACATTCTTTTTTCATGATTGGTAAAAGTTATTTGTAATATTGTAATAGCCAGAAAAATAGCAATAATACCAATTTAAAACAGCCGATAAAAAACAATTAATTTTTCAGGATTCTGGCTATGTTCAAATAGCCTCAACAGAGAAGTTACAGCCATATATTCAATCTCGTCCTGTTATGGTTAAACAGACTAGAGAAGTTACAAGTGATATAACTTCCAGAGTTGTAAGTCTTTATGCATAAAAAAGATAACTTATTACATGTAGAGTTTGAGGATTTGTAATTAAATTATCAAAGCCATCATGGGATATACCTGCTTTATTTTGTCAATTGAATTCTTCACACTACACTATGAATGATTAAAGATATGGGAAAACATATACATTCACATGTATTAGCAACTTAAATAAATCATGGCTTCAAAAGAGAACATTTGTTTTGAGCTAAGAACTTTTTTCTTTCAAGTAGTAAAAACTTTACAAATGTGCAGTTTATGTGCCATTAATATAAATGTTTACATTTTATTGATTTGCTGTGAATTAATTTAATGTAATTTGTATTTTTAGTTTGGAATAGAGACAAAAGTATCTCCTGGTTCTTCCTCCATAAGATCTGTAGTCATGTCACCTGTAACTGATATGGTAAATTCAAAGTAGAGGAGACTGAATAAATTTTTTCCTCTAATTCTTATCTGATTTGTCCTTTTCCTGACCTGTTAATTATTTTTATTTAATCAATTTGTGGTTTGTTTGATCTCAGTTTTTTTTTGGTTAAAATATCTATTGTGTCATAGCATTCTCTTGCTTTCTTCTGAAATTCCTATTGTGACGACATGAAAAATGTGACCTGATGATGTCATATATAAAGAATATATCTTTCTGATCATTCTAAAAAAAAAGAAGGATTGTGAGTGTCTGCATATTGTCAAAATAATTACAACCACCAAATCTATTATAATACAATATTTATACATTCTCGAAATTCAAATTTTAAATATTTAAAATGCTCTGCGAGCCAGGCTTTTTAGATTTGAAAATTTAATTTGCAATTTATTTTTAATTGAAAAATATAAGTAAATCATAAATTTTTACTTCAAAGCATTTGTATCAATGTATATCCTTTCAGGATTCTGTTAAGAATGAGCTATATATTGACATCATTGAAAAGCTTACTGCTGTGATAAATGCAAATGTAAGTATATGTTTGTCATACATCTGAATGTATGTATTCAGTACAGTTTTGATAAGATTGTTCTAATTTTTATATGTCCTTTGAAGATCTGACCTATTATGTATACCAATACCATTTGTACACACTGTAAATAGATGAAGGAAATGGGTTTTAACTCATTCTCATATATATTATAACAACAACTTTAGAAGTGACCTCAGAGGCTCCTTTTTTATTATTTTTTTATTTGGCATACCAGAGTTATCGAACTTTGATCTTGAGATTTAAGGCACCTTACTTAAAGAACTTCTATATTGATTTCTTCCAAACTTAACATTATTGTGTGGATTAATGAAAGGAAAGTACAATGAGTTTTATTACATTTTCTGGTTGGTCCCTAATGAGTAATGGTACTTTAAATGTCAGATTTTAGTTATTTTTTTCACGTATTGTGCCATAAATTGAGTTTGATTTGATTGACTTAGTGGAAACTTTACAAAATTGTTGGAATTGGTGAAAACATGATAAGTTTCCATTTAAATATCCCACATTATTCTTGCAACAATTTTTATATGCAAAATAAGGTGTATCAATCACTCTTGGTGCAGCTGTATACTGTGAAAGTACTTTAATTCGTGGGTATCAATTTTCGTGGTTTGAGCAATATTTACATGTCCATGGGTTTTTAAATTCGTGGATATAAGTTTTCTATGGGAAAAAAAATTGGAAAAATTGAAGCCATTAGAAAGGAAGGTTACAAATTGTCTGGATTGAAGGAAATGCAAAGTAAACATTGACCTGTCTAAATCGTTGTGACCACACTAATTAACCCGAGATAGTGTGATCAACAGATTAAAGATCATTAAAGCTGTTGATTAGGTCATAAACATGTTAGCTAAAGAAAACAATTAAATGTACATAAACAAATGCTATAAATGTATCAGAAGTCAAACCTACATGGGGATATTTCCATGTCTTGTTTTTGACAATGGTTATTTTATTTCGTTGGACACTTAAATTCATGGATAAAGTCATCCATGAAAACCACGAAAATTGGTTCCCCACGAACAAAAGTACTTTCACAGTATGTAGATAAAAAATGTATTCTGGACAATTTATTTTATTTCATTACTGATAGATATTTGTCTAAAAATCTTTAATGGATATACATTCATAAAAATGATAACATGAGAATCTCTTAATATATTTAGCATTTACTTTTTTTGAAGGGAACCGCCTCAACTTTGGAAGTTTCAGGTGAAATGATTGTGAAAAATTTTGTTAATGGAACGCCGCAAATTAAAATAGGATTAAATGAAGATTTGGATATTCTTGAAGGAAAAAGTAAAGGTAATTTGTTCATCTTTTAATTCATCTAGTACAAAGTTACGGATTGAATTCAAAGTTTGGAAAGTTACAGCACTATAAATGCAATTTAAATTGCACATGGATGAACTGTTGATGCATTCAAATGTGTTTCATGCCATTACTTTCGTTATGTGATCTGATAAAAAAAAAATCATTTGTTTGATATAAACATATATACTACAACAAAGAAATTATTTATAAGAATTTTGATAAACAATCATGAATAATTGGGTTGTTTTTGAGGTTTGTTTACAATTTCTCTGCAAACAAACAAACATTTCTCATGTGTGGTATTCCAGGATGAGAATATCAATATTTCTATACCAAGTCAACCTGTATATTTAAAAAAAAAACAAATTTATGTTTACAGGCTATGGTGACCATGTGCAACTAGATAAATGTAACTTCCACCCATGTGTCAAACTAGAAGAATTTGAATCATCAAAAGTAATTGTCATGGTTCCTCCTGTGGGTGAGGTATGTGTCATTAGAATTTGAATCATCAAAAGTAATGGTCATGGTTCCTCCTGTGGGTGAGGTATGTGTCATTAGAATTTGAATTATCAAAAGTAATTGTCATGGTTCCTCCTGTGGGTGAGGTATGTGTCATTAGAATTTGAATCATCAAAGTAATTGTCATGGTTCCTCCTGTGGGTGAGGTATGTGTCATTAGAATTTGAATCATCAAAAGTAATTGTCATGATTCCTCCTGTGGGTGAGGTATGTGTCATTAGAATTTGAATCATCAAAAGTAATTGTCATGATTCCTCCTGTGGGGGAGGTATGTGTCATTAGAATTTGAATCATCAAAAGTAATTGTCATGATTCCTCCTGTGGGGGAGGTATGTGTCATTAGAATTTGAATCATCAAAAGTAATTGTCATGGTTCCTCCTGTGGGTGAGGTATGTGTCATTAGAATTTGAATCATCAAAGTAATTGTCATGGTTCCTCCTGTGGGTGAGGTATGTGTCATTAGAATTTGAATCATCAAAAGTAATTGTCATGGTTCCTCCTGTGGGTGAGGTATGTGTCATTAGAATTTGAATCATCAAAAGTAATTGTCATGGTTCCTCCTGTGGGTGAGGTATGTGTCATTAGAATTTGAATCATCAAAGTAATTGTCATGGTTCCTCCTGTGGGTGAGATATGTGTCATTAGAATTTGAATCATCAAAAGTAATTGTCATGGTTCCTCCTGTGGGTGAGGTATGTGTCATTAGAATTTGAATCATCAAAAGTAATTGTCATGGTTCCTCCTGTGGGTGAGGTATGTGTCATTAGAATTTGAATCATCAAAGTAATTGTCATGGTTCCTCCTGTGGGTGAGGTATGTGTCATTAGAATTTGAATTATCAAAAGTAATTGTCATGGTTCCTCCTGTGGGTGAGGTATGTGTCATTAGAATTTGAATCATCAAAGTAATAGTCATGGTTCCTCCTGTGGGTGAGGTATGTGTCATTAGAATTTGAATCATTAAAAGTAATTGTCATGATTCCTCCTGTGGGTGAGGTATGTGTCATTAGAATTTGAATCATCAAAAGTAATTGTCATGATTCCTCCTGTGGGTGAGGTATGTGTCATTAGAATTTGAATCATCAAAAGTAATTGTCATGGTTCCTCCTGTGGGTGAGGTATGTGTCATTAGAATTTGAATCATTAAAGGTAATTGTCATGATTCCTCCTATGGGGGAGGTATGTGTCATTAGAATTTAAATCATTAAAAGTAATTGTCATGGTTCCTCCTGTGTGGGAGGTATGTGTCATTAGAATTTGAATCATTAAAAGTAATTGTCATGATTCCTCCTATGGGGGAGGTATGTGTCATTAGAATTTAAATCATTAAAAGTAATTGTCATGGTTCCTCCTGTTGGTGAGGTACGTGTCATTAGAATTTGAATCATCAAAAGTAATTGTCCTGGTTCCTCCTGTGGGGGAGGTATGTGTCATTATATGATAAATGTCTTAATGAAGTACTGTGGATTCATTTATTTTCGTGGGTATCAATTTTCGTGGATTGAGGAAAACTTGCATTTTCGTGGATATATAATTTCATGGTTTTGGCAAAGTCTGTCTATATTCCTTTACTAAATTTTTAATTCATTGAACATTTGAATTTGTTGTTCCCCTGTACCTACAAAAAACATGAAAACTGGTATACAACGAATAATAATGAATTCACAGTAGTCTAAAACTTTCAAATCTACAGCTACTAGGTTATAGTATATGGTCAAATATTTTCTTATAACTTGCTGGGCCTTTCTTTTTCTGGTTTTAAATACATATCTTCTCTCTGTTTAAAAACTTTTCATAGGTCTCTAGAATCTGTTGAATAGATTAGTTTAAACCCAACATAACAGGTTTTATTCAATTGACATTTGATTGGTACATTTATCAAACACCACAAATTTGCTGTGGTGCAGAGGTGACTTTACCAGAGAGGTAAAATTATTGGTGAAATCAATTTATCCTTATTGTAAAAGATCAAAGAGATTTAATCTAATTTGTAAACTTTATCCAGGGTATGTACATGGTCTGTTGTTTGTTTTAGTTTTCAGCAATGCTTTACAGCACCTGTGGAGAAATAGCACTACATGTGCCATTCAGAGTTCTAGCCTTTATAGATGATGCTGAAAATAGTAGGTATGTATTATTAAGTCTCCCAAACAAAGTTTGGAGACTTATTGTTTTTGCTCAGTTCTTATTATTTTTATTATTCTTCTTTTTCTTTTTCTTTTTCCGCCACTTTAAAAAATGAACTTGTCCGCAGCGTTTCTCCAAAACCACTTGTCAGATTTACTTAGGATTTCATAAAATGTTAGACTAACATGTCTAGGTGAGCCATCAATCGTTCGTTTGTGCATTGGGGTCTATTAAGGGGTATTTTGGGGGCTAAAAGAAGGGAGGGGTTTACTATAGAACCCTATGGGATTTTATTTTAGAAAATTTTCAAATGAATATAACTTTAAAACTTCAAGTGATAAACACACACAGTCTTCAGAAATGATCAAGTGACAATAAAACAAATCACGTGAAATAAAGGGGGAATCTCTAGGGGGTCATCCCCACCCCCTTAAATTTGAGAATATGCTATTATCTTGTAAAGGGTCTAAATCCCCACCCCTAAACCATGTATATTCTTGAATGGGATGATAAAACAAATTTAATGAATTAAAGGAGAAGTCCCTGGGGGTCGCCCCCACCCCGTTCAATTTGAGAATGTGCTATTATCTTGTAAACGGTCGAGATCCCCACCCCTAAACCATATATATTCTTGTAGGGGACAATAAAACTAATAAAAAGAAATCAAAAGGAAGTCCCTAGGGGGTCATCCCACCCCGTCGTGTTTGAAAACTTGTAAACGGTCCATATCCCCACCCCTAAACCATGTATATTCTTGTATGGAACAATAAAACACAACAACTGAAATATAGGGAGAGTCCATGGGGGTTACCCCTACCCCGCTCAATTTGAGAATGTTCTATTACCTTGTAAACGGTCCAGATCCCCACCCCTAAACCATATATATTCTTGTAGGTGACAATAAAATAAATGAAATGTAATAAAAGGGAAGTCCCTAGGGGGTCACCCCACCCCCTCTTGTTTGAAAACTTGTAAACGGTCAAGATCCCCACCCCTAAACCATATATATTCTTGTATGGGACAATTAAACAAGTCAAATTAATATGGGAGCTTTGTTTGGGAGACTTCGTAACAGCATCCTGTTACAATTACTTCTTGTTATTATTATTATTATTATGTAATTTAGAGTTTGTGCGATGTCAGAAAATTATAAGGATAAACAATTAGCTACCACATGTAAATTTTGAATTTGATTTATTTGTTTTTAAACATTTGAAGTCAACAGTTTATTTTTTAATAATTTAACACTAAAACAAAAACAGATGGAAAAGAGGGTTACTGTGGAGTCATTTATTTTCGTGGGTATAAATTTTCGTGGATTGAGGAAAACCTGCATTTTAAGTGGATACATGTATTTGATTTCATGGTTTTACCACTCGCTGCACACAAAGCCAAAAGAAAATTTGTAATTCATTGAAAATCTGAATTTGTGGTTCACCTGTACTTTCAAAACCCACGTAAACTGGTATCCCATGAATAATAATGAATCCAAAGTATAGTGATTATTAACTAAATACAATGTCATAAGGTTTGTTAATTTTGAAAATTCTCATTTTTACTTACCTTTACAAAAAATTTCTTGGTGTGTATCTTGATAACAAAAATGTAGCAATACATAGGGATCAATTCTGTCATATTGTATTGTTGCCATCCTCAGTACAATCTGTGAATCTGCAAGTTCTTGCAAGCTGCTTGCTGAAAAACAACAAAAACTGCACTATTTCATTTAAGTGACATGAATTTTTGTTTTTGAAGGGTTAACATACAAAAACATTAAAGCTTTCTTTTTCTTCCTATATTATTTGGAGACAGCAGGCCACACATGTTATCCAAGGAAGACTCATGCATTTTTTCTTTGTGATAATTTTGTTAGTGAATAGAACATGAAATAAGTAAATAATAAATGTTAAAGTTATCTTTCCTTTTCAGAGACAAAATACTAACACTACGATTGAAAAATGAGCTTCCATCAAATTATAATGCTGTCAAGGTCATTATTAGACTGAAAGTACCAACATGTGTTAATAGGTATGTTGTGTATTTAATGGTATGCGTCTTTTACACTCACATGACTGATTTCTTTTTGTGATCCATTACCAGCTTAGCATTTCAAAAATATTATTTAAACAGCACAAGAAACAAAGGATTATATTGAATCTGTTCAATGGTCAATGAGTGCCCTGTAGTACAGAAATATGTCAAGCACTTGTGTCATAAATAAAATAATTTTGAATATTGTAAAAGTTTGCTTAATTGTTAAATTATTTCTCAAATAGCCCATTTTATTTTGATTGTTCAGTACTGGTAGTTGATGTTTTGTTTTGTTTTGTTTTTGTTTGTTTTTTTGGCTGTCCTGAGATGAATTTTCATGGTTGATTATTACCCAATGTTATTTTTCTGATTTAAGTCCATTTTGAATAATTAATAAGAATAGACAATTGATATTTATTATACAGTTGCATTATTTATTGCATTTCTATAACAATTAAGCAGTATATGATGCCAACAAATCATTCATACAACTGAAACTGAAATTTTATAAGTTCTGTATTTTTCTATGTGATAAATAGATATGTGGTAAATGTCAAGGTCACAGCAAACAAACAATACAAAAATAAACAGAAAGACTTTGCTGCAAACATTTATACTTATGTTTCAAGCAGTTCTGCATTTAATTTGTGTGTTCAGTTGATCCAACATATAGAAATTATCAATCCATCATAGATGTGACAAACATCATTTGAAATGTAATATTGATATACAAATACAAAATAAACATGGAAATTATATTACAGTCAGCATGACCTATCCATATATGTTTTACATACAGGTACCATGTTTGACATGGTATTTCAAACATTTTTTTTTATCATTAATGAAAACAATTATAATTTTAGAATGTCTCAGCAATTAAATGAACCAGATCAAACAGCAGAATTGACAGAAAATCAGGAAATAGTTTGGGCCATCAAGAAATTTCCTGGCAGAGCTGAATATGTAGCAAATTTTAGAGTATGTTTTATTTGGTTTTATTACTGGTATATTGTCACAGTCAAACAATGGAAACAACAGTTATATGTTCATATATGGGTATGGTGATGTAACTACTATCCTTGTTGGTGTCTTTGATAGTGTTAATTAACACACAAGCTAGCACACATCATAGCATGTATTGAAATTCATCCTATCATGTTTACAAGAAAGGGGTGAAAGGGACCTACAACTGTTTATTTTATTATTTTTTTGGAAAATGACGCAGTCATTGTTCCATTACTGGCGACCTGAACTTCATTACATTTCTCTGCCTACCGCGCTTGGTTTCGTATTTACTATTTTCTATACAAACTGGAATCTGCTTGTGTTATCATTAATTATGCATGAGAGGTCATTGTGTAGTAATCAGCCAGGAACCAGTTTACAAACTAACTGGTTTCTGCTTGTATTCCACTACACTCGGACAAAGTGTTGTAGTTTGACGGGAACCAGTTTAGAATTTGTAAACTACAAAACGTAATCGGTTATTGTTCATTCCGTTTTGGTGTTTCATACCGACTTTTATGGTTTGAATAAGCTTAAACCCTTCAAACATTAATGTGATAGGTATATTAAAGACTGTTTTACAAAAGGATGGAACTGTTTTGCTTTCAAAGTCGTACTATAGTGATATCTGTTATGTACGGATTTCCACTCTCACCGGTTAATTTCTTTTTTTACACGTGCTTTTGAAACTTCCTGTTTAAACATCGCAAGTTTTAAAATTGTTTTTTGAGTGAATTTAACTTATTTTAACAATCATGAAGCGTTCCAGAATCATTTGCAAGCAGTTTCTTCTTCTCTTTGATGATGGAAAATAGGTTTTTCTCAAGAAAATACCGCAAACGATCGCAGAGGAATTGAAACGTACAAGTCAAGTCGGCACCTGGTTAAATTGGCATCTAGTCAAATCGGCACCTATTTGACGTCAATTCGGCATCCAATAATATTTGTTATAATATTTTCTATTCAATTAATTAATAACTGTTACCAAGTACATAGTGAATATGTTGTTGTGTATTTAGGTAAACAACGAAACCAAAGTGAAATTATGTTGTTGTGTATAAAGGTAAACAACGAAGCCCTTACCCAAGCTGTTGTTTTAACAATTAGACAATTATTAAAAAAAAAATGGAAAACTATGAGTCCCTTTCAATAAATCAAACTTTCATGCCAAATAATAAGCAAATTTAAGGTGTTTTTTTTTCAGTAAAGTTTAAAAAGCATTAAACAAACAATCCTGTAAAATGCTCAACTGGTTTAAATAATGCATAAAAATATCCAATATCTCATGTATTAGTCCAAGTAATTATGACGTCTGGCAAGGCTATTTTATTTTTTTTCTGTGACGTCTTCCTACGAAGTTCGTAGGAAGGCTTTCTTAGGAAGGCGTCCCAGAAAAAAATTAACATAGCCTTGCGGTCATAGAAAGGTGTCCCAGAATAAAATTAAAAAAGCCTTGCCAGACGTAATAATTATTTTGACTACTCATATATATATCATTAAAAATACACCAAAAATGTCAATTAGTTGAGAAAAATAAATATATACAAAATGTACAATGAACACCCAAAAATGTGAAAGTTAGTATTTAACTCTTTTTGCTTAAATACTGAAAAAAATTCTGGCAACCCCTTACTTATTTTTACTCTTTTTGCTTAAAATACTGTTAAAATATATATTTAACATGGGTGACGAATTGACTATATCAGGTGTCGATTTAACCAGGTGCTGATTTGTCCAGGTGCCAATTTAACGAGGTGCCGGTTTGACTAGAATTCTTTGACAAATGTTTGAAATTACCTGAGTTTCATTAGACCTTTGATAACAGTAACAAAAAGATTATTTACTTAATATTTTGTGGTAACAGGTCTGTTCGCGCCAAATCATGATTGTTGTTTTAAATTGCTTTGGTGTAAATACTGAATGTATTTTATAGCTTGGTATGAGTAAAACATTGAAGATTTTAAAGGAAAAACACAAAAGATAATTGTTTTTAACAGCTTGGTCCCTTTGATCTGAAACAACGAAACAATAAAATATAGGAACCAAAATATAGCAATCCACTATTATAACCAAAACATGATAAAATCTATTCAACACACAGAAAAAAACATAGTCAGAATCTCACTTCATTTTGAAAGAAGTCAATGAAACAAAGTTATAGCAATACACTAACCAAAACATGATTAAGAGTTATTCAACACAAAATAAAACGTTGACAAAATACCACTTTAATTAGAAAGGATTATTATTATTTTTAACAATACGCTATCCAAAACATGATTAAGATTTATTCAACACAAATAAAAATGCTGTCTCACTTTATTTTGAGACAATGACAACAATTATACTTATAAGAAAACACTTGCTTACAGAGTTATTAAACACAAAACCAATTAAGATTGGGTGCGAACATTTAGGGTGTGAAAGTGAAAGGGGGCGAACATGAGTGGGCGCGAACGGACCCGGATTCAGACTATGTACCAGTGAGAAATATACAAGCCTTTCTACGGTATTTATTTGTACAATTCAGGTAGTCTTGACCTATTTATTTGTCTTAAAAAAACAGCCAGTTGTCACCTTCACTTCACACACACACATATATACGAATATCAATTATATGCTTACGAGACATGTTGCATTGTTAAACTAATTACGGTATGTGAAAATCAAGACTTGCATAAAAACTATCCCAATATTAGAGACAGTGGCGTCATTTTTCTTCAGAGCTTTCAGCTCTTTGATTATATGTACAGCTTTTAATAAAACCTACTTTCTTGGAGTGGGTGTAATACAGCAAAAAGGGATGTCTGTTTGTGTCGTTCCATCCAAATTTGCAGCTGCTCCCGAACTGACTTACAGAATTTTAAGATAATTTAAAGAATTTTAACTCACATGATGTTGCTTTTATAGAACTATTTTACAGTGCAGAACTGGTACCTAATGTACATTTTCTTTTGATTCTGATTAGTTACATGACTTTGGTTGACTATACAATTGTATATACATGTTTTTCATAGTTTTATTTCATATTTTTCAGTTGATAAATAGTACAAGTTCAGAGATAAAGAAATATGATATAGGTCCTATTAGGATGGATTTTGAGATATCTGGGTACACATGTTCTGGACTTCAAATAAAGGGTCTCAAAGTTCAGGAAATGGGAAAGAAAATAAACTTAAACAAATGGATAAGACTTATTACTGTTAGTGATTCTTATGTTATTAAATTATGGCCATGAATTTGCATTAAATTATCATACAATGTGTCTTTTTATTATTTGCAATTGTAGTTTTAATTTAAAACTGCATTACATACTCTGCTTAAGTCATTGTATGAGCTCACCTGGTCCTTAAAGCCAGTGTAACCTTTTCCCATCACTTATCAGCCATAGTCTTCTGTCTTCCATTTTAATTCTTCTCTAAAAAATTTTGAGCCAATTGGAACAAAACTTCTGCCTGATCAATCTGAGTGTCTCTAGTTAAAATCTAATTAAAACAAGAGGCTCTCAAGAGCCTGAATCGCTCACCTGGTAAACAATGCCTTATTGAACATATTGAACCATGCCAGGCAAACATGTACAGCTTAACAATTCTTCAATATTACAAATATATATGACTTACTGTTTATAAATAAAGAAAATGAGACCAAAACACAAACACTTAAAACTTAGCAATGGACTGTGAAAATGAGGTCAAGTTCAAATAAAACCTGCGTAACTGACATATAGATCATAAAATATTTTCATACACCAAATATAGTTGACCTAATGCATAAAGTATTAAAAAAATAGACCAAAACTAAAAAAGTTAACTTTGACCACTGAATTATGAAAATGAGGTCAAGGTTAGATGACACCTGTCAGCTAGACATGTACACCTTACAATCATTCTATACACCAATTTTAGTAGACCTATTGCATATAGTATAAGAAAAACAGACCAAAACACAAAAACTTAACTATAACCACTGAACCATGAAAATGAGGTCAAGGTCAGATGACACCTGCCAGTTGGACATGTACACTTTACAGTTCTTCTATACACCAAATCTACTAGACTTATTGCTTATAGTATCTGAGATATGGACTTGACCACGAAAATTATATATAGATCATAAAATATTTTCATACACCAAATATAGTTGACCTAATGCATAAAGTATTAAAAAAATAGACCAAAACTAAAAAAGTTAACTTTGACCACTGAATTATGAAAATGAGGTCAAGGGTAGATGTTGACCTAATGAACATTTTTACCCCATGTCAGATTTGCTCTAAATGCTTTCGTTTTTGAGATATAAGCCAAAAACTGCATTTGACCCCTATGTTCTATTTAAAGTAAGGGCGGCCATGTTTTTTGACGGATCAAAAATCGAAGCACACACTTTGTGCAGGATAATCTAAGGAACTATCATGCTAAGTTTCATCCAAATCCATTCAGTAGTTTCAGAGAAGAAGATTTTTTAAAGTTAGCAAATATGATGAACAAATTGTGAAAAATTGTCATTAAAGGACATTTACCCCTTAAGGGGTCAATTGACAATTTTGGTCATATTAACCTATTTGTAGATCTTACTTTGCTGATCATTTTTGCTGTTTACAGTTTATCTTCATCTATAATAATATTCAAGATAATGACCAAAAACTGCAAAATTTTCTTAAAATTACCAATTAAGTGGCAGCAACCCAACAATGGTTTGTTTGATTCATCTGAAAATTTCTGGGCTGATAGATCTTGACCTAATGAACATTTTTACCCCATGTCAGATTTGCTCTAAATGCTTCCGTTTTTGAGATATAAACCAAAAACTGCATTTGACCCCTATGTTCTATTTTAAGTAACGGCGGCCATGTTTTTTGACGGATCAAAAATCGAAGCACACACTTTGTGCAGGATAATCTAAGGAACAATCATTTTAAGTTTCATTCAAATCTATTCAGTAGTTTCAGAGGAGAAGATGTTTGAAAAATTGTTAACGACGACAGACGACGACGGACGCCAAGTGATGAGAAAAGCTCACATGGCCTTTTAGGCCAGGTGAGCTAAAAATATATCTGATCATACAACCAGTATGACCACCATGGTTAAAAATAAAACCTAGGAGTCAAATGAAAGTAATTGGCTAATATCTTCAAAATCAGAACAGATTTAGATAATCTGATTAGACAAGTGCAAGATGTCAAGATCGACCTACTAGGAAAAGAATTGTCAGACAACTCCTTATAAGAGTTATTTCCATTTAATAAATGACAATTTCGGCCATTATCTAGAAAAATATAAATAGCATAAAGGATCAGCAAGAAACCATCTACAAATAATATGTATAAAATCATCTGTTGACTCTTAATGAAGTAATTGTCTTGAATGGAGATTAAGCAGGTTTTCCTTGAACATATCTTGAAAACTTTCATAGATCAACTATTACTTTGAAAGCATAAATGATCAGCAACACAAGAGTTTGAATTGGTCATTAGGATTGAAATGTTCAGTTAGACTTTTTAAATCAATAACTGTTGTAGACCTAAACACTTATGTTGTGGGTTGAACCATGCTTGTTGAAGGTGTCCTCCTTACTTAATTGACAAGGATTGCCTTTTTTCATACTGAAGGCTGGTATTTCTCAAAGTTACTCTTGCTTCAACTCATTATCAAGGTGCTTGTAAGCACTGAGGGGCAAAGATTGCTTCAATTTATCAGTGGGAGGTAAAATTAAATATTGCATTGGTTGTATTTGATTAAACAGCAATTCTAGACTAAGGAAGATAACTCAAATGTTTAATGATGACTTCAACAATGACATCATTGTCGAGCCTGCAACTTTTGTTGCAGAAAGCTCGACATAGGGATAGTGATCCGGCGGCGGCAAGCTTTATATTTTAGAAGGTGGAAGACCTGGATGCTTCATACTTTGTATATAGATGCCTCATGCTAGGAACTTTCCGTCAGTCACATGTCCAATGTCCTTGACCTCATTTTCATGGTTCAGTGACTACTTGAAAAAAAAGTTCAGATTTTTTTGTACATGTATTGTTAAATTCTCTCTTATTATAAGTAATAGGATAACTATATTTGGTATGTGCGTACCTTGCAAGGTCCTCATGCCTGCCAGACAGTTTTCACTTGACCTCGACCTCATTTCATGGATCAGTGAACAAGGTTAAGTTTTGGTCGTCAAGTCCATATCTTAGATACATTAAGCAAAAAGTCTAGTATATTCGGTGTATGGAAGGGCTGTAAGGTGTACATGTCCAACTGGCAGGTGTCATCTCACCTTGACCTTATTTTCATGGTTCAGTGGTTATAGTTAAGTTTTTTATATTTTGGTCTGTTTTCCTTATACTTTATGCAAAAGGTCTACTATATTTGGTGTATGGAATGATTGTAAGGTGTACATGTCTAGCTGGCAGTTGTCATCTGACCTTGACCTCATTTTCATGGGTCAGTGGTCAAAGTTGAGTTTTTGAGTTTTGGTCTATTTTTCTAATACTATATGCAATAGGTCAACTATATTTGGTGTATGGAAATATTTTATTATCTATATGTCAGTCGTGCAGGTTTTATTTGACCTTAACCTCATTTTCACAGTTCATTGCCAAGTGTTAAGTATTTGTGTTTTGGTCTGTTTTTGTCGAGCCTTCGACTTTAGTCGTCGGCGGCGTCCACAAATATTCACTCTGTGGTTAAAGTTTTTGAAATTTTAATAACTTTCTTAAACTATACTGAATTTCTACCAAACTTGGACAGAAGCTTGTTTATGATCATAAGAAAGTATCCAGAAGTAAATTTTGTAAAAATAAAATTCCATTTTTTCCGTTTTTTACTTATAAATGGACTTAGTTTTTCTGCGGGAAAACATTACGTTCACTCTGTGGTTAAAGTTTTTAAAATTTTAATAACTTTCTTAAACTATCCTGGATTTGTACCAAACTTGGACAGAAGCTTGTTTATGATCATAAGATAGTATCAAGAAGAAAATTTTGTAAAAATAAATTTCCACTTTTCCGTTTTTTACTTATAAATGGACTTAGTTTTTCTGCGAGGAAACATTACATTCACTCTGTGGTCAAAGTTTTTAAAATTTTAATAACTTTCATAAACTATCCTTGATTTGTACCAAACTTGGACAGAAGCTTGTTTATGATCATAAGATAGTATCAAGAAGAAAATTTTGTAAAAATAAATTTCCACTTTTCCGTATTTTACTTATAAATGGACTTAGTTTTTTTGCCAGAAACAAAACATTCACTCTGTGGTTAAAATTTTTGAAATTTTTATAATGTTCTTAAACTATCCTGGATTTCTACCAAACTTAGACAAAAGCTTGTTTCTGATCATAAGATATTATTCAGAAGTAAATTTTGTAAAAAAAAAATCACTTTTTCCGTATTTTACTTATAAATGGACTTAGTTTTTCTTCCAGTTAACATTACATACAGTCTGCAGTTAAAGTTTATAAAACATTTATTAGATTCATAAACTATCCAGGATTTTTTACCAAACTTGGAAGCTTCTTTCAATCAAAAGACAATATCGAGAGGGAAATTTTTATTGATGTTTTTCCTCATTTTTGTTGAGTGCGATTAACAGCAAAAGTAGGCGAGACACTGGGTTCCATGGAACCCTTACGAATTTTTCTTTATTTATAAGCAATAGGTCAACTATATTTGTTGTATGGAAGAATTGTTATCTGTACATGTCTGTCTGGCATGGTTCATCTGACCTTGACCTCATTTTCATGGTTCACTGATCAATGTTTTAGTTTTCTTGGTTGAGTTTATGTGACAGTTGTAATAAAGCTTTATATTGAGGACTATCAACATAATATCAATGATTAGTTATGTAATTTTCTTGACAAGTGTAACATCATTGTGTGCCTTGAATATCAGCATATATAACATCAACAAGTTTCTGGAAATGTTCATGGATAGGATGTACAGAATGTTATGATCAATTCACTATACTTTGTGTGTCAAAGAGGTAATGATAAGCCTTGGAAGATTTAGATATGAAGTCAGTCCCATAAGGTTTTGATTGCATTTCATGCAATCTTTACCAAAAAACATGCCGCTCTAATATTGCCAAAAGCAGAGGCGGATTTAGAGGGGGGGCCCAGGGGGCCCGGGCCCCCCCTTTTTGGGAAAAAAATTGGTTGCTTATATAGGGAATCATTGAAGCGTGACTGGAACGGGCCCCCTCTTAGGTCAGTCAGTGGGCCCCCACTTATGAAAATTTCTGGATCCGCCACTGAAAAGTGCTGAAAATTGCATTGAACACCATCAATCAATCAATCAGTCCAATTAAAAAGTGTAAAATAGAACATTGAGCCTCAGTTACGGTACAAGATTTTGATATGAACTATTGTAATGATGTGCAAATAGGCAGAAAATTTTAACATATTCCATCACTCAATTACATATCACTGATCATCATTTTCTATTTTAATCAGAATTACACACTGTTGACTATGTCACTGGGTATTTTTAACAAATTGTCATAATTTTTATAACAATGTTTACTGCATAACCTTGATAATGACATAGTAATAGTTTTATGACAATATTTTTACTGTTCTACTGTAGCATTATCAATACACATGTAATGACATCGTAATAATTTAATGACAAAAAAATAACATTTTAATGTTTTACTGTCTGTAGCATTACTATGCCAACTTGAACAGTGATAATGACACTTGTTTTAAAACAATGTGAAACACAAAAAAACTAACGGTCGAAGTAGTTCGTCCGTCCGTCTGTCCCGTTTCAGGTTAAAGTTTTTGGTCGACGTAGTTTTCTATGAAGTTGGAAGTCCAATCAACTTGAAACTTAGTAAAGATGTTCCCTGTGATATGATCTTTCTAATTTTAATGCCAAATTAGAGATTTTATCCAACTTTCACGGTCCACTGACCATAGAAAATGATAGTACGGATGGGGCATCCGTGTACTTGGGACACTTTCTTGTTTTATCTACTTTAGCTCACCTGTATCCAAAGGCTCACCATTACTTACTTTTATGTCATTTATCTAAACCTTAAGGTGGTACCTAACACTTTAACTAAAATTAATTTGGCTCGTTTAATTTTCTTAAAATTTTGACAAAGTATTTACTTTGACCCTTTTACAAAAATATAAAAATTTCAAAAAATTTGAACCAACCGTTTTATCAGAAAAATTACACTGGTTATATAGCAGTTTGACAAACTCTTATTTTGATCATTGAGAAGCTTAATTAATATACCCTTAACAACACAACGTAATTAAAACGTTTAGCTGATTTTACAGAGTTATCTCCCTGTAGTGTTAGGTACCACCTTAAACTACATTTTGTGCTGATTGGTTGGCATACATAATAGCAATGGTGTTACATGGGTTTGCATTGGTTTCTGTGAAAATCTTACTTGGTGTTGTTCCCTAAAACATCATACTTTATTTGAACCAAAGGAGTAGGTTCAGTAAGACCCCTTTTTGGCCCCAAAATATAGCAGTTTTACAAAATTGTTAAAATGTAAACCTTTAGTTATTTATTGGACAGTAGAATGCTTCTGCTACATAAATATGAGCTGTTTTTGACAATACAATGCACATATATCCGGTACTAGCACCATTAAGTCATACTAAATTACTGAAATCCTCATAGTTCTAGCATTTTAGTTAAATTTTAGTCGGTTTTTGTGTAAAACAAAAGTGGCTGCATTCGTGTTCATCCTTAATATTGAAATGTAAGTTGTATTTTATGATAATACATAACATATATAAAGGTTGAGGATGAACACGGATGCGGCCACTTTCATTTTTCCCAAACTATCTGAAAAGTGACATTTTTCAGCATATTAGGTAGATTTTTCATATTTGAGCTTGAATCGGATCGTTTTTAATGACTAAATCTGTTAAAATCTTTCACATAAACTAATTAATTCAAATGAAATAGACACTTAAGTGTTTAAAAAGTGGTCAAAATCTTTCGTCAGATGAACCTGAAATTTGAGGCCACTGAAATCGGTCCTTACCGGACCTACTCCTTTGTTTTGAATTATGTATAGTATGTTCATTATGAATATTCTTCAAATGCATAACAAGGACCCCATAGTATGTATGGTACGTTCTTAGTAGTTTTGTTCAGCTTAAAAAGAGACAAACGGAAGACTTTGATATGCTCATAATGCTGATTCTGACAGAGGCTTCAAAACAATTTGTTAAAGTTGGTGATAAGGTTTGTTGAAGGAGAACCACTTATTGTAAATTGGTATATTTCATTTTTCTGGAGATAAGTTGGCCCTGCTCCCTAAGTCATGGTCTTTGAAAATTTACACATATTACTATATGGTAAGTTTGAGGGAAACCACTTAAAATAAGTCAATAATATGTAGGTATCATATCTTTGTCAACAGCTTATTACTCAATTGTTTTTTCATATATGCCATGGTCAAGCGATTTTCAATTATTCAGCTTCAATGTTAATGTTTCTGCTTAAGTTAATTTGATAGGAACTATTTGTGATATATTAATGAGCTCTTCTATACAGTTGCATTCCTATCAGTACATATGAGTTTGATGACTATATTTAGTCCCCACCCTCTAGATCCTGGTCAAGTTACTTTGAATTAAGTAACTATTTGCAATGTCAAGTTAAACTTTTCTCCTTAAGTCAGTTTGATAAGAACTAGTTGTGGTAGATCAACAACAGCTGCGCCAAGGGTCCATTTTACTTTTACTAAATACCCTTGTAGTAACGAAGAATTTCCACATTTGTCGGTATTCGGCAGTTTTCTGTAGTTTGCCCCATATCTGTTGATGTTTATCAGTTTCTGCCTCTACAGTTCTCCTCCATGTCATTTTGCGTTGTTCTTGTTTGATTTTTTTGTTGTCACGGGCCAAAAGATTGGCAGAATCCTTCTGAGGCTTTTGGTATGGAATACAGACAGCAGTCGTGGTCTATACCCCTCCGACATTCAGAACCATATAAAAGTATATATATGTAGGCAAGACACAGCCGCTATAAAGTTTGAGTTTGGTCCGGATCCGATGGTATATTGACCAGATCTCCATACAGCATGCAATTCGTTAATGACATATTCAACAATCCATTAATTACATGAAGTTTCAACTAAATTAATCAGTAAAACTCCAGTTATGGGTATAGCTATCATGCTTACGCTATTTCACGGGAAATAAATAGACACTATATCTGATTCATTTTTAACTGCATCTCAGTCTGCGAATAAAGGTAACATCTGATTTGTTTCTGATACTTTAGTCCAAATGATTAGGATGTCTTGAAAACCTATTCTTATTTGTGTCACAAAAAAACAATGAATAGCCTTTCAAGATTTCATAATTATTCGGAACTATGATTCAATTGACAACCTTGTCATCAATCTTCTTTAGTTCTCGATCTTATATATCAAACGCTGCTCGAAAAAGTTACACTGTATCCCCCAAGCATATATATTATACAAATTGATTTTAGACTTCAAAATTATCATTTTGATTTGATTTGATTTTTTTCTTGCTTTTGTCTTGTTTTTTTTTTTTTAGAGTAAGGAGGATGCATGGGTGTTTTTGTCGTTCTGTTTTTAAAGCGCAGTGTTTCAAATTTCAAAGGATAATGTTGTTTTCTAATTGTCTTTCGACCATTTTCCTTGTTCAGTTGGTGTCTAATAGAGCGGTGTATCCAACATCTTATACTCATAATGATTCGAAGGAAACTGAGTGTCATATTTCCATTTCATGGTGAGGGCAGAATTTAGATCTATATAAAATAGTCGAACAGAAGTCGCTTGCATAAGGGTTTTACTGCACATTTGTGTATTGGGTGTGAAACTATTCAATTATAAATAACATTTGAGGTTAAATACAGGCTATAGTAAATTGTATTTTCACAATTATCTGTTGTTTCGGATGATCAATGGAAATTGTGATTATCTCATCAAAGAAATAGAATACCGACACATAATTGAATAAAACCTCAACAGGTATCTGAAACTTTTTTGACTCCTGCAGATTTTTCTATTATTCATACTTAATTGATTGTGCCATATGCTGGTTTGGATAATAATTTTGTTTTGCGGGAAAGTAGCCTGAAAGGAAAATAAGTGAAGATCTCACTTCTGATTCGTCTCGCGGTTGTTCTGTACAATATCATACTATAAATATTTTATTTCTCAATTCCCTGTATACTTATTATTTGTTTTTATACATTCCCCCCTGGTTTAATAATCACAAGTTGTACCTAGAGTAAATGTAATTAGAAGTAAATTAGTTAGACCAGGTCACGCAATACAAGAAAACTTTGGTATACAAAAGTGGTCATGCGTTATATGAAACATTCATGTCCCTTATTAAAGTAACTTGTTCGTGTAGTCATCATAGTACTAGAAATGTTCTTCTTTTCGTTCACTTGTTTTTGTACATGAATTAGGCCGTTAGTTTTCTCTTTTCAAGTGTTTAACATGTTCAATTTCGAGACCATAGCTAAAATCATAGCTGACTATGCGGTATGAGCTTTGCTCCCTGTGGAAAAACGTACGGTGACCTATAGCTGTTAATTTTTGTGTCATTTAGTCTCTTGTGGAGAGGTGTCTCATTTTCAATCATACCACATCTCCTTTTTTTCATATTTTTACCTTTAATAAATTTGTTTATTGTGTAGCCGTTACATTTACATTTTTAGTAATAAAACACTGATAAGGCAAACAAAGAAATTGTAACTGTTTGTTTATATTTTATATATCCGCTTTCAACAGTCGAATGAAAATTCAAGAAGATGTAAATACAGATTTTTTTTTGCGTGCATTTATTATTGCGATTGTTATAGAACGAACAAAATACGAGATTAAAAATAATTGCAATTTCAGAAAAATTTGCTAACGGATATACAGTAAGTCCAGATGCACTCCAATTTCAACTTTATGGCAAAACATTTAACTTACAAACAACGAAACACGGCTGTAGAGCTGAGCTTTCTTACAAAAGCTGATGTTCAGACAAATGACAAGAGGTTATACATTGTTCAGACAATAAAGCGGTGCCTCCGCAATCTAAATAAGAGATAAATCTGTGACATAACGTACATGTATTTTCTGTAGACGAAATCTCTACTAATATAAGCCTTTTCTATACCTTGGTATTAGAATTTCCCACAACACTGGCCAAATCGTGGAGGTCAGTTTGTTTGGTTTTTTTTTTTTTTTTTTTTTTTTGTTTGTTTGTTAAGGAAACTGGAGGGAACCATCGACCTTTGTAAGGCAATATTAATCACAGTCGATTGGAGTTAAACGCATTTGACATGTGCGGGGTTCGAACTCATATAGCGTCGATGTTATGTGAGCGTTTCTGTTTTTGTAAAGTCAGTTTCTGATTAATATATTTTTAACAATGGATAACCTGTATCTTGTCTGAAGAAATATTTGCCACTGGACGTTAAGCAACCAACAACCAATCAATCTTAAGTAATCACACACATTCGGAACCGAATTGGTCGAATCTATCATTATTTCCTTAAATAATTACATTAGATATATGTTTTATTATGATACTTTATTCTGATTGGCTAACTGCACACCACGTGTTATTCCGTAAGCAATTGCATTGCTCAATAAAACTTTTCATTCATGATAACACGTGGTCCCACAATAAAGTTCACAGGTGAATTAAATAAAACAATAATAAAATTCGTGTTTTCATGATCATTGCTAAAAAAATGTAATTATCAGTATTGAATGCTTCTTTTTGTAACTTCATAGGGTTGTAAAAGCGTTGAGCGTGCGCACATTTTTAGTATGAAGCGCCGCGCTTCATACAAAATGTACTTTGGTCAACGCTTTTACACCCCAATGAAGTTACAAAAAGAAGCATTCAATTCTGAAATGAACTATGAACTAATTCATGCAAGCGAAGTTCACTGCATGAAAAGATTTTTTGTGCAATTTCTTATTGTAGAAGTATAGTTCATATGCGCTCGCTCGTATCTCGTGCAACAGACATTAGATATGAGAAGATGTGGTAAGAGTGTCAATAAGACAACTTTCCATCCAAGTCACAATTTGTAAAAGTGAACCATTATAGGTCAAAGTATTGTCTTCAACATTGAGCATTGGCTCACACCGAACAGCAAGCTATAAAGGACCCCAAAAATGATTAGTATAAAACCATTCAAACGAGAAAACCAACGGTCTAATCTATAAAAGAAACAAGAAACACTTATGAACCTCATCAGCAAACAGCAACTACTGAACAAAAGCTTCCTGGCATAGGGAAGGTGCAAATAAATTCAGCTGGTTTAAACGTTTAAAAGGTACCAACCTTCACCCTTACCTGAAACAATGTCTTGACATCGACGCCTTTGAAAGTATATACGATAGCTTATAACACATCAAAGTTTGATCAAACATGATACTGTTACAATATCGGGAAAATATCAGTACTTGATCAGAGTTCATATGCACTGTCGCATATCATCTTCTATAAAGCAAACCTTTTTTTCATCTTCAATTTCACCTATTTATATTAAATATTATATCTTTACTGTTGCAGTTGAGTTCATAGGATGTGTTTAAAAAGCTGTTATTGACTATGAAATTGCAATTTATGATTATTTTCTTTATTGACTTTATTTTATATAGTTTTGATTCCCTGGAGATCCTGTCAACAACAGAAATAATTAAAGATAATTATCTTTAGGTGAAACAAGTAATCTACCACTAGATACATGTCAGTTTTGTCTAATTATGCTCTGAAAAGCTTTAGAATTGAAATTATCGTCTATAATTGCGTGATTAATAGCCCATAAATAAAAGGAATAAATTGCTTTTCGTTTTAGTATCTGACATCATCGAAACATAACACCTATGATTATTATCTAACACAAATACAACTGTTTTCTATTCAGTCGTAACTTAGTTTACAAAATGAATAAATTTCGAACAAAATCTTACTACTTTAATGGATACAGAACTATTACGAACATTGAACAAAAACTATAAGCAGTAACAGGAATTATTTGTGAAATGTTTGTTGAGGTACATATCGTATTGTGATATCATTTATGCTCCCGGTACGTATAAGAACGTCGGTTTTCTATAGAATCCTTCAAAGTTTTCCCCGCGAATTGTCTCTGTCTACATATACTCTGAAGCCAACAATGATAATGTATCCTTTGTGCATCACTAAACCAATCACTGGCAAAGGAAGTAGCAAGCAACATATGAACATCATGTTCATACTCACTACCACAACGCGAATACTGGTCATAACATCGTTTAACAGCATCGAAAATCTTATCTTCGTTAATGTACCCTGGTTTCTTCAATAAGAATCTTGAGATCAGCAAAGAAAGTTTAGCAATACTCTGTGGTGTGTACCCGTAATCATAGTTTGGATCAAATTCTGCAAACTGCATGTCAATCAGTTCGTTTTTAGTGATCTGAAGTTCATCCTTCATTTTACGACACTCTCTTTCCATCAATCTGTTTTTTGATTCAGAGATTTGTAAATCCCGTTTCAGATTTTTAATTTGAAATTCCAATGAGCTTATTCTATATAGGAGATCCGATACTTCATTAGCAGTAATTGAAGCACCTGCTTTTAGATATCTCAGCCTACGTACGCCTCTTGATTCTTCTGTCGGTTCCTGTACCACCGCTGCTATCCCTTCACATCCTAACTGGTGATCAGCTAGGTCACATCGGTTCACCGTCAGATTACATCCTGCACACTCCACAGGAAAATAACTACAAGACTCCAGATGAGAGAATAACCTATCTAATTTAACAAGTACCTTACATCCACGATCACTATGGTCACATACAACATCAAACCCATTGATGAGGTTACGTAGTGACAACACCGGTTTGGAATCACACTTGTTCATTACACTCCTACATTCTGGGCAAGTATTTGTACCCGGTTTGTTAAGCCATGTTTCCAAACATTTTGCACAAAAGGTATGTCCACACGGGGTAAGAACAGCATCTTCTAACACGGCACTACATATTCCACAGAGTAGATTAGGATCTATAGCACAGACAAATCTATGAACGCCGTATCCCATATTGAAAGTATTAGTTAGACTTATTTAAACTAACGCGACCTTCTTGTTATCCTATATGGTTATGTTTGGAATTCGGTGACACGACATCGCAACAAATGAAATGTCACTTTAATATCTTTTATTATCATAAAATCAAATCTTTACTTTTATTCTAAAGATTGAACTGCTCGTCAAATGTTTTCTTCTCTGATTAACTCCAATTTGACTAAATTTAAATATCCTTTTAATACATACTGTCTTTATAATGTTATTTGATAGTCGTTACAATATTTGAATGCTGTAATAAAAACAGTTTTAAAGTTTCAACTTTCCGTGTAATGAAGTATTGATTCAGGAAATCAATCCTACATGAAAACAAACCTCATCAAAAATCTTCTAGAGTCTGATACTACATTCTAACCACGGAGTATGAAATACAACTGATACAAATACGTTGTTCATTTTTTTGTATCCTTCAGTAGATCAATATTACATTAGTCCGCGCATGGGTGAGTCGTAACGAGGGTAAATCAAATAGTTTCACCTATACCTTATTCTTTATTGATCTGATTGATAATAAATTCGATCACTTAATCAGACATTTGTATGCGGAGACTAAAACATAAGTAAATGTCTTGAGCTAGTAACACAGAAAAGAATGTATAATTTCTTTATCTATATACAGTTCAAGTAGGTCACATCTCCATTTAAAAGATTACTAAGCATGCTTACTTCGTTTCTTTCATTGTGTCACGCTTGAAGTTTAAGATGAACTGACACAAAGCCAATTATAAACTGAAAATAAAATTATTTTTTTCTCAAAAGTTATTTATCTTATAACGCATACACAAGTTCGTGTGATGTCGTTGTAGCGGAGAACATTTAAAACCCTTTAAACAGAAGAACAAGACATCTAGTAAGTAGCACACTCTAGCTGTTGCACCAACCCATAATTTAACAAAAGTTATCATAGTTGAAGAATGGGGAGATTCAAAAGCAAGACTGCCTGAGGGGGATTTGGAGTGACTTGTGGAGCTACAATCATTATGGTTTATGCATCGCTAGACCGCGTATTACAAGTTCCACTCCTAGGCGTTGCCTTGGTGTACCCGCATTTTTTTCAAAATCTTGGATCCGGTTCGGACGGCTAACTTGAGCATTTTTACCCTAAACTATTGATCGATGGATCTTGTCGATGTTAATTAACCTCCATTTGTCATATAATTCTATGCTGAATTTAAGTACAGTTTAAAGTGTACTATTTAAAAAAGACTTTGATGATCCTTTTGGGCTATCAAACCAATATATCAGTTGTAATGAACACTTATTGATAATAATAATGAAAGGCCATACTTTCAGATATAGAGGAGATAGGCACATATTTGAATATCTTGTATGTTTGCCCTTGTATAGTTTTTCTTTCTTACATACTTCAGTCTAAATATAGGTAGTAGATCGTGAAAATTAAGGATACGACAATTTGTACAAGTATCTCTATACTTTATGATTATACGAGCAACAAGTCTTTCTAATGCAATTAGTTTGTAACGATTATTTTCATTGGACGTTGACAAATGTTTTGAGGGGTTAGATTCCACGTTCTACCAGTCCGTAACTAAGAAAACCACCATTTTGAATTCTGATTTTTTTTTGGGTATATAATTTCTCAAAAAATAAACAAGATTGTCACATTTTGAGCCTCAAAATCTTCTTTTTGTCTATATTGAAACCATTCTGAAGCGTACGAAAAGTAAAAATACTTTTAGTATTCATGTTTGAAATCCAGAGTATACATATGACGTCACATTGTTTAGATGCTAAAGACGATGCAACAGTTTCGCGGACTTTTTCATTTATGGCATTTTTAAGCCAAAATATTTATTAAATGAAATTTAATTTAATATGTGGCATTAGAATGGAGATAACTGTATTGTATTTTAAGCTTGGCCTTCGTAAAACTTGATTTTACTGTCGCAAATATCCGTTTACCTATCTCCGCTCCGCGTCGCTAGGTAAACTCAATTTGCGACAGTAAAATCTACGTTTTACGAAGGCCAAGCTTAAAATACAATACAGTTATCTCCTAAATAGATCTCCTTGGTCTGCATTAAGTATTAATGCCTTTCAAGGTCTAGGTTTCCCTCCAGTTTACGGTTGGTTATTTATATCTTGTAATTTTTAAAAACGATAGGTTTTTGTTCAAAGCTTCCAATTTCATTTTAGTACAGTATTGTTGTTGTTTTTGCACTACTGTTATTTTCAAGATTTATTTTGGTATATTTGAAATCCGTTGTGCTGACAATGTAGATACAATACAATTATCATTACGGTTATCTTTAATATTTTTGAAATTTAGGATATATTCAAAAGTGCCAATTTTAGTTCTTTCGATATCAGTATTTTTCAAAACTATTATATTCAGAACTGAACTTGTCAGCATTTTTGGCGATATTGTTATTTGCTATCCTGTATTTGTGCTTTTGCGTGAAACTTAAGTTTAAAATCAACCTTCATTGAGCCCTTATAATCGAAATTCACACGGAACAAATATGACCATCCTTACACTTCTTTCACCCACACTCAAACCAATGTGCATGACATATTTGCCAGTAGACGTTGAAAAAGCAACAACTTACCAATTGTCCAAGGTGCTGTGTGGCCGTATGTGTTGGGCAGATCCACTATTGATTTGTTGGCTAAACGCATTAGTTGAAAACCATTAGAAATTATCTATTTGTCTCTTCGATGATCGGGGTCTTCAAATTCCGCCGAATTTTTAACTTGCAAGTGATACAAATTATTGAAAAATTGGTTATGTCTCTTCAAAACCCTAAAATGAAGTTCTGGCCTCACTTAAACCAAAATTTGCCTTTGTATGTATATCTCGAATTAACCCGACACAATGATATAGGTTAATGTATGAGTGTCCTTTGTGCGTAATATTATGAATATAAAATGAAACATTCCGATCTATTGGCAACATAAACAAAGAAAACTGAGCAAAGGCTTAAAACATGAGAATTGACAAATTGCAAAACTATGATCATGATATTTGGTAAACTTGTTTTAAAACATCTCAAATTATATGAGATTAAAATTATCTCTTCAAAGAGTAATCAAAAACCAATGACCTTCAATTCCTTTTATAGCGTACGATTTGAGTAAATTATTTTGTAATTTAAACGTAATACAATATCTACACTGAAGTTATTATATATACAAAACCTTGTATACCTAGTCACATACATCATAAAATGAATTATCCTATATTAAATATCGTTATTACCCACCAGCAATCCAATAGTGAAAACTATAAGTAATCTACGATTACAAAAGGTCACATTTTTACATAGATTCAATTGCTTCTTAAACCAAATAAGACTTATTGGGAGCTGCAATCATCTCTTGTCGTAAAATTTTGTTTCCAACCTGCCCTTGTTGTCAATTACTAGATGTAAGTCAAGAAATGAGGCAGACTTAACTGTATCTTTAGTATTCTTTTTCTTGCTTCGGTGGGATAGATGCGACATTTTTTTCAATTCGCGGGAAATCAGTTGGTTTACAGTATATGGATACCTAAGAAGATGGTGAATACTACAAGAATAAGATTGTTCAAAAATGTATGTCCTCTATCGTTAATAAAGCTTTGGTAATGCTTGCAGTTTCATTCCAACAGCTATTAAGTGAAAAAATGTACTAAAAGTAAACTAAGTTTCAAAACTGAAAATTGCTGAAAAATTCTTTACAAAATTATGATATCGAGAAACTTTTAGACTATGATATTTGTACGGATTACTGGGAGAAAGTCGAGCAAATTACCAAATTAAACAAATTAGTGTCTACTTGTGGGATCAATATTATTCGACGAAATCATGCGAGGGATAAATAATTATAGGCCTTCTTATATCGGTCTTAGCGATTTCTTTTTTTTAAATTTTCTACTAATTTTTTTATCTTTAAAAGAAAAAAAAAAAGAATGTATCTGAGTGGATTTAAAGCTCAACATTTGATATCCAATATCAACCCTGTATATGTTATTGCTATGCTTTGGGGAAGATTTTGGTTAACACAATATATGTGAATTCAAACATATTGCATGGAAAATCTAATCAACACCGTATTTACCAACAAATCATAAATAAGTTAATCGTATTTATAACCATATTTGTATAAAACACTTTGATCTTAACCGTAAATTTCAAATACACTGAACTATTAACCTGTGGTCGTTACACTAACAGATTGCCGTTTACATCCTATAGTAATTTTTTTTAGATGGAAGTTCGGAATAAATAGTTCTTGTCCCTTCATCATACTATCCCGTACAGAAAATCTTTTTTTTTTTCGTTTTTTTTTTTTTTTTTGGCATAAGAGATGATATACCGAATAGAAGGACTTATTTATACTGTATGCCGATAAACTATTATGTTTTTGAAGTTTTTGTTTTCAGTAACCGTTCAGTTTGTGCAAATCTATTCTATTTAATTTCCGAATAAATATACTTAAACAGAATAGGGGTTTAAACGTGATGGAAAAAGTTAAGGGCAGCTTTGAAGATAATTTGTTGTCAAATGCTACTGAGAATGAAAGCCGAAAACCATTTGTCAACTACTTAATTAGTTGAAAATTACATCACCAGTGAGGGTATAATTCCGTCAAGATTGTGGACGACTGTTCATAAAAAAAACGTACCAATAATTATGGAACGCCATGACTGCCTTATGTTAATGATCAGCATTATATGCAGTGCTCACACCATTATATTAAGTGCTCACAACATTATATTAAGTGCTCACAACATTATATTAAGTGCTCACACCATTATATGCAGTGCTCACACCATTATATTAAGTGCTCACAACATTATATTAAGTGCTCACAACATTATATTAAGTGCTCACACCATTATATGCAGTGCTCACACCATTATATTAAGTGCTCACAACATTATATTAAGTGCTCACACCATTATATGCAGTACTCACACCATTATATTAAGTGCTCACAACATTATATAAAGTGCTCACAACATTATATGCAGTGCTCACACCATTATATTAAGTGCTCACAACATTATATTAAGGGCTCACAACATTATATTAAGTGCTCACACCATTATATGCAGTGCTCACATCATTATATTAAGTGCTCACAACATTATATTAAGTGCTCACAACATTATATTATGTGCTCACAACATTATATTAAGTGCTCCCAACATTATATGCAGTGGTCAAAGCATTATATGAAGTGGTCAAAACATTATATGCAGTGGTCACAACATTATATGAAGTGATCACAACATTATATGAAGTGATCACAACATTATATGAAGTGCTCACAACATTATACGTTTTTTGTTGTATGATGAGATTGTTGTATGATGAGATTGATGTATGATGAGATCATTCGGTAAACATCGTTTTTTAGCGGAAATTACCGAATCCATAATTTGTAAATTACGGTAATGCCCAGCAAACAAATTTAAACAGTTATTAAAGTCATGTGATCATAAGGCAGTATACAATATTTAAAACTGATTGAAATAAGTAAGGAAAAGATGAAACTAAGAAGTGAATGATTAAAGTAGTTCTGTTCGTCGTAAGAAATACGAATGGCAAAATGTAAGTGAAATAATAAAAAGCTTATTTAATGAAATATCGAAGGGAAATTTGTATGACATATTCCTCGAGCTCATTTCCTACTGATGAACTTTAGCAAGGTGCCACTTTATAGTCCGTACTCAGTTTAAAAAAAGTTTAATTAAATTTTAAATAAAACAGTCAGCTTTCTATAACACATAAGCGTTATATTACGCTAGCTTATATATATATGTCATGATTGAGTCATTTTTGGCATCCATTTTCAGAATTTGTTATTTCACATGAATAAGTATCTAACAGATATGGAAAATGCAGTTTAAAGCATTTCATTGTAGGTGTTTAACATAACTTTAGGCAGCAACCATTTATTTTTTTTTGGGGGGGGGGGGGCTATTGATTTTTATTTTTCTCGCGACAAGTCGAAAATATTTTTTTTAATTCAATTTTAGCATTACATATATTGGCAGCTAGGGGTGAATCAACCAAATTTTTTTTCTCAGAATCAAAAACAAATTATTTTTTTCTCCAAAAACTGGAAACACACTTTTTTTCAAAAAAATCCATAAATTTTACCCTTTCAAGACCCAGTTTAACATTATTTTCATTTAAAGTTATCATCTCTTCGTCATTTTGCACGGTTAATATATATAAAAAAAGTGGTATGCTTGATAATGAAACAACTTTCCACAAGAGACAAAATGACATCACAGAAATTAACAACTAACGGCCACAGTACGGCCTTCAACAATGAACAAAGCCCATACTGCATAGTCATGCAGCTATAGAAGGCCCCGAAATGATAAACGTAAAACATTCCTAATTTATGTACAAACAAACGATCGAAAAACTAACATGTATATAACACATTAACAAACGACAACCACTGAAATAAAGGCACCTCCTGACTTGGGACAGCCACATACACAGAATGTGCGGCGGGTTTTAACATGTTAGCGGGATACCAACCCTCCGTCTAACCTGGGACAGTGGCGTAACAGAACAACATAAGAACGAACTATGAAAATCAGTTGTAAAAGGCTTAACTCATCAGATGGGTACAAATATAAATCCATCTACTTTTGACGGCGGATCTTGATTGTTTCTGTGGGGCTTCTTTCTCATGGATAGGGATCACTCACGGGGAAAAAAATGGAAAATTGTCGAAACTAATTTGACTTTTATGTTTAGCATAAAATCGAGAATGGAAATGGGGAATGTATCAAAGAGACCACAACCCGACTCCATAGAAAAAACAACGGCAGAAGGTCACCAACAGTTCTTCAATGTAAAGAGAAATTCCCGAACCCGGAGGTGTCCTTCAGCTGGCCCATAAACGAATATATATTAGTTCAGTGATAATGAACGTCATACTAATTTCCAAATTGTACACAAGAAACTAAAATTATAATAATATAAGAAAAACAAAGACCAGAGGCTCCTGACTTGGGACAGGCGCAAAAATGCGGCGTAGTCCGAATTATATTCTTAAAAGAATTTAAATTCACAAACTAGTTATTTTGCACCAAACATTAATAACTGTTTAAATTTGTTTGCTGGGAATTACCGTAATTTACAAATTATGGATTCGGTAATTTAAGCAAAAAAACGATGTTTACCGAATGATCTCATCATACATCAATCTCATCATACAACAATCTCATCATACAACAAAAAACGTATAATGTTGTGAGCACTTCATATAATGGTGTGAGCACTTAATATAATGTTGTGAGCCCTTAATATAATGGTGTGAGCACTTAATATAATGGTGTGAGCACTGCATATAATGTTGTGAGCACTTAATATAATGTTGTGAGCACTTAATATAATGGTGTGAGCACTGCATATAATGGTGTGAGCAATTAATATAATGTTGTGAGCACTTAATATAATGTTGTGAGCACTTAATATAATGGTGTGAGCACTGCATATAATGCTGATCATTAACATAAGGCAGTCATGGCGTTCCATAAATAATGGCCCATTCAGTCTTTTTACAGCATGGACCGACTTGTATATTAAAAGCACAATATGATCGTCCTGAACATGCATGAAATGTTTGCTACTGGAGGTTAAGCAACCATCCATCAATCAATCAATATATGATGAATAATGATAGCAGATTTTTTGTAAGGGTACATTAACGTAGAGTGCGGATTACTAATTCACACAAGTGTATCTTTTAAAAAAAATCAATCTTTAACTTTATACATCTTTATAGTTCCATTGAAAAACAATGGTGTGGCTAATTTTAATAACAAAACCAATTAGAACACAATTACCTAAAGAAATTAATAGAAATAAACTGATTTCTTGTTAGATTATGGCAAATTAAGTCCAAACGTGTATTGCAAGGACAAAACCAATATTCTATTGAAACTCAAGCTTTACTTTGTCTTGGTTGAATGTCTACATACCAACCAACCAAGAGCTTTTAAATTGCACATCTTAAATTATATACACAATCAGTTGGTAAACACTAAACCCAATCATAAAAAGGGGGATTTTATGTTAACTTTTTTCTTCTCAAATAATTCATTTTAGGTTTGAAATTTTGAACAATGACAATTAATTTTACCCAGTTACTGTTCATCTTCATATTCTGATAGTTCAGTTTTTGAAGTTGTCAAAATTTTGAATCAATTGGAAGAGTCTATACGTAAAACTGGTGATTAATTAACAATTGCCGAACATCCAGTGGCAAATATTAAATACATCTTCTAGCAGATGGCTAGGAATGGAAGGTTGTAAATTGACAGTCACTAGAAAAGAGGGTATGTTAGGGACATATATCTACCAATACAACTTGTAGCTTACAGACTCCTCTTATGAGTAATTGCAAAAGGAGGTATTCAACATGGCTCCTCTACCATGAAACATTGGATTCAATCTTCCTCTTATGTCCAGTAGCAAATGTGTCATGTATATATAGGACACAAACAATCAAGCAACATTTTTTTTTAGTTCTCAGCTAAACAAGAATGTGTCCAAAGTACACGGATGCCCCACTTGCACTTAGTGAAATACATATAGAACAATGAAGAAATGTAAATAATAACATTTACCAAAAAAGAGAAAGTGTCTCAAAGTTATCAAAAGCTTTTCAAAGTGCAATGAAATAATGATTAATAATAAAAGTGAACATGTTTTGGAAACTTTTATTTAAATTATAAAAAAAATGTCCCCCAATTACTGAATTTCAGCTCGAAAAAGTTTGTACGCGTTATTACCTGAGATTTCATTCTTCAATGCAGGTCATGACCTGCATTTTCATCGTCACAGGTTGACAGGTATGCCACTATCATTTTCCATGTTCAATGGACCGTGAAATTTGGTAAAAATCTAATTTGGTTTTAAAATTAGAAAGATCATACCATAGGAACATGTGTACTAAGTTTCAAGTTGATTGGACTTCAACTTCATCAAAAACTACCTTGACCAATAACTTTAACCTCAAACTCCCACTTTCATTTTTTATGTTCAGTGGACCATGAAATTGGGGTCAAAAGTCTAATTTGGCTTTAAAATTAGAAAGATCATATCATAAACCACAAGTGTACTAAGTTTCAAGTATATTGGACTTCAGCTTCATCAAAAACTACTTGGACCAAAAACTTGAACCTGAAGCGGGACAAACCATAAATACAGCCCGTAACAGAGAAGTGATCGAATTGATGTTTCTTTACCATCAAAATTAGCTACGTTATCGACAAACTTAATTGAGTAGTGAACTATTGTTACTTTAACATTAAAAAGACTGACAATGCTGACAAACTTTCATGTGTCGATAATCAAGTTTAATACCGATAATATTGAAAATAATTCTAATAATATAAAACAAAATATGTCCATGTACCATTTCGATTGGGCGAAAAGTAGTCATTTCTTCAAAGTCAGAACAGAAAAAAAAAGATTTATGGAAGGACGTTTCAGTATATCATGTCAAATTTCTTTAATTTGCGAGTTTTCCTTTAGTTACAAATGTAGCTCCATGTCTGATGGTGAAATAAAAATGAATGTCTCAGAAAGTGGTGAATTAGTTTCCATAAATGACGGATGAATCGGGCCAAGCTTAAGTGATTTACAGTAAACAGAGTACTGTAACATTGACGCACTCGTCGAACTGTTTAAAAGATTTGTGTTTATGACCAAAAATTTATATACAACTTCATTTATAAATTAATCTGAATTTCATAGCGCGTCGTCACAATAATGAAAGTTAAAAAAAAAATCTATAACCAGCAGATCTATACTTCTATAAAGAAAGTATTCTTGTACAAAAGGGTATTTATTATAAAATGGTCCTAACTATATAATAGATAGTTTACCACAGAAATCTTCAACGGAAGTTTCGACAATTTTAAACAGAAGAGATTTGAAAATAAATTCAACTTTAAATAAACACTGAAATAATTTTAATACCTCGAAGGTGTAAAGAATAAACCAACAATCTCAATCTTTAAAAGTGTCTTCATTGCACTAACTGACAAGTTCATGTTTACAGTAGAAACAGTGGATGTGACTCCAATAAATTCATTATCATTGTTTATCGCTTATATTAAATTGATACAGATTTTATTGAGGTCGCACCAACATGTAACATGATCTCGTCGATTCGCACGACGAAGCCATTGTTTACGACAGAACACACATTCTAGATTATGTATTTTTGTTTCCGTCAGTTCGAAAGTATTTGATAATTTCAACTCCTTTGTATTTCATAATATGTGTCATGAACAAAGACATATGTTCGATTGAATAATGATTTCCTCGTAAAAAATGATAGAAATTTCGGATATCCCGTATTTGATCCTTTACCGTTAAAATGAATATGCCAATGACAGAGGTTGATTATAAAAAAATGTTTTACTGTGTTAAAAAAACTTCGACTTTAACAATGAAAACTTACACAATGGACATGAAATATTTTGTCGATGAAGCAAATTAAATTATGTCACTTCTGAAATAAGTTTGTTGATAACGTAACTTATTCTGACGGTAAAGAAACGCGAATTCGATCACTACTCTGTTACGGGCTGTATAAAGCTGTACTACAACTATCACATTAACTAAGCATGATCCAATAAAATAAGGTTAAGGTCATTTCAACCAAACAAGAAATACATGTACACCTTACAATCATTCAATACACTAAATATAGTTGACCAAGAAACCATGAAAATGTCTCAGGTCAAGGTAAGATGAACCATGCCAGGGCGAGTAGGACATGTACATCATAGAATATTTCCATACACTGAATAAATTTGACTTATTGCATATAGTATAAGAAAAAAAGACCAAAAATCAAAACTTAACTTTGACCACTGAACCATGAAAATGAGGTCAAGGTCAGATGACACCTGCCAACTAATTCATCACACCAAATAAAGTAGACCTATTGCATACAGCATAAGAAAAACAGACCAAAACACAAAAACTTAACTATAACCACAGAACCATGAAAATGAGGTCAAGGACAGATGACACCTGCCAGTTGGACATGTACACCTTACAGTCCTTTCATACACTGAATATGCAAGACCTATATATTATTCGCTTATAGTATCTGAAATATGGACTTGACCACCAGAATTTAACCTTGTTCACTGATCCATGAAATGAGAGTCAAGTGAAAACTGTCTTACAGGCACCAGAACCTTGCAAGGTACACATATACCAAATATACTTATCCTACTATTACTCATAATAAAAGAGAAATTAACATTACAAAATTTTTTTTCTTTCAAGAAGTCATTGAACCATGAAAATGAGGTACAGGACAATGGACATGCGACAGATTTCGTAACATGAGGCATCTATATAACAAGAGTGCACACGCTGAAATGTCTCGCCTTCTATACTAATCATTGATATTATGTTGATAGTCCTAAGTATAAAGCTAAGCTTTATAACAACTGTACCATAAACTTAACATTAACCAAGATAACTAAACAAAGACCAATGAACCTTGAAAATGAGGTCAAGGTCAGATGAACCATGCCAGGCAGACATGTACAGCTAACAATGCTTCTATACAACATATATAGTTGACCTATTACTTATCGTTTAAGAAAAATAGACCAAAACACAAAAACTTAACACTGTGCAATGAACCGTGAAAATGAGGTCACGGTCAAATAAAACCTGCGCGACTGACATAAAGATCATAAAATATTTCCATACACCAAATATAGTTGACCTATGGCATATAGTATTAGATAAAAAGACCAAAACTCAAAAACTTAACTTTGACCACTGAACCATGAAAATGAGGTCAAGGTCACATGACATCTGCCCGCTAGACATGTACACCTTACAATCATTCCATACAACAAATATAGTAGACCTATTGCATATAGTATGAGAATAACAGACCAAAACACAAAAATCTAACTATAACCACTGAACCATGAAAATGAGGTCAAGGTCAGATGACACCTGCCAGTTGGACATGTACACCTTACAGTCCTTCCATACACCGAATATATTAGCCCTATTGCTTATAGTATCTGAGATATGGACTTGACCACCAAAACTTAACCTTGTTCACTGATCCATGAAATGAGGTCGAGGTCAAGTGAAAACTGTCTGACAGACATGAGGACCTTGCAAGGTACGCACATATCAAATATAGTTATCCTATTACTTATAATAAGAGAGAATTCAACATTACAAAAAATTTGAACTTTTTTTTCAAGTGGTCACTGAACCATGAAAATGAGGTCAAGGACATTGGACATGTGACTGACGGAAACTTCGTAACATGAGGCATCTATATACAAAGTATGAAGCATCCAGTTCTTCCACCTTCTAAAATATAAAGCTTTTAAGAAGTTAGCTAACACCGCCGCCGCCGCCGCCGGATCACTATCCCTATGTCGAGCTTTCTGCAACAAAAGTTGCAGGCTCGACAAAAAGTATGAAGCATCCAGGTCTTCCAACTTCTAAAATATAAAGCTTTTAGCAATCTGCTAAAACATTTTACCAGCGGTTGATCAGTTAGTTGGAGAAGAAATCTAACTGCAGTTTGGTAAACTGTTTCAGCCATTGCTATTGTGATACCACAAAGGTTACAGGATAAGCACAGTAACCAAAAACTGGAGTTTGACTTCCATGTTCTATTTTATGCCTAAGCCCCTATGTTGATTGATCTACCTGGTTGAAATAAAAAACTTCATCACACTATAGATGAAGCAAACAAACTTTGGTGACAATCTAGCAGATTCAGAATTCTTTTTTAAAGAAAAGTTTAGGGACGACATATAAGGGACAGGTGTATTGATGGTAATAGTGATGGCTCATAGGGCCCATGTGGACAAGGGACAGTTGGTCTTAAAGGGGAACAGATAATAATACCAATATGTTAATGAACGAATGCTTTATTTTCACAAATTATTTGCAAATAATAATTTTATTTAAAAAATAGGCCACCATTCACTGTTATCTTGAATCACAACCTTATAAACATTCTGACTGTGTACAATGAAACAAAGTTTATTGCCTTATTCATGACAAGACAACAATTAAGTACTTCAACTTGTTCCTTTTAAAGCAGCTACTAACTATACATAAATGTCATATACTGCGACAGCGACAGCAGTAGATGTTTTTTGGTCCTTATGAAAAATGAGTTGAATAAGAATCACAAGTTAAGCTTTAAAACATATGCTGTACAACAGCAACAGTCATTCAATATTTTAAAACATATGTTTAACAATAAAATTAATAACATTTAATAACATTTAATAATAAGAAATATTAAAACAGTTCAATTCCAATTTAAAAACATTTGTAACCAATGATCTGACAACAATAAATGGCTGTCTCCCATCATTTACAGAAGTAACTCATTCCTTCATCACTGGATTTTCTTTGCCTCTTCCTTGCTTCCAATGTACTAAAAAATTCTCTAATATCTTCTTCACGAACAACCTTAAAAGATATATTATGAATGGTAATTGACACATTTGAACCTTTGATTAAAGTGAAATAAGAAATTGGTTTTAAACAGAAAAAAAATTATTCCCCCTCCCTATAATTTTATATATGTAACTTAAGACATCAATTCTTCAAAATTTATAAAATTGAACAACATTTTAAAACGTTTATCACTACACATGTTATGATGCAATTTCCAAATTAGACCTTGTCAAGTTCATATTTTTTTATCACTAACTCTAAAAATCATTCTATGAAAGAAATAAAATAGTAAATTCACAACTACACATGGTAAGTATTGGTATAAAGTTATTCTATAAAGTTTTAGTTTGATAACATGGTCAAGTCCCTGTTTGCTATGGGAAACCCTGAAATCTTGCTGATAACAAAAATAATTAAGACACACTACAAACTTAGCATCTGCAGATAACTCTTGTTTCCTTGATTTTGAAAGGTTACAATATTCAAGAGGACATAACTTAATCTAACAGGAGTGCACATGCTGAAATGTCTCGCCTTTTTCGCTTATCATTGATATTATGTTGATAGTCCTAAATATAAACCTTTATCAAAACTGTCACATAAACTTAACATTAACCAAGAAAACTAAACATTGACCAATGAATCATGAAAATGAGGTCAAGGTCAGATGAACCATGCCAGACAGACATGTACAGCCAACAATTCTTCTTTACAACAAATATAGTTGACCTTTTGCTTGTAAATTAAGAAAAACAGACCAAAACACAAATATTTAACACTGAGCAATGGACCGTGAACATGAAGTCAAGGTCAAATAAAACCTGTGCGACTGACATATAGATCATAAAATATTTCCATACATCAAATATAGTTGAACAATTGCATATAGTAGTAGAAAAATAGATAAAATCTCAAAAACTTAACATTGACCACGGAACCATGAAAATGAGGTCAAGGTCAGATGACAACTACCAGCTAGACATGTACACCTTACAATCATTCCATACACCAAATATAGTAGACCTATTGCATACAGCATAAGAAAAACAGACCAAAACAATTTTTTTATCTATAACCACTGAACCATGAAAATGAGGTCAAGGTCAGTCGACACCTGCCAGTTGGACATGTACACCTTACCGTCCTTCCATATACCCAATATACTACGTCTATTGCTTATAGTATCCAGGGCTCACGCTACCAGGCGACTTGGGCGAAGAAGTCGCCTTCCCGACCGTCACTTCGCTTTCCCCGACCCCTAAAAGCGAAAACAAGTCGCCCTGTTCTTGACGACAGTCGCTTTCAGTCACTTCCGTCATCGGACATTTTCAATTTTTACCAAGTTGATGAAACATCAAATTTTTATTGATAATTAAAGAAATTCAGACATAAACGATTCATTATCTTTTGAAAAGAGGTTGAAGCATTGTCTTCGCAGTGTGTAGCAGGTTATTTGATAACCAGGTGCTCCGCAGGGCGCAGCTTTATACGACCGCAGAGGTCGAACCCTGAACAGTTGGGGCAAGTATGGACAAAACATTCAAGCGTGATACAGCTCTGAATTTGGATTGTGATCAAATTTTTGACATTACATGGGTTTTTTTACACAAAACAAATGTCAAGATTTTACAAATCAATTAAAGATTTCTTCTTATTTAAATCTAAAATTAAATAGTTGACACAGCATAGGTTTCTGACACAGAATGAATGTGGTCTAATGAACTTAAAAGTTTTTTTTAGCCTTTGAGCAATTGACTATGCTGTTGAATATTAATCCTCTCAAAAAAATGTTTGAAGAAATTTTCTTTTTATTTATGAAATCTGAAATGAGAAAAATTTAACCCCCCCCCCCCTTTTTTCACATCCCCGTTTCCCTTTTTCCAAAACTGATATCAATTCAAATTTCTAATGGAGTTTGCAACAATAACTACTCTTTTAAATACATCATAAAATATTAAAATGTAAAATAAAGTGCTTTTTATCACTGAATGGTAAAGATTGGTTGGTAGTAAAAGTGAATATACATTGTTTATTGTATAAAACAATAAAAAAAACTTCATCAGCAACATTTTATATTGGCAAATTTCCAATGAAGTTATTTACATAAAGTTATTGGCAAATAAAAATAGAAAATGACATCATAGTCATGTCTGGCAAATTTCCAACATACATTATCTAAAACATTTTAGATAAGATAAGGAAAAAAAGCTTCATCAGCAACATTTTATATTGGCAAATTTCCAATGAAGTTATTTACATAAAGTTATTGGCAAATAAAAATAGAAAATGACATCATAGTCATGTCTGGCAAATTTCCAACATATATTATCAACTACTATTCTATACAAAGAAAGATAACTCCAATTGAAAATTAATTGCTATTGCACAATATTGTGCAATTAGATATTTCTTGCTATTGTGCAATACTGTGCAATTGAAAATTTCTTGCTATTGCACAATACTTGATATGGAATCCTGATTTGGACCAACTTGAAAACTGGGCCCATAATCAAAAATCAAAGTACATATTTAGATAAAGCATATCAAATAAGACCAAGAATTTAATTTTTGTTAAAATCAAACTTAGTTTAATTTGGACCCTTTGGACCTTAATGTAGACCAATTTGAAAACTGGACCAAAAATTAAGAATCTACATACACAGTTAGATTTGGCATATCAAAGAACCCATTTATTCAATTTTTGAAGAAATCAAACAAAGTTTAATTTTGGACCCCCATTTGGACCAACTTGAAAACTAGGCCAATAATTAAAAATCTAAGTACATTTTTAAATTCAGCATATCAAAGAACCTCAAGGATTCAATTTTTGTTAAAATCAAACTAAGTTTAATTTTGGACCCTTTGGACCTTAATGTAAACCAATTTGAAAACGGGACCAAAAATTAAGAATCTACATACATAGTTAGATTCGGCATATCAAAGAACCCCAATTATTCAATTTTTGATGAAATCACACAAAGTTCAATTTTGGACCCTTTGGGCCCCTTATTCCTAAACTGTTAGGACCAAAACTCCCAAAATCAAACCCAACCTTCCTTTTATGGTCATAAACCTTGTGTTTAAATTTCATAGATTTCTATTTACTTATACTAAAGTTATGGTGCAAAAACCAAAAATAATGCTTAATAGGGCCCCTTTTGGGCCCCTAATTCATAAACTGTTGTGACCTCAACTCCAAAAATCTCCCAACCTTCCTTTTGTGGTCATAAACCTTGTGCTAAAATTTCATTGATTTCTATTTACTTATACTAAAGTTATTGTGCGAAAACCAAGAATAATGCTTATTTGGGCCCTTTTTTGGCCCCTAATTCCTAAACTGTTGGAACCAAAACCCCCAAAATCAATCCCAACCTTCCCTTTGTGGTCATAAACCTTGTGTCAAAATTTCATAGATTTCTATTCACTTAAACTAAAGTTATAGTGCGAAAACCAAGAAAATGCTTATTTGGGCCCTTTTTGGCCCCTAATTCCTAAAATGTTGGGACCAAAACTCCCAAAATCAATACCAACCTTCCTTTTGTGGTCATAAACCTTGTGTTAAAATTTCATAGATTTCCATTCACTTTTACTAAAGTTAGAGTGCGAAAACTAAAAGTATTCGGACGCCGGACGACGACGACGACGACGACGACGACGACGCCGACGCCAACGTGATAGCAATATACGACGAAAAATTTTTCAAATTTTGCGGTCGTATAAAAATACAACTTTTTATCACTTCGTGCATTTCCGCAAGTACCGTGCTTGTTACTCGAAAACGTACATCAACCTCAATTTCGGCGGCAAAATAAGTTTGTTACTTCATTTAAACGTGATAAAAGTTGCCTCCAGTAAATTTTAATCCATTTATTGCATTAAAAACGTCATGTTCCTTTCCAAATAACTTGTCAAACATCGATTATTTTTGTAAATTTTCTTGCATTCGTCCGCCATTGACCGATTTCTAATCTCCAGATCTGAACAGGACCAGCTATGACCGAAATCCGTACTTTTACAATAGTTACTACGGACGCACGGATGGAACAGCTGACAGAAGAATATTGATCCCAAAGGGAAAAATTACGCATTCCACACGCATTAAGAGACTTTTGGTAACATCTAATTGATTGGTGTATATAATTCCTTATATTTTTTATGGATTGTTTCAAACTATTGATTAAAGTTGTTTAACTCTGAGACTATTATACTAATATCAATATATTATGGCCCAGCTTAATAACTTTTATATTTTTTTATGAGAAACACTGAATGTCATACACAAGATAATTTTTAATTAAATTGTAATTGATATATTATAATTTCTTTACATTTTTTTAAATATTTTTTATTTTTTTAGTGCTAGATATTTAGTTGGTAGTTTCTCACAAGCTTAAACAACTTTTAATTTCAAATGTTACTTTAATTGTAATTTTTTTACTCAGATATGAATTGAACAGTATAAAAAGGACATTATTTACATATGGCCCTTTATACTATTGTAAAATCCAAACATTGTATTGCACCGCGCGAATGAGCACTTCTCTTTCAAATCTCACCACTTCTCCCTATCAGTTTCAAAAAGAGAAGTCACTTCTCCCTATAATTCTGAAGTAGTGTGAGCCCTGGTATCTGATATATGGACCTGACAACCAAAACTTAACCTTGTTCACTGATCAATGAAATGAGATTGAGGTCAAGTGAAAACTGTCTGACGGGCATGAGGACCTTGCAAGGTACGCACATACCAAATATAGTTATCCTATTACTTATAATAAGAGAGAATTTAATATTACAAAAAATCTTAACTTTTTTTTTTAGTAGTCACTGAACATGAAAATGAGGTCAAGGACATTGGACATGTGACTGATGGAAAGTGCATAACATGAGGCATCTATATACAAAGAATGAAGCATCCAGGTCTTCCACCTTCTAAAATATAAAGATTTTGAGAAGTTAGCTAATGCCGCCGCTGCCGGATCACTATCCCTATGTCAAGCTTTCTGCGACAAAAGTCGCAGGCTCGACAATAAAAAATGCTACTATGCTACCTTCATCTTCATTTCATGGAAGGCACTATTTTTGAAAAGCCTCAAATTTTATCATTCAGGAACCAGTTGGTTCAGACAGACATGGCCACAACTGTTTGCTTTTCTGGTCTTTCAAGGAGTTATACCAACAATTATGATTACAGTCATATGAAACGAGTGACTGGTGAAAAAAAATGTTTATCCAATTCTTATGATTTATCATTCAGGAACCAGTTGGTTCAGACAGACATGGCCACAACTGTTTGCTTTTCTGGTCTTTCAAGGAAGCATTTAAAAATATCATGCCATGGTTCAGTCAGCTAAATGATCTATCTTACCTTTTTATTTTCTGCAAATTTTTTCAGGTAATCATTCAGTTCACTCTTCAGATCATTATAACCTACAAATAACATTCAAATGATAAGAAATACAATAACAAGGACATGCAGGTTCAAGTTGAAAGTTTTATTTTAGTTCAAATACTCAACAGGAGTGCACATTCTGAAATGTATCACCTGCTTTACTTATCACCATTGAATATATATTTAATACATAACTTTAACAGTAACAATCAATGATCCATGCAAATGAGGTCAAGGTCAGATGAAACCTGCCTGACAGACATGTTAACCTTTAGCTTACAATTATTTTGTACACCAAATATTGTATACCATTTACATATACATTAGACACCTTTTTTTAATATCTATTTTGATCTGCAATTATACCAACAATTATGATTACAGTCATATGAAACGAGTGACTGGTGAAAAAAAATGTTTATCCAATTCTTAAACCCATGCATATATATATCTTAAACTTAAGCTCTTGTGCGCGATTTAATCATTTCTAATGTAAAAAATATTATATAACAGTCATTTTTGTTGTCTCTGTCTGTTATGATTTAACAAATATGGCAGCTACTTAGTTGCCTTGTTTTGAAGCTGTAGTTTACCGATTGTCACCTTAAAGTAAATCATCAACAAAGAAGTATGGAAATTGAGCATGTGTATAACATGTACAATCAGATAATAGTTTTTTTCAATGACATATCCATGTGTATTGAGATCACTGGATTTTTATGAAAAGGGTCATGCATAGGTCACTTGCATATGGAAAATATTTCGGCGAAGTGCTTCCTGGAAGCTAGCAATTAATTTAGTTATAAAAAACATATGCATCATTTATCTTTAATTAGAGGTTTCATATGATTTTAAATGAAGATGCATCCATCATGTGGGCTTAATATCGTTGAAACAGCAAACCCAACATCACAATTCAACTAATTAAGACATGCAAAATTTGACATGTTTTTTTAACATGAGTTTGAATTTAACTCAAAAAGGCAATAAAATCTTAAACTTTTACCCTATTACAATACTGACCATGTAAAACTTCCACTTGTTGTAGTCTATTCATGTTAGATAATGCTTGAAGACCTTTATCATACTGGGATGTAGGTGTGGATTTCTCTTTTCCTCTGACTTCATAAGCATGTACAGTATCACTCTCATCACTCAAAAATTCAATTCCTTGATCACAATATACATTCTGAAGAAAAAAATTCCAATGATAAAATTCAATTCTTACATTTTTACATTTATGCAAAGACATTTTCAGGATTAAAACCCACTGGAGAAATATCACTACATAACTAACTGGGTTTTTAACAACCTGGATTGACTAGTAAGCCCCTGCACAGTTGGTATCACTACATAAAACAATCAAAAATGATTTTTCAAATGAAATTGATAATTTCAAAATTTGTGTATACCTTACAATCTGTACATGTACAAAGTTTTGATCTCCAGCCATCAGCAAAGAATGCAGCTGTATCTTTATGTGAAATTTTTCTCTTCTGTAACTCCTTCAAATGGCAAGATTTTCTTGGAGATGATGCATTGTCAACCTAAATAATTATAAAATGTAATAAGTACACTATGCAGCAAGATATCAATACTCAATTTTACAAAAAAAAGTAATAAAAGTGTCTAGGACCAATATTAAATAAAAGAATAAATGTTCAATGAACACCATGCTCTAACTCACGCTATCGAATTTTCTTGTTCAGTTTACTTCTCAAAATAATCTGTATAACTTTAAACTCGCCATCATGGGTTTGACCGACCATGGCACATCAGCAAATGGACCATCACACTTCGGCGTAGACCATCGCACTTCAGCATCCCCATCGCACCTCAGAGTCCTACATATATATTTTTTAAGTCTGAAGCATAATGTTCACATGTACTATGTTTAAAGTTGATGTGAACCATATTCAGATATTTTTTGTTACTGTGTGTTGTTGGGTGGCGGTTTTGTTGAAATTGGTCCTAATTACTTTTTTCACCTGCATCAAACATTACGTAAGAAACCTTCAACACTAACTTGTTCAACTTTCTTTCTTTTTGCTGGTGAATGTTTTCCTCCAGTTGCTTTAGAAGCCTTTGCATTGTCATTTCCTCCACTTGCAACATCTATACTGTCTGAAGTTTCTCCTGACGTCAGTTTCTGTGTTTCTAAAATAATCAATTTGGACTTATTTTTAATGCAAGTTTCAATGTATTTAAAACTTTTCAGCAATCTAACCAAGATAATAGAGGGAGAGTATAGCCAAAAAATGTAACATGATGAGAATAGCATTTATTATAACTGACTTTTTAAACCATTGAGCAAATTAGAAAGATCATAAAATAGGGAACATGTGTACTAAGTTTCAAGTTGATTGGACTTTAATTTCATCGAAACTACCTCGACCAAAAACTTTAACCTGAAGCGGGACGGACTGAGGCACAGACCAGAAAACATAATGACTATAAATGGGGCATAAAAAGGTGCAAAACAGTAATCATTTAAATTTTGAGAAACTACTTTGATGTGACTATATACATGTACATGATCCAGAATTTTAGTAATTCAAAACTATATACATTGATATTTATAGTTAGATTGTGTTAACTGTTCTCTGAAGGATTCGATTGTTGGACATGCTATAACACCTTGTGAAAGCATGTTCCACTGAACTATTGTATGAGGAAGTAAATGGGAAATGTGTCCATTGGACACAGATTATGCCCCTGCTTGCATATCATATAAAGTTATAAAGGGACATAAACGAAGAACAGTAAAAGTGACACTACCCAAATTTGTACTTAATCTGATTTTAGTCGTAACTAGCATTGTGTATAAGTTTCATAACATTTGGTTAAGGCAAACTAAAGTTAGAGAATGGAAACAAAAATAACTAGATATCATTGAGATGGGAGCCATCTCTGTGGGCCCCGCTGTGAATAATGTGCATTAAAAAATTGTATCTTTACCATAGGACATGGGTTTGTCAACTGAAATCAAAATTTTTGACCTTGACCTTTGACCTATGAAGTTGTAAATAAATTATGACACACCCTTTGGTGTTGGTTTATAAACATGTCAAGTATAAACTTTGAAATGATAAAGGTTCTCAAGATATAGAGCGGACACAATCTTTACCATAGGACATGGGGTTGTCAACTGAAACCAAAGTTTTTGACCTTGAACTATGCCCTAGGCAGTTGCACATAAATTATGACACACCCTTTGGTGTTGGTTTATATACATGTCAAGTATAAACTTTGAAATGATAACGGTTCTCAAGATATAGAGCGGACACAATCTTTACCATAGGACATGGGGTTGTCAACTGAAACCAAAGTTTTTGACCTTGAACTATGCCCTAGGCAGTCGTTCATAAATTATGACACACCCTCTGGTGTTGGTTCATATACATGTCAAGTATAAACTTTGAAATCATAACGGTTCTCAAGATATAGAGCGGACACGATCTTCACCACAGGACACAGGGTTGTCAACTGAAACCAAAGTTTTTTGACCTTGACCTTTGACCTAGGAAGTTGTAAATACATCATGACACGCCCTCTGGTGGTGGTTAATAAACATGTAAAGTATAAAGTATGAAATCATAATGGTTCTCTAGATATGGAGCGGACACAAAGTGTTACGGACGGACGGACAGACGGACGGACGGACAGACTGATCACTATAGGGGACCGCCTTTGGCGGGACCCTAATAATTATGCAATTTTTCCATTAGTAAAGGGGCATAACTCTAGAATGGTTAAAGTCAAATCACCAAAATTCAAACTTGATCTGTATTTTGTGGTAATAAGCATCATGTATAAGTTTCATAACATTTAATTCAAAGCAATCTAAAGTTAGAGAACGGAAACAGAAAGAGTCATAACTCTAAAACACTTAAAGTGACGTTACCAAAATTCAAACTTGATCTGTGTGTTTTGTGGTAACAACCATTGTGTATAAGTTTCCTTTAATTTGTTTGAGGCAAACTAAAGTAAGGGAACAGAAACCTCTGTTGGGAAGTACATACGTACGTACAGATGGATAAGGGTAACACTTAATGCCCCCTCCATTAAGACAGGGGCATAAAAATGACCATACGAAACTTTCTTTTGTAGTAGAGAGTTGCTGAAAAGTGTGGTTGTGTGTTTTTCTTGTTCTAGTGTCTATTGGAATAAGTGCAATATTTTGTATGTGTACAACTTTGTTAAACATGAGGAGTCTGGTTTAGAGACAGTGCTCTAGAAGTGTTGGCCATTCAAATTTTGTTCGACTTTGACTAGTGTCATTGTAAGTTGTTGCATGTATATTTGGCTAGCACACCTGTAATACTATTTCAAAAATCTTTACATGTTCTGTTGTATTTGGATTTTATCAGCTGCAACTAAATTCAAGTTTGGTTCTAAAGAAGGATTTGTATGCACATGATTTTATTTTGCTGCTCGAAAAAAACAATTCAGTACATGAAGAAACCCACCTAAACTCTGTATTGTGTATGCCCAGAGAAAATCATGTTTTGACATACACCCTCTACAAACCATCTCCGTTCTAACATTGTTTTCAGGTAATTCATCAAAACCAAGATGCTAGAAAATAAAATTATAAATTGTAATAATAATAGTGTCAGAATCAACTTTTGATTCAAACAAATTTTAAACTTTATAGTTAAGACTTTAATGTTAAGGAAATCAGAAAGCCTTTGGAACCTGTGGTTCAATGATTGTCCATGGTTGCTGTCTGCCATGCTTGTTTTTCTTTATAAATTTCAAAATAAATAGGGCTATCTGTTTTCTCTTTCGTTTTTGTTTGTTTTGCATTTTGCTATCCCCAGGCCTTTTATAGCTTGCTGTAAAGTTTGGAGTTTGATGCTTGCTGTCACATCTCTGTCTTTATAACTTTGGTAGATGCTTCATCTCATTGGCAATCATACCAAATCTCCTTTTATGACATACAGAAAACTTTTTCTGACAATTAATCAAAATAGATTGGCATAAATGAAAAATGATCTTAACTCACCCTTCCATGGTACCAGTCTTCACACATTATACACTGAATCATTTCATCCTCGACCTACAAGCAAAAATATTTGCATCAGTCAGCAATGCAGTATCAATTTAATTTCTTTTTCACATTATTTCATAACTTTTATTCATTGTTATATTAAATGCTCGAATTGGTAATTGCTGCATTTCTGTTATTAAAGTATTTAGAATATAAGCAAAGACGGGTCAGCTCAGTCTTCAGATTTTCGCAAAATGTAAGTATGGCAGTTGTATAAAATGTCTTCTTACAAACTGTTTCATCGAGCCATTGAAAGCTCAGAACTCAGCATGTCAGACTTATGTATGGTATCTTAATTCACTTTCACAGGCTCTTGAACTGAATATGCCTGTAACATATGCCATTACTAGAACAAGCTTTTGGTAATAACTGTATATTATACTGCAATGCCAAATCATAGAAAAATAATAAATGCAAATTAATTGGGACTTGAAATACTATTTCTTCTATAGATTTAGATTTCTTACATCATCATCTGGATCAGGGTATGGTCTGTCACATACACAGTAAATCCCTCTAAAGTTGTGGTTGTATCTGTTATCTACATTGTACTCAGATTTTCTCTGTAACAAAAAAAGAAACTGAGGAGATTACAAGGTATTAAATAGTGTATCTGTATTTAGAATAATAATTATATAAACAATGTATAGTCTTTATCAATGGTGTGATCTTTATAAAGTTTCATTGTACATTAAACACCAATGCTATAAACAGATCTACAAGTTCAAATGTCTATCAACTTCCGACATCGTACACGCCGCCCAAAACGACATTCTTACCCATTAGCCGAAAAAAAAAAAAAAATTGAACTTGTAGGTCTGTTAATAGAACCATTTCAAAATTTACAATTGCTCTACTCAAATCCTCTCATGGTTTTAATTGACCAATATTGTTCTGTGTGTGTAGATTACCAGCTGTGATTAGCTGTCTTTCTACCTTTTATATTTCAATTTTTGATCAAAGATTGTGAAAAATCTTCCATTCATTCCCACCCTTGACCTACCGAATAGGCCTTTTAATAAATAAAAATCAGCTGAGTGATTACGCAACATCCTTGGATGAAAATCATCATAAAATGATAACCCAAACAGACAATTTTGATAGCGATTTGACTTCGCCATGAAGTAAGTCAGCCGGCGAATTTTAGCGATTTTCAAAATCCTTGGTGACTTGAATTGTCATTTTGCCGGCAAGTTTATGGCCTGATATGACTCACCTCATACAACTGACATGTCTGGTCTTTAAATTTACCATTCCCACAGTCACATTTGAAATTCCTATTAAAACGTAAAAATTAATGAATCAAAGAGTTACATAAAACAAACAAATGTATTTACCAAATGTATTGCATTCTCTACAAAATTTATGTGTTTTTGTATTGGTACTTGTTTTTTAAAAGTATAAATATGAATTAAATTCTGTATATATATATATGAGTATTATTAAGTTTGAACTTTGAAGTACATCTGATTTTAAATATTTTCAGCAAAGTGCCATATCAGACAGGGATTTGAATTTAAATAATCAATGTACATGCTTTCAATATGAATAAAGCATAAAAATAAGCAAACCCTCTTAAATGCAGGTCAGTGCATCTACACGTACAGTCGTGTCTGGTAATTCTGCCTGTCCGGTAACTCTGCCCATCCGATAATTCCGCTTTTTACTTCGATATGCCTAAATTTCGTCTACTATGTAATTTTAACTTTGAAGAAAACCTTTGTTTACGTCATGTCTAAATCAAAGGGAGATAATTCAATTTTAAAAACTATGGAAAGCAAAATTAACAAAAATTAAAACTTTCTTATAAAAGATCCTGTAGCATTAAGAAATATGTGTGTGAAAGTTTGACACAACCTTTTCTTTTGGTGATTTATTTTAGATTCTAAAGAATAGAAATAAAATATATTGACTCTGAAATAAAATTTTGGGTTATTTATTAATATCACCACAAAATGCAGAGATTTTAAACCCAAAGACAAGGATGAGGGTGTCTTTAACTGCATTTTAGAAAACTGAATGATGACAATTTTCTTATGAGAATAATATTATCATTCTTATCTTTTTTATTATCATATTTTTTACTTTTCTTTATTTTCTGATCTTAATAAAAAAACCTTTTTACATTTTTGGTTTATTCTTCTTTTTCACCAATTCATTTATTCTAATGACTTGATTTTTTTTTATAATTTGTTCATCTATACTTCCTATCTTAGTGGTCCATTAATAAAACATCATTTCCTTACTTTCTTGCTCGTTAATATCTAGTAAACCGGTCCTCCATACATGTTTACTACGCATGGGCGGACTTACCGGACAACCGCACTTCCAAGAAAAATACAGGTGACCCATTTGTCAGATTGATTTTCAAATCATTTCAGATGTCTCTTTGCGGAAATCAGATTATATACATAACATTCAGTTTTCAGTGAATATATTTAAATAAAAATTTTATGCAATTTTTTTTTAAAGATGAACTATACATGATCAGAGACTTAGGTGGGAGGAGTTACAGGACTGCATCGTATAACAACTATTAAGATTAAGGACACAAACAATTATATTCAGCCAAGTTAAGTGCAGTGATGCTGATTTTGCTGTTAAAAAGTGTAATTTCTAGAAAAAAAAGGAGTTTTAAAAGACATACCTTTTAGTATATAGTTCTATTAAGTCGTGGCCATCATGACATTCATAGCTACAGGCAAGACAAATTCCAGATGGTTCACTTGTGTTACATGTCATACAGGCATACAAAGCTTGTCTTGGAACATAGCCCTAGAATATAACATAACTAAAATCAAATTTTTCGAAAATAGATCATTATGATTAGGAATTCAAGCGCTAATGATCATGCTTGAAGAAATCATCAAACAGGGAGCTAAAATATGCTTTATTAAAAACAGTTTGGTAGTTGTGTATGTGTCAGGGGGACCAACTGGCATCCAATCTGTAATCATTCAACTACAAAAATGCTGAACAAGATTGGAAAATTGCAACTTTGTGTTGTCACAATTTGAAAAATATCATACTCTAAAAGTCTGATTTGCCAGATATTTTTTGAAAGGACGTAAATTGACAAATATAGTACATGTATGATGATGTAGTAGTATGATCACCCATATCTAATGAGATATCTATATCAATACTGTTTATAATTGTGTATATTCATGGTGTTTTTCAGAATGGTGTTTTGACCATGAATACACTTTTTGAAAGCTACACATGGGGGTCCCAGACGCTACAACTATATTCCAGTTTTGATCTTATTGGTGCAAGGTATGCTCTTGATTTTATTTCTGTGTTTGTAACTTTTAAATTTCTTTTAAAAAAACAAATGATCTGTTCACATTTGATACTATACTGTCTATATGCTTGTTCCACTTTAGATTGGATTATAAGGTAATGCCGGGATATTTTGCAGATGTTACTGATTCGAGAATGTGGTTGTGGAGGATGTAATTATGCTGGTAGTTATTTTTCTTTTGTGAGATAGTAAGGTTGGTACATTTATCAGGGTGAAATGCCATGAGCCAATCTAACTCCCATCATGCTGCTGAGTATAGATAAAGTTATGGTTTATGACAATCATATTGTGTTTTTATTTCCCTGTAAATTATGCTGTCAGCTGCAAAAAGTCTAAGGCCAAACAAAAAAGTATGTGTGTTTACTGTCACATGCTGAAACTAGAGGCTCTAAAGAGCCTGTGTCGCTCACCTTGGTATATGTGAATATTAAACAAAGGACACAGATAGATTCATGAAAAATTGTGTTTTAGTGATGGTGAAGTGTTTGTACATCTTACTTTACTGAACATTCTTGCTGCTTACAATTATCTTTATCTATAATGAACTTGGTCAAGTAGTTTCAGTGGAAAATGTTAGTAAAAATTTACAAATTTTATGAAAATTTTAAAAAATTGACTATAAAGGACAATAACTGCTTAGGGGGTCAATTGACCATTTCAGTCACGTTGACTTATTTGTAAATCTTACTTTTCTGAACATTATTGCTGTTTACAGATTATCTCTATCTATAATAGTATTCAAGATAATAACAAAAAACAGCAAAATTTCCTTAAAATTACCAATTCAGGGGCAGCAACCTAACAACCAGTTGTCCAATTCATCTGAAAATTTCAGGACAGTTAGATCTTGACCTAATAAACAACTTTCATCCTGTCAGATTTGCTCTAATTGCTTTGGTTTTTGAGTTATAAGCCCAAAACTGCATTTTACCCCTATGTTCTATTTTTAGCCATGGCGGCCATCTTGGTTTGTTGTGCGGGTCACCGGACACAATTTTTAAACTAAATACCCTAATTATGATTTTGGCCATATTTGGTTAAATTTGGCCCAGTAGTTTCAGAGAAGAAGATTTTTGTAAAAGATTACTAAGATTTACGAAAAATGGTTAAAAATTGACTATAAAGGGCAATAACTCCTAAAGGGGTCAACTGACCATTTTGGACCTGTTGACTTATTTGTAATTCTTACTTTGTTTAACATTTTTTCTATTTACAGTTTATCTCTATCTATAATAATATTCAAGATAATAACCAAAAACAGCAAAAATTTTCTTAAAATTACCAATTCAGGGGCAGCAACCTAACAACGGGTTGTCCGATTCATCTGAAAATTTCAGGGCAGTTAGATCTTGACCTGATAAACAATTTTACCCCATGTCAGATTTGCTCTTAATGCTTTGGTTTTTGAGTTATAAGCCAAAAACTGCATTTTACCCCCATGTTCTATTTTTAGCCATGGCGGCCATCTTGGTTGGTTGGCGGGGTCACCGAACACAATTTTTAAACTAGATACCCCAATGATGATTGTAACCAAGTTTGGTTGAAATTAGCCCAGTAGTTTCAGAGGAGAAGATTTTTGTAAAAGTTAACGACGGACGACGACGGACGACGGACGACGGACGCCGGACGCCAAGTGATGGGAAAAGCTCACTTGGCCCTTCGGGCCAGGTGAGCTAAAAAAACAGGGTAGGTAGGTAGGGATTTTTTTTTTACATTGAGTCTATTTGAATAAATGCCATTGATGGCCACTGTTTGTGTTCTGTCATGTAGAAATCCCTGAATCCAATTTAGTTTGTTATTTTGAATACCATAGAAGCTGAGCTTGTAAATAAGGCGACGATGTGAGACTTTGTCAAACGCTTTAACAAAGTCATTATGATCAAGTCAGTTTGTGAGAATAGAATAGAAAAAATTATAAGGGGATGAAGTCCCCTATTAGTATTACAGTAGAAAAATCAATAAAAATATAAAAAAAATATATAATTTCCAACGTACTAATGAACTCAAAATCGTTAACTTTTTTTCTTACTTTTTAATTTTCCTGCATATGTGCAGAAATCTTTCTTTCTTTCTTCCAGTCTCGTTTATCAGGAGTTTTTGAGTAAAATAGGACCAACATCGGAAACAATACAGTCAGTCAGGGGTACTACTTGTACAAGTTATTTTTATTTACTTGAAGAAGTAAAAAAAATATACACATATAAGTAAATAAATAATGTTTGAATAATCTCCCCTTAATTTTCTGAAAAATTTACTTGTGTAAGTAAATTTTTCTTACAATCCCACAAAAGTCCTCAAGTTTTGAGATGTAAAATCATGCCTTTAATGATTTTTCCCAGGTTTGCTCAATTTTTTTTATTGGAGTTCAATGTTTCATCTCATTAATTCAACAAAGAAACTGATTGTGCAAAGATCTTAAGTATTTGCTTGCGCAAGGCCTTAAAAAATTGCTCCTTGGGGGCTTGTAAATGAGCAGTGTTCAGAAGATAACAGACAAATGGGGTTTTCATTGTCCATGAAATTACACTTAAATGATTAGTAAAGACATCTGCAAAGGGCAGATAATTCAAAATTCTATTAGAGCAAAGAAATCATAAGAATTCAATAAAAGAAGATAGGATGACTTTTTTACTTCTACAAGTAAAAAAAATCTGAATGTCTAAGGGACATAACTCAGCCAATATTTTTTTTACCTATACAAGTAAATAAAATTCACTGGTATAAGTATCCTACAAATTTACTTATATAAGTATATTAATATTACTTCTTCAAGTAATTAAAAATAACTTGTACAAGTAGTACCCCTGAACAAGGACGTATATTAGACGGGTTCTTTTTTACATTAAAATATGTTAGAATTTAAAAAAGTAAAATTTATTGATACAGACTTCGTCCTCTTTCTCAGGTAACACTTGCCTGATATTTAGAAAGTTGTACATGTACAGCAAACTGACAAATGTGTATGTTCCCTCCCCCTTCTTTTTTCTACCTCTATTTTCAGACATTTTCAATTTACAAAAAAAAATTACCCCACCAACCCCTTTTCGAGACACATTGAATGATAATCTTAATGTAAATAATTTGGCAGAGATCATCAGACATAACCAACTGACTCACTGTCAGTGTCAGAGTAAACTACGCACCATAACGTAAGTGCAGTTGACAGCATCGCTATCTCCCAATACAGCGTTTGCATCTGCTTCTAATTCTTCTTGTTCCTGCAAAACTTCAAGCATTGAAATAGCTGAATCTTCATCTTGTGTTTCTTCTTTTCGAGCAGAAGACTGGCCACTTTCGTTGGTTGCCATTTTCCCTCTAAAATTTTCTAACCTTTTGATAACTGTAGAAATGTTCCGAAAGAAAAGGTAGCGCATGTTCCAAAAATTGCAGTATAAGAAACAAAGCACAAGAAAGATCTTCAATTATTTAGCGAAAAAGGAAACGAACAAAACGCTTCGCGAATGCAATTGGCATCAATGTCATCGAAAATACTTCTTTAACCTTAAATATAATCAATTTTGTTATTTAAATAATCAACTTATCTTTCACACTATTTGTAAATTGATGATAATTAACCATCAACAAAAATTATTTTATAATTAGTGTATTTTTGGTGTTAAGTTATTTTGAATACACGTGTCTGTGCGCTCAGAAAAATGGATCCAGGGATACCGGTATGTCTTTATTTACTATTATTTTACATTGTTTTACGTGTTTTTGTTGAATGTACTTAAAATCATTCTAATCGTTTACTGTGCTTTATTTTGTAATTCATTTGATTGTATATAGCTCAAATATTGGGCACCATGATTGGTTATAAAGTATCTTGTATTTTGTATCTTTCTTGTCTTAAAATACATTACACCGTTCTCCAAGGCAATTTGATAGAAAATAACGAATTCTGCTGATGAATAAGCCTATACTAGTGGAAGCGCAATTACAGGCATGTGCAGATGACCGTGTATAGGTGGACTTTCAATCTCGCTTTCGACAGACTTTTGAAACTGGGACAACTTACCATCAGACTGGAAGCTAGATAACATCACACATATCTTCAAGAAAGACTACCAAGTTGAACACGGTTTAAGAAATCATCGTTCCTGTGACAGTGAAACCAAACTGGTGAAATTTTGTGACTCGGAAACATATATATATAGAATCAGTCGAACGATCTTTAGATATGAGAGAACAAGTAGATATGCTTGTCCTAGATTATAAAAGGCAGATACAGTCCCACACCAGCGGCTTTTACAGAAAACAAGTTTCTATGGTATCCTAGAAGATCATGTTCGCAGCTGGATAAGCGCCTGGCTTATCAAACTAAATCAAGGAGTGAGTGCATATGTAGATGGTAAAATGAGTGAACTGAAAGCAGTACGTTCCGGTGTAACACAGGGGAGGGTCCTTGGGCCCTATGTTTCCTTCTGTACATCAACAACATAGACGATTCTATATCATCATGTACCAGTCAACTCCTGTTTGCTGACGACTCCCTCTTGTACTTCGGAATGCCATAACTCGGGGACATGCCAACAGCAGACCTTACGAAACTCGTAGAATGGACAAGACGCTGGCAGATGACATTTCATCCAGCAAAATTGTTTATCCTTAGGGTGACCAGAAAACGCAACCCTGTTGTTCAAAACTACCATATGTTGAGGACATTACCTGGAACTGTTCAGCACTACCCATACCTCGGTTTAGAACTGTCAGAGGATATGAATTGGGAAATCGTATTTCCAAAGCAACACCGAAAGATAACAGATTTTTAAGAAGAAACTTAAACAAATGTCCACGAGATATTAACTAGAGCACATACAAAACATTAGTTTGACCTCACCATGAGAACGAATCCCAGTTTGGGACCCATATAAAAGTGCCATATTACCCAAATCGAGATGGTGCAACGAAGAGCTGTCCGATTTGTAACAACTTATCCTCGGTAACCAGGAACTGTTACCAACATCCTTCAAACACTTGACTGGACAACCCTAGCAACACGCAGAAAAGGAATCAAGCCCATACTTTTGTATAACATTCTACATGGAGATTTATCAGTCATCATTCCAGATTTCATTAAGAGACCAACTGTTACAACCAGACAATACCACAGAGACAGGTTTTCCAGAGTCAGTAATTCAACGGATGCCTATAAATACAGCTTCATCCCCAGAGCAATTGTTGACTGGAACTAACTACCTGAAAGTCCCACCCAATTAACCCCCACAACAGACAATTTCCGGGTCAGTGTGTGTGATTTTCTGACGAAACTATGGATACTGATTTTAACCCTGTACAGTTGTTGCAAACATCACATAATTTTATTTGTTTTTACTTTTTGTTCTTGAAAATACACGATAGTTTTTGTTTACTGGTTGACACACGCGCATAGTAAATATGCGTTATGGAAATTTAATTATGGAAAAAACAGGTTTAATCCACCATTTTGTACATAAGAAAATGCATGTACCAAGTTAGGAATATGTTCATTCGTTTGATGCCATTGAGGTTTTGATTTTGCCATTTGTTATACTTACAAAATACATACACACACAAAGTTAATGCACCGATGGGCGATAATTAGGAGGAAATCAGGAAACAATTATCAGAAAAACTTATTATTTTTATTTTACTAAAACTTAAGCAAGATGTTGTAGGATGTTGTAAATCATTACACATGTGTCAAATGATTAGAAAACCAAACCAGTAAATTCTTATAATGCCTCTTTATGAAATACAAACAACTGCGATTGATGGTTGACTGTGCAAGACCATAAACACAGATATATTTTGGAAACCAGATTATTTTATTGTGGTGTTTGCTTCATAGGTAATTCCTTTTGCATTTCACTGACTCTGGTTATCAATCACACCAGTTTTTGTAAATTTAGGTAACAGTAGTTTGCCGATGTTTAAATGCCATACGACAGAGTACGTCAACAGATTAACGTTTCCTGCTATCCATGCAGCATCCGTCATGCGAATATACAGTCAAAATGTAACAAACAGTAAACTTTCAGACGACTATACTGGTATAAAATAATTTAATACCCCGAAAACATGTCGCTGGTGTGTTGAGTCATATACACATCGTATCGATGAGCCAATTCGTAATAGTAACCAAATAATTGGGAATTGTCGAATTCAGTAGTTCTTTGAAAAGTTTATGAGCAGTTTTTGTAATAAAACCACAACCCTGTTTATTAATGAATCCCGTTTAGTTGGAACATGCAATTATGATTGTAACGTTTTAATTAAGATATATAACTGTCGTGTGATTGGGTAGATGATATGATACTACAGAAATAGAAAGTTGACAGTTTTAAAAATTGAAATCATCACGTAAAAATTTCCTCCAAGTTATGGATCAGCTGGATGTATGATAAATTACACATAATAAGTCGAATCATAGATGTTTCAACATCTGTAATCGAATGTCATCTTCGCTAGCCAATGGTTACGATCCACTCCCGTTCTCTTCTGTATGCCACACTGAATCTCAAGGAGAAAGAGAAAAGTTTCACCAGACAAAGAAATGTTTTCATGGCATAATGCTTTTAATTTCAAAAGAATTGTGATGAAATTTATTTGTTACTTTTGTTTGCTGTTAACGATTTTCTACAGTCTACTTGAGATAACTTGCTGTAAGGACCCCATTTTAGTAAAACTGTTGAAAAAAAATTAAACTGAAATAAAACTCAAGGTACGTAAAATGACAGTACTAGGTTGGGATAAGCTTGAGAAAGAAATAAAGTTTTCAAACAGGCGACAAAGCTTCATTATTTTTACAAATTCCTGTCATTCCAATACGAGCGTAATATACAATTTACACAGAGTTTAGTGATGCTTTTTAAGTTGATATCTCAAAGAATTAAAAAAAAACAAAACAAAGAAACAACAGACACGCCTATCTCATATTTAGACTTATACCTCGATTCGACATACACGGTCATCTCAGTACCAGAATATATGAAAAACGAGACGATTTTAATTTTGAAATTATTAATTTCACCCCACCTTAGTATAGTAGCAGTATACCAACTTCACATGCATATGGGATATATACATTTCAAACACTTATTCGGTAGTCAAAGCATGCAGCAACTACTCTGACTTTGTAAAACGTCGCCAGTGTCAGAGTAGAAAGTCGATGAACAAGGGGTATGACAAATTATGACAAATAGATGTTTGTTTACATATTATTATTTTTTATGGTGATTAAGATAATAACAAAATTTTGACTGCTGTACCCCTTTTTTGACATTTTTACTTATTATAAAATTGAGAATGGAAATGGGGAATGTGTCAAAGAGACAACAACCCGACCATAGAACAGACAACAGCAGAAGGTCACCAACAGGTCTTCAATGCAGCGAGAAATTATGTCTGTTTGTTATGTTCACACATCGTTGTCAATATAATGGAATTTAATGCGACTGTAATACAAGTGAGAGGTTTAGCTAGCAATAATACCAGGTTTATTCCACCATTTTCTTTATAAGTCAGGAATATGACAGCTGTTGTCCATTCGTTTGATGTGTTTGAAATTTTGATTTTGCCATTTAGTTAGGGACTTTCCGGTTTGAATTTTACTATTAACTAGCTAATAAATAAATAGATTATATATACCACGATTTTAATTTTGTACGCCAGATGCATGTTTCGTCTACAAAAGACTCATCAGTGACGCCCGAATTGAAAAAGTAAAAAAGACCAAACAAAGCACGAAGTTTAAGCGCACTGAGAACCCCTAATTCCGTGATGTTTTGCCAAATAAAGATAAGGTTATCGGGTACAATAAGTAAAATAGTTTTAAAAAAATCTGTTTGAACACATTATTTATAAGTATATATACTGAACTTAGAAAATCAAAAGAAATCCATGGTTATTAGTATATCATCCAACTCAGGTATATGTAATGTTTCAGTTTCAAAAACAAGCATTTATAAAATTAGGAAAGCTTTTGTAAGCTTGAAAATGAAACCGCCAATTGCATTTTAATATTGGTACTCTTTTTTTATCCCTTTTTGGTCATTTAACATCTCACGGTTTTAGGTTTATTGATATATCCTGGCCTTTCAAATTTGATGCTTCGAGAGTTCCGTTAAACATACAGAAAAGCGCCTCAAACTCACAAAATGTTTATTCATTGTGATTAAATAATAACAATGATAACATCTGATTTATATCACAAATCATTTCACTAATTAAAAACAAGATGAACGAGGGTTGCTACATTCTAGCATAAGACAAATGCTTGATAAAATTTCACCTTTTTTACATACTAACTGTATAGTAGCATAACCATGCAGATAATATTCGATTACTGTATGTTTGATTTTTTACCGATTATGACTGTTTGTTTTGTTCACACATTGTTTTTACAGTTTTATAAGACTGTCATATATGTGAGAGATCAAGCTTGCTATATATAAAAAAAAGTAAAATCACAAAATAACTGAACTCCGAGGAAAATTAGAAAAGGAAAGTCCATAATGAAATGGCGAATCCGATATCAAAATTTTAAACAGTTTTCACCATCTTCTACATAAGAAAATGTCTGTGTAAAGTTAGGAATATAAAAAAATGTTTTCCATTCGTTTGATGTGTTTGAGCTTTCGATTTTGCCATTTGAAGTTTCCTTGGAATTCCGTTTTTGTTATTTTTTTCTTTTTACGATTGTATGTCCATTTGTTTTTAACTGTATGTTTATAACTTGGGATACTTACAACTGCTGAAAGCAATAAAGTAAGGATCAAATGACTAATACCAAGAGTAGACAGATAATCACACAAAATAAATTGAAAATTTCAGTGTGTACCATGTCCTGTTACTTGCTATCCTTTGAGACTTCAGCCTGGACAGGAAATTAAAGAATCACTTGTCAGCTTTGTGAATAAGAATAAATTGAATGCAGCATTTATAATGACTTGTGTGGGCAGTGTAACACATGCATCTCTACGGATGTCAGATAGCAAGACGGTATATACCTCTTTAAATTACGTAATATCACAAGTGCTACTTAATATCTTTCCCGAATACGTCATTAATCACTTAGAATGCCCACTTTAGATTTAAGAAAATAGAAATACTTTTTGTTTTGAAATATGTATATAACCATTTTTTACAAACTTATTTATTACTTTTAGAACGATTTTTCTCTAGAAATTTTTTATTATATAATTTTCAAACTGAAACACTCAACTAATTCTTATGTTTTTTATCTTGCTTATCATTTAAATTTTTTTCTTATATTTTACAGATAAAGGAATATAAAGGTAACTTTGAAATCGTTTCTTTGGTTGGGACGCTTTCTGCAGGCGGCCATCTGCACGCAAGCCTAAGTGACAAAGACGGTAACGTATTCGGTGGCCATGTGATGGGTAATTTGATTGTGTATACTACCGCAGAAATTATGGTTGGTGAGTGTTCTGGAGCATCGTTTAGCAGAGAACATGATACAAGGACAGGGTTTAAAGAACTTCTAATAGAAAAACCTACACAAGAGGGTTAGTGTTGATGCAATTATCAATTCGAAACTTTACACTTGTAAACAAAACAAAAATGAACCAAATAGCGTAAATGAGCTGGTATTGATATAGAAGAATATGTGTTATATATTAAAGGATATTAATAAAAAAATAACATGTTAAAAGGACAAGGTATGAAAATACATGTTAGTCTTTTGAATTCGAAAAAAACATATTACAAATTTGTCTTATAACTAATTCTTCGGATATTCCATACTCTATCAGATGCTTGAATCTTGTGCTACTTATTTGCTTTTAAAATAGTTTCGCTAATGTAAAACTGCGAAACTTTTCAACAGACCAAGTGCTAACTTCATAACAAACTATAAATTTATTAACAAAATAACATAATAATAATTTGGGATCAAAACTTTTCCTAAGGAGCATTTATGTGTTCGATATTAAAACTAGTATTTTAGATATTAAATGATAAACTATTTTGAATATACACATGTATTTTTTTCTCTAGTATATGTAAAGGAAAATCACAAAAATACGGAAAAATAAAAAATGGAAAGTCCAGAAACTATTTGCAAAATCAAAAGCTCAAACACATCAAATGAATGGATAACAACTGCCATATTCCTGACTTGGTACAGGTATGTTCTTTAGTAGAATAAAAGAACATAACAGCAGGTGAAACATACAACCTAATAATTACATTAGATGTATGATTCATTATGATACCTTATTCTGATTGGCTAACTGCCGGTGACATCACGTGTTATTCCTAAAGCAATTGCATTACACAATAAAACTTATCATTCACGATGACACGAGGTCCGACAATAAAGTGCACAGGTGAATTAAATAAAAAATTGTTAAAATTCGTGTTTTCATGATCCTAGCTAAAAAATGTAATTATAAGTATTGAACGCTTTTACACCCCAATGAAGTTACAAAAAGAAGCATTCAATTCTTAAATGTTTACTTTCCAATTCAGATCTTAATCAAAAACATGTCTCAATATTTACCAAAAAACATCAACAATCATTATGCCATATGCATTTTGTTTTGCTTGACGCGAATTTTGTCTACACCAGACTCATTCGCGGTGCTCAAATCAAAACATTTGGACGTTTAAATAAATATAGTGCTCATCTGTGACGGTTAGAAATAGTTTGAGCTTTTAAATCTTTCAAATTTCTTACATAATACGTCGATTAACTAAGACCTTATTAAAATGACTGTACATTTCTTTACAAAACCATGTTTCGTTAACCCCGATACTCAGAAACTCGTTAGAAAAAATCTCTTTATATTCCTTCAGAACAAAATGTGTTTTCAATAACTAAAATTTAATTTACATGGCTTAAGAATCTCTGATGAACCTGGTTAATCATTTACACAAACCACTTTGTTCATTCGTTTGTTATGTGAGACAGCAATCGTGTTGTTTTTATAATGTCTAAACAGTAGTAGCTAGTTGATAATCAGTTTTTGTATAATACCATTTTGAATCGACGTGTAAAAAACTCATTAAAGATATACCTGGTTAATGATTTGTTACGTCAGACGCATAGTGTAGTAGCGCTCGAATCAAATAATGCGAAGGCAAAATCGAATACGAAGGTAAAGAGTAACAAAAATCGAAAAAAAAATGACAGAATATACCTGTGACTTTTTTTAATGGGGTTCGTATTGGTCAGTTTTTATTTTTTTTATGTTGTATGTTGTGGTTTGTATACTGTTAATGTGTTGGTCTCTTGGTCGTTTTCGTTCTTTTAACAAGGCACTGACAGTATGTTTTCGACTTATGAGATTGGTTATCTCTACGGTATCACTCGCCTCTCTTCTATGACAAGATACAAGTATGTAAAACACATTACGCATTATGTAATGATGATGTTTACCAAATCAACACCTGATGATAAATCTATCTTCAAAGTTATCTATGTAACCTATGTTCTATTAATGATAATCCCGTCATTCTTTTATTGTGTGGTTGTAATTTTTTGTATTCTTTCATTTATATGCCTTTTTGTGCTTCTTTTTTACATATTTATTTATTTTCATAGTGATTAAGATTATAACACAGTGTTGACTGTTGTGTACCCCTATTTTAGATGTTTTTCCTATTATGTCTGTTTGCTTTGTTGGCACTTTGTTTACACATCGTTTTCAATATAATGGAACTTTAAAGGACTGTCATACAAGTGAGAGGTTAAGCTAGGTATAAAACCAGGTTAATTCACCATTTTCTACATAAGAAAATGCATGCCGAGCAAGTCAGGTATGACTGTAGTTATCCATTCGTTTGATGTGTTTGAGCTATTGATTTTGCCATTTGCCTATGGACTTTCCGTTTAGAATTTTTCTCGGAGTTCGGTATTTTTATTACTTCACTTTTGTGTACCATTTTTTTATATCATAGGTAATAAATTATTTGGGAAGTGAAAGTATTCTAAACCAGTTGCTGCTTTGTTTATTAACTATCTTGAATTGACAGTTGTTGAAACTGAAGGAAACTGGAAATGGAAGAGTATAATTTGCATCACATTCACAAATAAACGAGTTGATGTATAACGACAAGTGTATTCATTTTAAGCAAATTTAACAATTTATAATCTATTCGACAACAATGGTTTTAACACATAGTATTGGAAACTTATGACACCAAAACATACAGTATGTTACATTTCAAAACAGTGAAACATTCAACAATTTATAATGATTATACAACATGAAACACCCATACACACTTATAAATACAATATTATGTCATCTCCAAAATTTGTAAAATCCCTGAGATAAAAGCTAACAATGCTGCAGCAATTGCTAATCCCATGGACCATCCGACGTCAAATCCTTTCTCGTCGAACTTCGAGCCGAAAATGGCAATTCCAATCACAATAAACATTACTGAAAAGAGACAAAAACGATAAGCATCATAACCATACTAGATTAACCTTGTAAACAGTATTTTAAAAACGTGCTTACAGTTTGTTTGTTTTTTAAATGTTTTCATGTTTCCAGAAGAAGACGACAAGCAATGTAAAATGTTAATACTATTTATTGAATTTCGGTCAATATTTTGTTTCTGCGTAGATTTTCCGTTTTGACTGGAAACATTAATCTTTTGCTTTCGTAAATTTTTTAAAACATTGCTTAAAATTGCAATGCTTTAGTGAATTCAAAGTGAAAACAAACTTGAATCATGAAAAAATTGTAGATGCATAATCATATCCTGTTATGATTCGATATTAAAATTACTCGAAAATACTAAATGTATGAATATTTTAATAATATAAGTAATTACGAATAACACATAGAGATATAATACGCAATTACCTGCTAGAAATGTGAAGAAAATCATTCCATAGAGTGCCTTCCGTACTTTACATGATGGTACACAGAAGTACAATAACAGGATCAGTAAAGCCAAAACAAGACTTATTAAACCAAGACATTCCATTGCTTGTGTTGCCCTATACCAGTCTAAAAAAAAAGAATGTTGAAAAAAATTAGATCAACATGTCAGTTATCAAAGTCTGTTTGGAAATTATAGTATTATACTGGTGAATAAAATACAAACTTTTTGAAGCACCACACTAGTTTGTATTAGCCTTAATATGAATTTAGTATCAAATAGATTTGACCTTTCGCATTGCGTTCATTTCCTATTAAACATCCAAGACGACTCTAGTTTGAAAAAAAGTTTTGTGACGACAAGCATTAAACTTGGTGACTGCTTGATTGTACAATCCCTTTAATTCAAACTGATTCAGTTGAAGAATAGAGATGTATTCAGTTCATCTGAAATTTATACTTTGGAACCAAGACCATTTGGACGAAAAAAATTAACATCGGTTGTGTTTAAATTATACCACTGTAAAGAAAGAGTAGGTAGTAATGGTATATATCTTTTGTTTTTCCATTTTTGAATTTGGAATATGATAATTTCGAGCCGGTTATTACCTGTCTATTTGAAGGTAAATTTTATGTTATGTAGAAATTCGAAATGCATTCTAGGTGAAAAATTAAACACTGGCTTTATGTCTTAAGGTAGCTTAAAATTCACGTTACAGAAAGGGTAATGGTTAACTAAGGTACATAAGTGTACCATAATTTGACTATCAATTTCTCTACAGATATTTAAATATTCCTTTTGTCTTTATGACTGAATGAGTGTGGCTTTGATGATAAGGATGATTTAAAGAAACATAATTCTAAATTCCTATGACACCAAACAGAATTAATTGCAATGTAAAATATACTTATGACTTATATTAATGTTATCAATATGTGATGATAAAACGAAAATGCGACAGTAGTTTATCGATGTGAAAATCTCGTAAATCGATTAATAGGAGACCATTCAAGTTAAAGAACAAAACTGGCGAATTCGCACGAACTCTCGTCATGCAAATTCCCACTCAGACAAAAGTCACAAAAAACAATATTAGTTTGGACGTCCCAATAACCCTGTTTGCATAATTGTCTAGGTAAAAGCAAAATGAGAAGTCAAGACATACAGTTTAAGATAGACGATGTCAAGGGCGGAATCCGCATTTTTTAAAGGGGCGTTTATCAATAAAACGTATTATATACTGGGCGAAAATTTGGACAATTTTTATGCTGAAAAAAAAGCTCTTTTTATATATATGGACACTATTTTCTTCCCATTGCCAATATTTTATTACTATTGACAGAACGTCTAGTGTCTGTGGCTCTCTACACCCCTTTCCTGAATCTTCTACTGGATACGGCTTCCACCCTCTTTTGAAAAAAATACCATAAAAGTCCCAAGTCCTCTTGTTTTACAATATGGCCATTCAAAGATAGAACATCTTATCAATTTTGTGATAATCATAAAAAATAGGAAATTGACAAGGTTGCAACAACAATAAAGTGATGTGGTATGATTATAAATAAGACAAATATTTACCCGAGATCAAAGGGGATATGACTGTAAGAAACTATAGGTCACCTTTCTGACTTCAAAAATGAACAAAACCAATGAACACTAAAAACCTTTTAATTATTACCAGATAAATTATCAAGGTTTACGCATTCATTTAACTAAGTCGTGTTTTAAATAATCGTTATTACAATAAATCAATTAAATTTTTTGTTACGAACTATCTAATAGAACAAGGGGTTAGATTTGTTTTTGTTTCGGACACTTACATACCTGTAGTTGTTGCCGACAAAGGTGTTTCGTCACTGCTTAGAAGCATTCCACTAAGTCTATATTCCTCAGTGGATTCAACCCATGGATAATATCTTGTATATTTCCAAAGTCCATACATTCTTACTCCTTTATCTTCGTATGTCTTTTTAACCCATACTGCTGATGAAAACCCAACCAGAAAAAGCACAACAGATATAGCCAAACAAAACAAGGAAATAATTATATAAGCTGAAGCTTCTTTCCATCTCTTTGCAACCACCATTTTGTCAGAATATTTCTTTAAGCGCTTAAGTTCTTTCGAGAGTTCTTTGCCCAACGAAAGTTAACGGATTGTTTATAATTAAACAAAATAGACAGAAAATAGCATCATAACAACTAAATGAATTGCATACTTTTCTCCTATCTATAGATGCGAAACCTAAAAATAAAGATCTGCGGTAACAACCAATTACCATAACAACGATCATCTAAGATGTTTTTATCTGTTTAATAAATTACTTTTGAATACTACAATGAATGAACATTGAATAAAATGTTTTAGACAAGATTTAAGAACAATTGGGATAGCTTTGTATGTCCAATTAATTACTTATTACTGGCTGATAACAGGTACATATGTTTACACATCGTTTTGAAGTGCTTACTAAGAAAACAATTGAAGCAATTGCTTGATTGATAAGGATTACAGGTAATTGCTACAAGATCAAGACAGGTCAATCTTATTTCAATAAGAAAAACTCTTTTTATTACTATGTATCAGTTAGTATAATTAAAAAAACAGCAAATGCATGTCTGTACTGTTATGAGTATATTAACGTCATGTTAATTTACGTTTCGTATTTCCCCTTTTTAACTTGGAACATAATGTTTTAAAGATACAACATGCAACACCTCAAGGGCATACTGTCAAACATGATACGGTAATGTGGTATGGTACTAGTACATGATATGTAATAATGGTACCATTTGGTATAGTATGGCATACCAGGGTATGATTAAATGTTGAAAAGAACATCAATTATGTTTTAGTAAGGATATTACTATTATTCTAAAACTTCATAAGTTTGTTCATGTCAATTTGCAATTGATTAAATAATTTATTGTGTCGGTATAAAATGACATACTGTAAAAATTAGCATGGGACGGTGGTGTGGTATGTGGTATTGTATAGCGGTTTGTTACGTATGCACAATACGCAGTATAAGAATAAGATAAGAATTTTATTAATCCAATCAAGAACCCATAAAGGGCATCATTTTACAACACAATATGATTGGAAAAAACAAAACAGAAAACTAATACATACTATAACGTTATGAACAGGATCAGAGCCTAACACAACATGTGTTTTATATAACTATTATATTAAATCTTATAACAATAAAATACTAAATTACTTCATATATTTTGTTTACATCTAGATCTTATTTCTAAACTTTTAATAATGTAATTTCCTAGGCACATGAGAGTTGGTAAATGCTCATTTGTGAACAGCCAGAAATATTTCTTATCATTAGGTAGTTCTTTAAAATTAGTACAAAAAGTTATAACTTTATCAAATAATATCAGTTAGTATAATTAAAAAAACAGCAAATGCATGTCTGTACTGTTATGAGTATATTAACGTCATGTTAATTTACGTTTCGTATTTCCCCTTTTTAACTTGGAACATAATGTTTTAAAGATACAACATGCAACACCTCAAGGGCATACTGTCAAACATGATACGGTAATGTGGTATGGTACTAGTACATGATATGTAATAATGGTACCATTTGGTATAGTATGGCATACCAGGGTATGATTAAATGTTGAAAAGAACATCAATTATGTTTTAGTAAGGATATTACTATTATTCTAAAACTTCATAAGTTTGTTCATGTCAATTTGCAATTGATTAAATAATTTATTGTGTCGGTATAAAATGACATACTGTAAAAATTAGCATGGGACGGTGGTGTGGTATGTGGTATTGTATAGCGGTTTGTTACGTATGCACAATACGCAGTATAAGAATAAGATAAGAATTTTATTAATCCAATCAAGAACCCATAAAGGGCATCATTTTACAACACAATATGATTGGAAAAAACAAAACAGAAAACTAATACATACTATAACGTTATGAACAGGATCAGAGCCTAACACAACATGTGTTTTATATAACTATTATATTAAATCTTATAACAATAAAATACTAAATTACTTCATATATTTTGTTTACATCTAGATCTTATTTCTAAACTTTTAATAATGTAATTTCCTAGGCACATGAGAGTTGGTAAATGCTCATTTGTGAACAGCCAGAAATATTTCTTATCATTAGGTAGTTCTTTAAAATTAGTACAAAAAGTTATAACTTTATCAAATAATAATTTCCTCTGTTCATCATATAATGGACAATTTACTGTAAAATGGGTCTCATCTTCAATAGAATTTGATCCATGTGATATGCAGTGATGACATAGACGTTGAGTTCTCTCTATGTATTTTTTATTATATCTATCTTTCTCAATTTTAAGATCATGAGCACTTATTCTCATTTTACATATAGCTCTTCTTATACTAAAATCTTTAATTGATAAATAAGCCTCCTTTACAAAGTCAGTCTTGAGGTTGAAATAATTCTCTAATTTACTATTACCTTGTGATAAGGTTTCAGATCTTTTGACCAACCAAGAATATATACAGCAATAGGCATTATGATACAGTACAGTTATATGATTATACCCTTGCATAATTTCATATTTTTTTAAGTATCGAACTTATTTTTTCCATTTGACTGAAGATAATCTGAAACGATTTTTTTGTTTGATTAAGATAGGAATATATAAGTGTAAATCCATCTGGATAATTAGGCGTTGACAAACATTTATATACAGTTGTTCATAGTGAACATTTTAGAAAGAATAAACAATTAAGATATCTTAGATAAACAAAACATTTGACAATAAAATAAACAAACGATCCAAGCATGGGCGTATATTATCATCAATAAAATTTTAAGCGCAAAATATTTAATGATTACCGTGACTCTAGCTTGGTGATACAGTAAACCTTCTATTGTATTCAGTCATGTGTCTTCGACAAACATTGTTAATTTCTGTGTCATTTGGTCTCTTGTGGAGAGTTGTCCCACTTGCAATCATATCACATCTTCTTTTTATATAGACGTATTATCAAAAGATTTGGTATTTGAAATTAAATATCGTTGATAAAAAAAAAATCTTTTGCGTTAAACAAAAAAAGAGGGGGGGGGGATTTCATCCCCTTTATAGTTCATATGGTCATATTTGTCAGATGAGCTTTTGTCCTCACTTGAGAATCCGACAGATGTCAAAATAATAAGATCGACTGACGATATAACTTACCATTTTATAAAAAAAATCAGATGAATGCTTATAGGAGCTATTATCTTAAAAAAAAAAACAATTTGCGACTAATTTTCATGTATTTTAAACAGCAATATTGACCAGCAATACAGATGATTCATAAATTTGGAATATGACCGAAATCATTGAAAGACTCCTTATAAAAGTTTTTATAGTGATAATAATTTATCAGTAATACACAATAATACTTTGCGACGACGATAGACGCCAAGTGATGACAATAGCATCGCTCCAACATGATAGGGTCAGGTGAACAAAAAAGGGAGGCATAGTTACGCATTGTCATCATTACTAAGTATTTATCAACAATTTTATATGATTCACTGTTTGACTCTTTATTGTCTATTATACTACTTATGATTGCATGGAAGAATCACTGCTCACTTAATAATGTCTGTTTCATTTAATTGCCAAAAACATGCAACGTTTTGCTAATAAATGATAATACATCTATGTCAAATAGGATATGATATTTAACAGTTACTTATGCTATTTGCAATGCGAAGTTGGTCGATGATACATGACTGAATGCTATAAAACTTTCACTACACACCCTGATTGTAATCATGGGACATTTATACCTCTTTTTCTTTTTTCAAGAGTGATCGACGGAAATATGCAAAGGAAATGTTTCTTAGTCAAATCTGAGATGTCTTAAATGCTCATAATAAGTTAACAAAAGTAAAACAAATGTCATGATACTGTTTGCGCTGTCGACGCATGTGTGAGCTGACAAATTTAAATTTTAGAATCAGAACTGGGATATATATTAGTTAAGCACTAAATCAAAATAAGATTTCTATTTAGATATTCAAAATACACATGGAAAAAAAATATACTTCGAACCGTACTATGCTTCAAACCAAGTAGCATACAATCACTGTACCGTACCTTCAAACCATAATGATTAATGCATACTATGATACGAAGATAAAATACAACAAACACTACTATACCATGTGTATAAGTATAAGTCCATCTTTAAATATTTTTTTCATAAATTGTTCATATTAGTTAACAATCTGGTAGGAGTATGTGGTCGGGGGGGATAATGGAATAATAAGAAAACGAATAAGTTTCAAATGCCTGAACATACTAAGCAAGGAATATGACAGTTGTTAACCATTCGTTTGATGTGTTTCAGCTAAGTTTTGATTTTGCCATTAGATTAGGGTCTTTCCGTTTTGAATTTTCCCCAAAGTGCAGTATTACTTTTTTCTCAAGAAGCTGTCAAATTATTCAGAAGTATACAGTCAAGTGACAAGGCGTCTGAGCTCAAATTACTATTTAAAAAAAAAACAGCTGCTGAATAAAAGTTTTTTTTTATGTATGTATATGAATTTACGCATGTACATTAAAATCTATGAAGTAAACACACTATCAACAGAAAGAGAGAACCTGTGAAATTTTTAATTGAACAGCAATCAAAAACACAAATAATATCGTGATCAAACTCAAGTTAAAAACGATCTTAAAGGGGCACTAGCTACGAGATATATAAAAAATCTAAAGTTTGATTTTTTTTTTTTGTTCAATTAAGGATTTGTATAGTTAGAGCATTTTCCAGATGCATCACGGGTAATCACACGTCAAAATCTTGCGCTGCATATTATACTACAGTCTATGCAAAAGTTCACGAGATTCCAATCCTTCTTACTATACAAATCCTTGTTTTAATCAATAATGAAAGTGAAATAGTGAAATAACAATTCGCTATGTTCAGCCAAAAAGGTTCAATTTTGTCAAATTACGCTAAGAAACATTGATAATTAGTTATTCACTTGCAAGTGAATGAGTCGACCTCTCTAAATCCGTATTCATGTGAACTTCAATTTAACCCCTCGCTAGAGATTGACAACGCATGCATTGTACGTGTACTGGTTATTTAAAGAACAAGAATGTCAACAATGAAAGTGAAACTACGGTAAATCATTTGATTACTAATTCAATGCACATAAAACCATTCTTATACGGTTAAAAGCAATGAGAAACATCTATTTTTAATCTATAAAATCAAATCAAACAGACCTATGAAAATCCAATTGCACGTGTTGGTTTAATCTATTCATATCTTTATTTATGTTTACATCGCTTATATGGTCATTTGAGGTCAAATCGATAGTTAATTAGATGGCGTCTGGACTAAAATACACACGAAACGAACCTATATATTATCTACCCCATGCTCTGTAAACTGTTTTTTAGACTTTCGATAGTTTGGATAAATTTTTTACATTGTTATAAATCAAATATGAGAATTTGAGTCAAATCGGTGACCATGAATTTGACAGCTAGTGCCCCTTTAAACAAACTGTTCTTACAGGTTTATAATCAATTAAACAGGGTACTAAAGATCTGCCGTCACAATATGATCCTATATAACGTAAATCCCGCTATGATATGATTAAGACAGGTTCTTGATCATGAATTGTGACAGATAGATAAACATGCGTCGGGGTTTATTAAAATAGTTTTCTAAGTTCTCATCTCTTTTAACCTATTTATCAATGGAAAACCAAGAATGTATGTTATCATTCAAAATGTAGGTATAAGCAAATCAGTATTAACGATGCTGCATCGAAAAGAATTAAATAATCAGTTACATAATGCCTGTACCATGTCAGGAATATGACAGTTGTTATCTATTCGTTTGACATGTTTGATGTGATTGAATTTTGATTTTGAAATTTGATAAGGTACTTTCTGTTTTGAATTTCCATCGGATTCGGAATGTTTGATTTTACTTTTTTACAGAAGCTTTAGCTCGAAAGACTTAATCTGCTGATATAACTTACACAGTAAGTGTTTGGAAATTCTAAAACGCTGGCACGCATTTAACCCAAGGTGCTTGTGTAATTGTCATGCATAAACATTTTATTTAACTGAGTGTTAGCAAAGATATTAGTGAAACGACAATTCCGCTTTTGTGGTGGTTAGGGGTGAGGGGACGGGGAAGTTTATTTTTTCATCAGTATTCAAAAACAAACTGTTTATCATTGAGGAACAAGCATTTTTAATAAAAAAAATATAGTCGTTGATTTCCCACTCAATTCAAATGGAAACAAATTTTTAAAAGAAATCTCGAATCAAAAAATAATTTAGAATAAAATGCTTCCACAAAAGAAGAATGGTCTATGTTTCACTTCATTCTTACCCTCGTTCATTATCTCTGACCATGTCGTGTATGTACATCTGTCGCGATCACAATCCCTCTCCTTAAACAGTCCATAATCATACGAGGTCCCAACTCCGGACGTTTTCATCCACGAGACCGTAAATAGTCCAATAATAAAGAGAACTAAAGAGCAACATAAAGTAATCAAGGACAGAATTAAAAGTATCAATGATTTTCCACATCCGTCCATGTCTCTTGTCAACGTGGAGACATTTGCAGCAATGGTGTAAATATAGGTTTCAAGGAGGAATGTACTATGCATACGCCCTCGTAGAGGAGGAGAAAAAAGGGAGTATGTTTTTCTCCTGAGTTTTATAATGGAATTCACGATTTAAATTTGGTCCTTTAAAATTGATAGAAAGATTATGCAGATTGAATTAGAATAACTTTAAAACAGGAGAAAGAAAAAGCAATACACAAGATAATAACGTGTAATTAGACGCAAACGAGGTTGAATGTACTTGTTGTCAAATAATTATCACATAGCATAACATGATGTATAGACTTGTAACTGTCATATAATGTACTAAGTTCTTTGATTGCATGCATTGTTCACATGATCTTTCTGAGTTTATTTATTTCTAAACAGTTGGAAACAAATGTTAAGAGCGGATTTATGCATAATGATGGAAACAGACCAATTCGGGTTTTTTTTTTTTTTTTTTATTAAAATACGTTTAACTTGGTCTAACGTTTGTTTGCAATTTGTTCGTTAATTTACTTTTTCTATATCAAAGATACCTATTTTTCAAGTTTCTATAGATCAATTATCAGTTTTATTTACGAGTTGCATTTTTAAGTTCATAATTTGATACTCAATACTTCATTCCCCAATTTGCTTTAGTTAAGTGTTAATTTAAAAAAATTAAATCGAAAAACTTGAAAATCCACACAAAGAATTTCTATTAACGATATGACTTCATATTTCTTACAAATGTAAACCTCCTTTTTAATGTTCTTGTATCAGCAAATTGCACCAATGTTACGTGCTATGAAAATTGCAGTTTATCTGTTTTCGATACTTGCACTGACAACTGATAAAGTAATCATTGATGCCAAGAAAAGGAAGTAAGCATTCCTGAATTAAAAACTTACTACTGAACTTCTTTCAATAGCATTATTTTAGGTAAGAATGTGCACGTGAGAGTGGTGTTTAAATTATCCTCTGAAATATGTATATGTGTTCTATGACAAATTTTGTTAATTGTTTTTGTTTTTGCAGATTTAGTTTTGCCATTTTTGTACCAACAATGTTGTTAGGACCATTTGAATGTGTATTTAAAATGCACAGTTTGAAGTTATGAAATTGATATTTTTTCTGTACAATTGGGGACATTGTAATATAATATAAATTTTAATTTAATACCTTTCTGTATACATGTAAATTTTCAAGATGTATATGTTTGTTTTCTATTCATACATAAAGGCACCCTTAGTATACCGCTATTCGAAATTCATA